>NC_054470.1:127552169-127855199 GCF_017639515.1 Carcharodon carcharias
GTTTCTCCCATGGGTCTTCATATGACTGAACAGGCTGATTCTTGACCCACAGATCTTTAGGCACATGGGGCAGGATTTCCCACAAGGTCATGGGATGCAGGGTACAGGATTTGCTACCTTTTCCTTCTTTCTCTTCCTTCACTCTCCTTCATTAAGATGTGACTGAAAGAACGATGCAGCTTGATGGACAAGTTGTCGCCATTTTGAATGATTGATAGCAAGCTCCTCCCAGTCATTAATGTCAGTGCTGCCACACTTTAAGGAGAGCTTGAAGAAAAGATGCAGAATGATAGCCTCAGAAATTGAAGTACAGCTTATCCAAGGTCATATTTCCCCATGGCTTCCTCTGGTTCTGGAAAGCTGCATAATGAGTTTATGGTTCAAGGGCAGCAGAAGGAAACAAAAAAGAGAAAAAATTCAGAATATGAAATATTTTCCACAAAAATTCCCTGAAAAGGATAACACATATCCAATTTTGCAGCATTGAAAATATCCTAAATGAATTTGTGACCATTGGACAAATTAAGAAATTTAAGAGAAAAGAATTGCTTGGGTCTCATAGTTTATATAGAAGTGAAATAAGAGAAGAGGTGTGTGGTACGTTGCTATAACCATGGGTCACTAGGTGCTGTGAGATGCCACAGGATTAGAAGTGGCAAATCTAATATCTATATTTTAAGAGGGTGGCTATCTAATCCAGGAAACTACAGGCCATTTGATATTAAGTTGGACCTTAGTTTCTCATTTACATAAATGAGCTGAAGCCTGAAATAAAGCAGGCAAATGTCATAGAATAAAACCAGAGGATGCAACCGGGCACTTAAAAAAAGATTTTTTGACAATGTTATGATGCATGCCAGGCAGACCAAATCCATGAGGGAAACTTGGCTGCACTATCACAATGGTTGTGCAATTTGTATTTATTACTAGAGGTGGGTACTGAATTCAGAAGTAAGAAGTCCACAAAGACCTTTCGAGGTTTAAAAAAAAATTAAAATATTTATTAACAAAATAAAAGATGTCAAGCACATACATAAGACTATAAATTACTTACTACTATAGTAACTCTTGAAATTCCTAATTAATCTGACTTCCAGTAACACTTTCTTTAAGGCAATGGTCTGAAACAGATTTTAGATTTAAAACAGACTCAGAAAGTTAACACAATACCCTGGACAGTGGAATTCCAGATGGCTTTTCTCCAGCTTCAGTTCCATCAGGCAGCAGACTTATGCACAAATGCTGGAGGTTTCGTTAAGGTTATTTCACACACTCCTGTTAGATCTTACATGGCCTTCTGATACATAACCTTTCATTCTCCTTTATATATGTTTATCTTTTTAATATGTAAATTCTATTGTCCCATATGCCTTTGAAACTGTATCTTCCTCATAATATAAAAATTTTCATGTTGCCACTATCTCTAGTGACCTTCAGGAAAAATAAGCATATTCCTTAGCCTTGCTTTTCTGGCTAATTGTAAACAGACTGAGATCTTTTTGGAATTCAAATATTCCTTCATTTATCTAAAAATGTAAATTCCCTTCACACCTTACATGCAAAACCAGCATCCATGTTCACTCATTAGCATGTCAAGCACCAAGCTTCTTTTGATGATTTTAAACTTGCAGTCTACTTGACTACAAATCACACACAGACGGACCCAACTATACTTATCCGCATAAACCTACTTCAGAATAAACCAAAAAAAATTATGAAAATAATCATACTTTCATGACAATAGATAAAAAATAAAATTAAATTCTAACAAATGTACAGAATTACTCAGTGAGTAAGTGATAGTACAGCATACATACAAAATAAAGAGAATGGAACTACCATGGGGAAAATCAGAAAGGGAACTGAAAGTAATAGTGCATTTGTGACTCTTTAATGTCTTGACAATATAGTGAGACAATTAAGAAAGCTCATAAATTGCTGGGATTTGTAATAAAAACTGCAGACATTATACTGAGGCATTACAATGCAGTAATCAGTACACATCTAGTTACATGTACATGCAGAAATGATTTGAAATATAGTGTGAATTGAGATATGAATAAAGCTCAATCTTCACAGTTTGGAATGCACACACATAAGGCTTTTTGAAATAGAAAAATATCATAGATATGGTAAATACAAGTGATTACTTTAAAAAAAGCAGGCAAGTAGCATCAAAATTCAGAAACATATATTGCTGAAAATTAAAGTCCAATCAGATACTAGAGAGGATTGTGGACTGAATCTTAACTCTCAAAAACAAGTGGATTGGGATTGAGTCAGAGATTAAAATGAAAAAATCTGAACTATGAACCCAGCCAGCTTGAACCCACCCACATCTGGTTGTAATGGTGGTAGAGCGAGGGTCGGGTGATCAATCCAGCTCGCAGGAGACTGGTTGGTTATTTAAATATTAGACAAGACTGCCTGTCTTAAATTTAACAGCCATTTTATTTTTAACTCATTTTAGTCTGGTTTCTTAGGCCTCGGAAGACCCAGCAGGTGAAAGGAGGTGAGAAAAGCTGAATCTGTGAGGTAAATGCATTTATAGAATTGCTTTTGGGCTAGGAAGAGAAGGAGTTTTTTTCTCCAGGCTCAACAAGCTAACAGTAACCCTGCCACCATACCTGGTACTACAACAGAAACCCACCGCCACCATCAGAATCCCTCCCTCCATGTTTATGGCCCCTAATGCTATTGAAGTTCCTCACAACCTTGATTAGGATCACCCCTCCCCATTGTGATCAGGAATACCCAGAATATCTCCTAGCTTTCGCTAGATCCACCTGCTCTTCTCGGCTGCAGCCTTGTGCTATGGGCTTCCCACTGGACAGGCCTGTAGCCTCTCGTCAACAGGAAAATGATTTTAAAAAATTGTCTGCAGTTAAAAATGCGGACATTTGGGAAACCCATTTTTTCAGATTTTCTAGCTGCTTGGAATGCGCTTCCAGCCTAAAATCGAGGGGATGAACTCTACTGTGGTCTTCAGGATCATGAAGTTGGAACAAAATGCAGGTTCTGAGCCCACACTTGCTTGCCGGGGAACCACCTTGGGGATTTTATCACTGTGGGCCCACTGTCCAATTAAAGAGGGCTGCAGGCCCCTGATGTTGCTAGCCCAATTAAAGTGCCAGCAGCTAAAAAGTCTCAGTAGCATCAGCATGAGAGGTAAGTGCTGCTGAGGCAGTCCAGAGACCTCTGGGCACCTCAAAATGGAGACCCCATCGGATAGATAAGTAAAAATCAAAATTCAGGATGGGAAAGGGGGATAGCCATGCTCATTACTCCAGGGAGATCATTTGGGTTGTAGGGACTGCTGTTCCTCGCCCACAGACCCTCTCTGGGCCAGGGATCCTGCAGCTCCAACGGCCTTCCATGCCCCCAACCTGGCTGCCTTCAGCAAAATGCTAGCGACCCTGTAGAATAACCTTATTTAGGCCTTTAATTATGCAAATTGGCTGCCCTCCTCCATGAAGTGGGCAGCCTATCCGCATGGTGGCTCGTCGTTGGAAAATTTCCAGGGAGCATGATGGAGAGCCATCCTGATGCAGATTCACACTATTAACCGCCAACACCTCACCCCCACCCCCACACCCCACCCACCTACCTCTGTTCTTGCCATCCTGGGGTAGAGTGGGGGGTTGGTAAGATTCAGCCCCGAGTCTTGGCTTGTGTATCAAGCTGAGAGCACTGAAAGTACAGATTTTCAGGGCACTCAAATTGCAGTTGCATGCTTGTGGGTCAGAATAGCTGAGTTTTGCTGCACTGAATAAAGTTACATATATCTTATTTTTATTATATTCTTATCAAGGAAAAGCAATTAAAGCATGGTGCTGATGGTTTCTACATCTCCGCAGAATTAGCCAGCTGCAACTGTTGAATTCTATCTTCCCCAAAATTGACTAAAAACTTAAGAAAATAAAAGATTATGAGGGAAATGTTCATTTGCATAACACTGGTTCAGTTGGCACTAAGCAGACCTACATCAACGTCCCAGGATCAGCCAGCACTGTGGGCTAATTCCTGCATGGCCTGTGTGGCATTCCTCATTTATATCATTGGTGCTGTCTACTCTCAGAGTATTGACATATTCTATGTAGCTCTGTTTGAAGATGCTCAGCACAAACAAATGTTTCCCCCCAAGAATCTAGAAAACATAGGAACACAGGAGCAGGAGAAGGCCATTTGGTTGTTCAAACTGCTTCACCATTCAATTAAATCATGGCTGATTATCCACTTCATGCCAATTTCTGCACTATCCCCATATCCCTTGATGTCATTAGTATTCAGAAATCTATCAATTTCTGTATTGAACATGCTCAATGATTGAGTCTCTGGGGTAAGGAATTCCAAAGATTCACCACCCTCTGGTGAAGAAGTTCCTTCTCATCTCAGTCTTAAATGGCCTGCCCCTTATTCTGAGACTGTGTCCCCTGGTTCTAGACTCAGCAGCCAGGGGAAACATCCTATCCATATCTACCCTGTCACGTCCTGTAAGAACTTTGTAAGTTTCAATGCGATCACCTCTCATTCTTCGAAACTCTAGAGAATACAGGCCCAGTTTCCTCAAATTCTCCTCATAGGACATCCCTCCATCCCAGGAATAAGTCTGGTGAACCGCTGTTGCATTCCCTCTATGGCAAGTATATCCTTCCTTAGATAAGGAGACCAAAATTGTACACAATACTCCAGGTGCGGTCCCACCAAGGATCTATAAATCGCAGCAAGACATCTTTACTCCTGTACTCAAATCCTGTTGTGATGAGGGCCAAGATATTATTTGTTTTCCTAATTGCTTGCTGCACCTTCATGCTAGCTTTTAGTGACTTATGTAAAAGGACACCCAGGTCCCTTTGGGCATCAACACTTCTAGCCTCTCACTATTTAAGAAATACTCTGCTTTTTTTTTACCAAAGTAGATAACTTAGCAATTATTCACATTATGTTCCATCTGCCATGTTCTTGCCCATTCATTTAGCCTGTCCAAGTCCCCCTGAAGCCTCCTTACATCCTCCTCACAATTTACATTCCTACCCAGTTTTGTGTCATCAGCAAATTTGGAAATATTACATTTAGTCCCACATCCAAATCATTGATATAGATCGTGAACAGCTGTGGCCCCAGCACTGATCCTTGTAGTATCCCATTAGTACCAGCCTGCCATCCTGAGAATGTTTATTCCTACTCTCTCTTTTCTATCTGTTAATCAATTCTCAATCCATACCAGTATATTACCTCCAATCCCATGCACTCTAATTTTGTTAACTAACCTGCTGTGTGGGACTTTATCAAAAGCATTCTGAAAATGCAAATACACCATATCCACTGGCTCTCCTTTATCTATGCTACAGGTGACATCCTCAAAAAACTCCCAACAGGTTTGTCAAACATAATTTCCCTTTCATAAATCCATATTGACTCTGCCCAATCATATCATTATTTTTCAAGCGTCTAGTTATCACTGTAGTTCTCAGCTTTCTCTCTCCTTTCTTCCTTAAACAGAAAGGTTACATTTGCTACTGGAACCTTTGCAGAAACTGTAGAATTTTGAAAAATAACCACCAATGCATCCATTATCTCGATAGCCACTTCCTTCAACACTTTGGGATGTTGCTTATCAGGCCCATGGGATTAATCATCCTTTAATCCAATTAATTTTTTTGAGTACTACCACTTTATTAATACTAATTTCTTTCAGTTCCTCATTTTCACAAGTCCCTTGGTTCCCTAGTATTTATGGGAGGTTTTCTGTGTCTTCCTCCGTGAAGACAGATGCAAAGTAATCATTCAGTTTCCCTGTCATTTTCCTGTTTGCCATTATAGATTCTCCTCTCTCCACCTGTAATGGACCCACATTTGTCCTTGCTAATCTTTCCCTTTTCACATACTGAAAGAAGCTTTTACAGTCCACCTTTATGTTTCTCACTAGCTGCATTCATATTCTCTTTTCCCTTTCTTTATCAGTTTCTAACTCTCCTTTGCTGGATTATAAATTGCTCCCAAACCTCGGGTTTACCATTTTTTCTGACAACTTTGTAAACCACTTCCTTTGATCTAATGCAATCTTTAATTACTTTTGTTAGCCACAGTTGCTTCGCCTTTCCTGTTGGGCTTTTGTGTCTTAGAGGAGTGTATATTTATTGTAGGAAATAACAAATAGGGAAGGAGTTAATAAAAGCAGAAAATGCTGGAAACAGTCGGAAATCTGTGGAGAGAGAAACTGAGTTAATGGACTGGATTTTATGGTGGCAGCAGCTATTCAGCCCCTGGGGCTGACAGCCGGTGGGGAGGAGGTGCGGGTGGTGACAGCAGTCAGCAAGACTTAGTGCTGCATCTTGTCTGTGGCAGTCAATTAAGTGGCTGTCGCCGGGAATGCCACCCCTATTAAAGACAACAGCCCACCTACAAGGGCTGCTGGCCCAATCAGAGAGCTGGAAGCTCAGCTGTGCCATCAGCGCAGTGGCCATTGCTGGGCCTGCAGCTGGAGGATGAGGGTTAATCAATGGACGTATGCACTCACAACCCGTTGGGCAGAATCGTCTGGACCAGTTGACAGCAGGTGTCATGGCAGGCAGAGAGGGGCTGTGGACAATAAGGCGAGAAGGCCAAAAATTGGTTTCACGCCGTCGTGAAACCAGTTTGCAATCACTCGCTCCACCCGTCAATGGCAGGCCATGTTTCTCACTGCCGCACATCAGGAACCTAATTTCAGTGCTTCAGCATCTCATGGAAAGCCCTGCTCACCAAATCATCCCCGCATGTCAAATTTACCACCCACGTTGGCATGACTTCATAACAGTATGCTTCACGATTGCATTTAAAAGGCGTGCACCTGGCGGCCTGAACTTTGAGGGGATTCCGAGGCGAGTGCACACAACCTTGCGCAACACTCAGAGCATCACCCATAGAACATCCAGGAAGAGGCATTCGGTGGGAGGCATGGGCAAGTCACGTTTTCCCAGCTGGCTTTCAGTGTGGTGCTGGGACAAAGGCTCCAGTGCAGGTCAGGCTGGGGCTGATGGGTGGCCAGGCAGCACAGGCTGAAGGAAGTTTATAAGCATGTGCTGGAGGGGGTGGGGGGAAGGGGAGCCATGCACTTCGAAAAGCTTGTTAAAAGTGAGCATTCTTCTACAGCTGTACCTTTCAGCTGCAGCTCGGATGTCATGCTAGAAACTGGGCTTCTGAAACATTTCTGTCTGCTCAAGCAACACAAAAGCATGAAATTGCCACCAAATGTTCTAGAACTTTTCACCCCTTGGACACAGACTGCAAATTAATGTGCGTTTTGGGCACAGCAGAACAATTGACCGAATGGGCAAGTTGTACAATCCCCTTGTGAGAGGTGGCCATGGAGCAGTCACTGGTGGAGATGCTCACAGACCCTTGCAATGTCTTTATTAAGGTTTGGACCAGTATCCATCGTGATTGAAGCTAACAGCGCAGCCTTGCAGTGCAGGTTAGGAGAATGCCTGCGCCTGAGCTGAGAGCACAGCATGCAGTCCAATGGGCAAAGCTACCATCAATCAGTCAAGTGGAGTGGGGAGGAGGTGGGCGGGGATTTGCAGAGCCAATAACTGGCTATCCAAGCGGTGGCCAGCATTCTCCTGCATGCATGAAGGGGCCTTCAGGCTTAACCAAGAGAGGTTCTTAGCATTGGTGAACTAACACACATGTCTCTCCCTTTGATCCTGGAGGAACAGACCATCAGGATCATGGATCCTGATGATTTAGCGGTATGCCTCATGGCTTACAGGGAGCAGAGAAGAAGAAGAAGAGTGCAGCAGAGACATCTAGCTGGACAAAGAGAGGAGCACCTCCCTCAAGATGAAGTGACAGCAGGGTCTGCTGTGCTCTCAGCTGAAGATCCACAGAAAGCCGTCACTCGTAGGTGGTTTGCTAGACCCAGGGTCTATAGATGGTGTTTGTCATTCCTGCACATGACTGACAACCAGTGTCACCAGACTGTGCATGTCTAGGGAACTGGTCAGTCACATATGCCACCTGCTGCAGGACATGGAGGGGCATGGAGAGCATCCATGTCTGTAGCCTTGAAAGTGACCACGGTGCTCAGTTTTTACACCAGTGGCTCCTTCCAGGGCTACACAGGTGACCTGTGTGGGATCTCGCAAGTCTCCACGCACAAGTATATCCAGGGGGTCATGGACACCATCTTTGCAAAGGCACTTCACCCAGGATCAGGAAAGCCAAGAAGCAAGAGCACTGGGATTTGCGCAGATCTGTTTCCCACAGGTGCAAAGTGCCATCGACTGCACTCACGTGGCATTCAGATCTCCATGGCAACTCCCCCGTTACACCCACCTCCCTCCATACTTCCTCCACCCCCAGACATAATCCTGCCCCCTCCCAACCTCACCCCCCCGACACCTTTGTTTCCCTCCCCAATGTCACCAACACCCCCACCCCCAACCTTTGTCCCCTTTTCCCAACCTCACTCCCCCAGTACATCTTCTTCGTCCACTCACAGCTGGTCCTTCCTCACCCTGCCAATCGCCAATCATTTGTAGCTGCCCATGACTAAGACCATGATGTTCCGAAGCAAACCTGAAGTGTCAATGGGGACCTCCCACATTCCATGAGCTGCTTTGTGGTGGAGCCATGTGCATGAAGATCCACCCATCATGCAATGCATGTGTTCCTCCAGAGTCCAGTAGCTGTAGGGCACCAGCATCTTTTCCTCCTCAGACGCTGACAATCTGAGCAAGACCCTAACAGTAAGTCCCGACTTCTACACATCACACTTGTCCAGGCATGTTCTGGGCCAGAGTGTTTTCCCACTGGTGTAATGGTAAATCAGGTGTGTGGAGGTGGGGGGAGGCAATTCCGGTCGGGCCTTACTTTGCATCGCATTACCGGCGTGCAAATCACATTCACGCCAGCTACCAGAGGGATTTGCATTGCGCCATGGCAGACACCATTGAATGATTCAGTATATAGCATCTAATGACTTTGGACACTTACCTGTGTGTCATGATGCTGTAATAAAATTTGCGTACTGCAATGTAAATTCTTTGTGTTTTAAAGGGATCAAAGGTTGTCCATTAGATCCACTCTTCATTGAATTCTATTAACGTAACACAGAGACCAACAGTAACATTAGACAGTAAGGGAGATGCTTTATAAGATTAACCATACATACTCCTAATTGAAAACATATTTTGTTAACAGAAGAGCTGTTAACATCTATATGAAATGTGCTAAAATAATTTTCTCTTCTGCGGGCTTATTCTAACTTTAAATGAGTAATTTTGCTTTGCTATTAATTACTTCTATAAGGAAGTCAAGTTTTACATTCACACTTGCTGCCAATAATGACAGCATCAGGGAAGGGTTTGTCTCAGTGCATGTACAGTGGTGAAGGTTTGTCCTCCAGTGAAATTTTTGACATTTTTCCTGATGCCAATTCTCTGTTCTTTGAGGATTTAAGGAAATGAACTTTCAAATGCCCATTATTTGAACCTCTGCAAAATAGGAGTTACTTATCCTATATGAGCCAACCTGATCTTATTGTGCACATGTTACAATATTTTTACCTTTTCATGGCTTTACAAGCCATTGGTCATGATAATTCCAAAATAATGAGTGCATCACCTTGAAATTGGTAAAAAGGTAGCTATCTTATATATGATATATATAAAATCCAATACTTTCCTTTTGCAAGCAATATCAGGCTTTTCAAAATAGGAAGTAACTCACAATGACTTTTCCTTTTCCTAAATGCAATTGCGGGTGGAAATTCAACATTGTAATATCATTTTATAACCATAAGACAGGCGCAAAGGTGATAAAATTCGACAAGGCCTTTTATTAGGTGGCTCTGGTGGCTGCCTAAACAAGCGCAGGCTTCCATTAAGTATGGAAGCAGTATGGTGGCTTAGAACTAGTTTTGAATGCCCAAGGGGAGAAATCTTCCAAGTTCTTTTTCCTAATTGGCCAGGTTTTTTTTTTGCCTCTCCCAGGACAATACATAACTTCTTAGTGGGGTGGAGAGTGTAAGTATTGTATTGAACAAGGCTTCACGATGATACGAGATAAGCTGAACGGGCCAGGATGTTTGTCCCATCCATCTGTTTTTGTATATTTTTATTTCCTGCATCTATTTTGGGAGCATCCACAAATGTGTCTGCCTGGAATGGAATGGAGCAGTTACTCAGCCTGCTCCACTTAGCATTACCTAGCTTCTGAGTAACTTAACCCATGACACTTAAAGGAACCTCTGTAGTGAAATGTTAAATATTTGTTCATGCTTACTTTCATCTGGAACAGAAAGAAGTAGGAGTGTGCCCCATTACAGGCCTGGGCTTGCACCCCTCTCCCCTTCTCCATTTTTCCTCCCCTATCCCAAGGCCAACATGGCTAATCAACAATTAGGGAGAGCCACCACTGCAGGCAGCTTATGAAATAGAGTCTGTGGGCCAATTTAGCATGGCCTTCAGGCCTCATGATTTAGACACACAATGGAAGCACATCATTAGTTACGTGCCTGAAAATGGGCTATAATGATTGTAGTCCCATATGTATCCACAGCTCTGATTGGCTTGTTGTTAAATATATATTAAATTAGTCCTTTATCTGTGGACAATGGGAAGTCATTAGTTCTTTTTACGTGGGATTTGTTAGGCATATTTATTTTAATTTATATGGAGGAAGAATTGGACAATTTAAAAAAATACATGTTCATGATTTTGTTTTCTTTTATTTCTCTGAATAATTACCCATCCAGTTCTTCCAATTAGCACACATGACCTAATGATCGTCAGCACAAAATGCCACTGTTTCAGAATATTTTGATAGTTCTTGGATGTTATAATTCACTAGCTACTACTGCAGCTGTGACCATTAGCCATGATTATAATGGCAAAGAGTAAGATTTGACTATAATTGCTGTTTTGTAAATACTGTATAATAAATGATGTCTGTCTTTCCTTGTAAAAACTCTGAAAAATATGATTTTTGAAAGAGAAATTCTGCTTTTTGTCAAACAGTAATTATTCTTTCTTTGATTGCTAACAAACAGTAACACTTCCTTGTGAAATTACAATATATTTTAAATGTCCATAAGTAGCAGTAGACATTTAGGGTGGTGATTAAGTCTGAAATGAATCGAAGTAAATTTTAGCAGCAGTCAATACTTATGTCTGTTTTCATAGCTGAAAGCATTTAATGGTTATTAGAACACTACCTTGCCAGATAAATTTTCTTTTCATTCAAGATTACAGCCATTTTATTAGCTGTGTAACAACAAGAAATCTATAAAATAAGAAGCTCAGTTTGAAGGATCTGTCCAAAACAATACATGCAGAGTCAATACTCTGGCCTTTTATGCAATTTAAAATAGATTATTATTCTCATTTTATCAGCTGAGAGATTTCAATGTGTAGAGTTTCAAAATGTTTTTTCTTTTTTTTTGCCTGAGTGTCTCAGTACAAGCTACTATGCTTTCTACTGAAGCTGGTGTAAATAGGTTTGTGACAATCCTGAATTATAATATTTACATAGAGACATAGGGACAAGAGTAGGTCATTCAGCCCCTCTGCCACTGAAATAGGTCATGGCTGATCAGTACCTCAACTCCATTTACCCATCTTTGTCCCAGATCCTTTGATAACTTTGCACAAAAACAATCTATCTTATCTCCACCCCGGAAGTGTCAATATGTTTAATCTCAATTCTCTGTCAAATCCATTGAAATAACATGATTTCAAGAGTAAACACTGAAGAATATATTCTTGTATCATCTTGACCTAAAGTATTTATATTACATGCTGTGAAGTTGAGCATTTTGGGAAATATTTTAACTTCATCGTATTTGGTCCATTTGTTTTAGGCAATTTACAATTTCTGTGGCACTAGCTTACTTTGTGCATATGTAATTCAATTGGAAATAAAGGGGAAAACTAAATGCTCCCGATTATGAAAATTCTGAGAAAAGCAGTCCATTTTTATAGTTGCAGCTTATAAAGAGCCTTGGGATGTCCTGAGGTTGTGAAAGGCATTCTATAAATGCAAGTCTGTCTGTTCTGATTGAGTGTGACTATACACTCATTGCCACTGATCTTTGAGGCTTGATGCCAAGACAATAGTAGGTTGTGTACTGAACAGTCATGAATTCAGAACAGAGCAGTTGGATTAAGAATACAGCTATAAGTAGTTTTATTCATTACTAAGTACTGTTAACAACATCCATGAAGAACAACATTGCAACAGTAATGATCATCATGGTATTTCTGCCAACGTTTATTCATTACCAAGAGCAAGACAGAAATCAACAGCATACCAACTTATTATACGTGGTTAACATTTTAAGACAAAAGTAGAAAAAAGGTTAAGAGACTAAAATTGAGTGTGCTCCAACACTGAGGTGTGATTTTTTCCAACTAATTTTCTTTTATATGCTATTTCCTAGACATTCTAATGTGCCCAAGCACAATACAGGAAAATCCATCTAAATGAATATTTAGCTGTTTATGCCTACAGTATTTGTCTTGACATAATTACAATCCTGTCATATTTTCAGTGAGATAAAATGATTCCTTTGAAACTGGAATAATTATGAAATTCAGCTGATTAATTTTCCACACAGGTGTCACTTGCACCTGAAGTAGACCTTTAATTTCAAATAATGAAGTTATGTCTAGAAATGTCAATTATGTCAATCTGGCAACCATTTGGCAACAAGTAATAGAGAGACTGTGCAGTACAATATACCTATTAAGCAACATGGTAATATCGGCAAACTTGCAGCAGTGCACAAGAAATGTTGTGGCTTTTTTCTTTTAAGAAACTGACCTGTTCACTCTTGAAGTAATTCAGTTTGGTTCTTTGAGGATAAAATTCTCTAGTCCTGTCACTCGGGCTTGGAGCCAATGCAGGTGAACATTGCATTTGCTCAAAACAGAAATGGCCACAACTGAATATACAGAGCAACCTCCTCACCTCGATTGTATCTCTCTCTGCAAAGCTAAAGAAGAGAAGGGAATAATAAGCACACCTACTGTCCTACAATTTAAAGAAATATAGCTATTTAAAGATAAAGGGATCAAAAATTGTTTGCAGCCCCTCCAAAAGCTGGGTGAATCTGATCATTTTCATTTGCCTATCCAAAGATTGAGGTTGAGTGTCTTGGGCTACAAGAAGATATAGACGGGATGGAAAAATGGGCAGAGAAGTAGCGGATGGAATTTAACCTTGAAAAGTGTGAGGTGATACACTTTGGAAGGAGTAATTTGACAAGGAAATATTCAATGAACAACTTGACACTAGGAAGTTCTGAGGAGCAAAGGGACCTTGGCGTGTGTGTCCATAGATCTCTGAAGGCAGAGGGGGGCATGTTAGTGGGCTGGTGAAAAAGGCATTTGGGACACTTGCCTTTATCAGTCGAGGCATAGATTACAAAAGTAGGGAGGTCATGTTGGAATTGTATAGAACCTTGGTGAGGCCACAGCTGGAGTACTGTGTGCATTTCTGGTTACCACATTATAGGAAGGATTTGACTGCACTGGAGGGGGTGCAGATGAGATTCACCAGGATGTTGCCTGGGATGAAACAGTTAAGTTATGAAGAGAGGTTGGATAGACTTGGGTTGTTTTCATTGGAGCAGAGAAGACAGAGGGGTGACCTTATCGAGGTGTACAAGATTATGAGGGGCATGGACAGGGTGCATAGGGAGCAGCTGTTCCCCTTAGTTGAAGGGTCAGTCATGAGGGGACACAAGTTCAATATGAGGGGCAGGAGGTTTAGGGGGGATGTGAGGAAAAACTTTTTTACCCAGAGGGTGGTGACTGTCTGGAATGCGCTGCCTGAGAGGGTGGTGGAGGCGGGTTGCCTCACATCCTTTAAAAAGTACCTAGATGAGCACTTGGCACATCATAACATTCAAGGCTATGGGCCAAGTGCTGGTAAATGGGATTAGGTAGGTAGGTCAGGTGTTTCTCATGTGTCGGTGCAGACTCGATGGGCCGAAGGGTCTCTTCTGCACTGTGATTCTGTGATTGGATGTGTTAGCCAAGAAATTGGCTAACAAAATCGGTGAAAGGCAGATTAAATGTGGAGGCAGGAAAGACTTTATGAGCATGTGGTAAAGTAACACAGCATCCAAGCCCCTGTTTGATTAATGGCAAAATAGAAGTGTTCCCGAGGAGGTGGCATGAGGGCAGTTGTCGTTTTTGCTACTGAAGACACCCCAATGTCAGGACAATGGTGTAGCATGTCTGGTATTAGATATGGCACCTGGAGGTAATGATGCGTATAGTTCCTGCATATTCTGGGAACAGGTGTGGAAAATGGCACACCTAATTAAAAATTGAAAAGATACAGCTACATCTGTGAATCATATACCAGGTAAATGGTTAAGTATGTCTACAACAAAGTGATGCCTATTAACATGCTGCATATTTACTACAAGCCCATTACAACTTTCCTGCTTTTTCATTGCTTACTATGTCCATATTCCACCAGGGTATGCATTCAACCTGCTACTTACAACTAAACTTTTAGAATGGTGGCATGTTAAAAGGGCTTTACATAGCAAATCATTGTGCCACTACCTATTCGTATGATGCATAATCAGCTGCTGACACACAAATTAGCAACACACATACCCCTAAACATGAACCTACAACATGTCCAAATAATTTATCAGTTTATATATTGAAGTGGAATATAATATAAGGGAAGAAACAGAACAGGATGAGTGCCCAGAAAAAAATCCTTGACTCCCTTTGAGAAAGCCTTTCTGGACATTCTTGCCTGTAAGAATGTTGAACATGTAAGGGAGAGGTTCACAATGCTTGAAGCAATGAGTACATCAGGCATTACTGGATGTGGAAGGTCAATGCACAGAGTGCTCTCTAACAGTAAGCATTTTCAGCACTCTGAAACTTTGCACCAACTGTGTGCAAGGCTCATTAAAGCCCATAGTTCTTATTTAGTTGGGGCAAAGCCACATAGCACAAGGGAGCAACACTCTGGGTGCTCTACATTCATTTAAGTTGGATATTTGATGAAAAGAATGGAAGCTCAATGTTTGTAGGACCATGCATTTTTGTAAGACCTCCATCATTGTGATCTCCAACAATCAATTGGTGAATCAGATTTAATCTTATCAAAATTGGATTTTTAAAAAAGCAACCACTTCTTTATGTGCAACCAGCAACCACTTTATGGCTGCTACCATTCAGTAACTCATCCTGTTACCTCTGTGTCCTCTCAATATATCATGAGTTATACTCAGGTAGCACATTCTAACTATTAAAATTAGCTGGCTTCACATTATAAGCTAAAATCAGCTTGGTCGTTTGCAGGCAAAACCAGCCCCCAAAAGCACTGTGATGTCAGAACTACATTGTAAGTCACAGCAATTATCATATCTGTATCAGTACTGTATCAATACTGCATCACTAAAGGAGATAGACAGGAAATAACACAGTTTCACAGTATCTTTACAGTGCAGAAGGAGGCCATTCAGCCCATCAAATCTAGCTCTCTGAAAGAACATTCCACCTAATCCCACTCCCCTGCCTTATTTCCGTCACCTTGCACGTTCTCTTTTTTCAGATAGCAATCCAATACCCTTTTGAATACCTCAATCAAACCTGCCTCCACCAGCCTTTCAGAAATTTTGTCCCAGACTCCAACCACCCTCTGGGTGAAAACAGTTTTCCTCACATCACATTTACTCCTTTTGCAATTATTTTGAATCTGTGCCCTTTAGTTCATGATGGTCTCTTGAGAGGGAACAGTCTCTTACTATTTACCCTGTCCATACCCCTCAGGATCTTGAATACCTCTACCAAGTCTCCTCTCAGCCTTCTTTCCCACGAGGAAAACAGTCCCAACCTCTCCATTATATCTTTATAGCTACAGTTCTTCATCCCAGGAATCTTTCTCGTGAATCTCCTCTTTACTGTCTCTAATGCCTTCATATCTTTCCTTAAGAATGGCACCCAGAACTGGATGCAGTACTCCAGATGAGGCCTAACTCGTGCCTTATACAAGTTCAACAAGTTCTCTTGCATTCAATGCCCTTATTAATAAAGCCTAAGGTAATATATGCTTTATTAATTGCTCTTTCAACTTGCCCTGCCATCTTCAATGACCCATGTACATATACACTGAGGTCCTGCTGTTCCTGCACCTCTTTTAGAGGGTTCTCCCTTTATTTTATACTGTCTCACTATATCTTTCCTGCCAAAATGGATCACTCCACACTTCTCTGAATTGAACTTCATCTGCCACTTGTCTGCCCAATCCACCAACATGTTGATGTCTATTTGAAGTTCAAGACCTCCATCACAGTTGAAAAAATTTCCAAACTTTGTATCATTTGCAAATTTTTAAATCATGCTCTGCACACCACAGTATAGGTCATTAATATATATCAGGAAGAGCAAGGGTCCCACACTGGCCCCCGAGGAACTCTACTACAAACCTTCCTCCAATCAGAAAAACAACCATTTATCACTACTATCTGTTTTCTGTCACTCAGCCAATTTCTTATCCAAGTGCCTACTTTCCTTTTTATTCCATGACCTAGAATTTTGCTCACAAGTCTTTTGTGTGTCACTATATCAAATGCCTTCTGAAAATCCATATACGTCACATCAACAGTGATTCCTCAGCCTTCTCTGTTACCTCCTCAAAAAATTCCAGCAAGTTAGTTAAACATGATTTTCCCTTGATGAATCCATGCTGGCTTTCCATAATATAGTGACATCAAGAAAGTCACCACTGTTATAGTGATTCCAATGGATATCATACTTAGCAATATAAAATATCATGAAGAGACCTCTCATTTTGTTTCAACCAATAGAATGAGATAAACCTTGTTGCTATAGCCACAACTGACAAATCTGGTATGACTGAAGAAAAAAGGAGACTAAATCTGTTACCTCACAGATAGATGTTATGAAGACTGAGTTCAGCATTTATGAATGAAGGAGCAGACAATCTATGAAAACCTGAAGCATGAAACAGCTGAGCACTTTTTGCAAATATTTAATGATGAAATTGGAATAGGCCAGCTAATATTTTCATTCCAGAATAGTTTGTACTGAATTTTAAATAGCAAAATGGAACCACATGGTAAAATCTGTACTTGCACAACTTTAGCGAGGTCAGTGGAAGAGGGTCTGTGTAGGTGTATACTTGCAATTATGCTGGGATTCAACCCCACCCCACCCCAAGCTACTGCACATTTTTAGGGCCCATGTATTTTTAATTAGGCTTTGTTGTTTACTTAATTAAACTTCCAAGATTTGCGAGTTTCAAGTCAAAGTGAGCATGATGCTGAAGGTAAAACAATTTTCAAAACATTTATGCACATCTTAAATATTTAGTACATATTATTTGATATATTGTTCACTAGTTACATTTGTGCTACACAAGTGGCTGGCAATGACCATCTCTGATAGGACAGAATCCAAACACCTCCCATTGATATTCAATGGCATCATCATCACTGAATCCTCCTCTAACAACACCCTGGGGGTTACCATTGACTAGAAACTGAACTGGACTAGCCATATAAATCCTGTGGCTACAAGAGCAGGTCAGAGGCTAGGAATTGTGCGACAAATAACTCACCTCCTGACTCCCCAAAGCCTGTCTACCATCTACAAGGGACAAGTCAGGAGTGTGATGGAATGCTCCCCACTTGGTGAGTGCAGCTCTAAAAATACCAAAGAAGTTCGACACTATCCAGGACAAAGCAGTCCGCTTGATTGACATCCCATCCACCACCTCAAACATTCATTCCCTCAACCGCCGCACACAGTGGCAGCAGTGTGAGCCAGCTACAAGATGCAGTGCAGCAACTCATGAAGGTTCCTTCGACAGCACTTTCCAAATCCGTGCCTTCTACCACCTTGAAGGACAAGGGCAGCTGATGCATGGGAACACGACCACTGCAAGTCCCCCATCAATTCACACGCCATCCTGACTTGGAAACATATCGCCATTCCTCCACTGCCTCTGGGTCAAGATCCTGAAACTCCCTTCCTAACAGCACTGTGGGTGTGCCTACACCACATGGACTGCAGCGGTTCAAGAAGGCAACACAACACCACTTCTCAAGAGCAATTAGGGATGCGCATTAAATGTTGGCATAGCCAGCGACGCCCACATCCTGTGAAAGAAAAGCAAAAAAAATTCCAAAGGACATAACAGCAAATAGCAGTCCAAGTGAGCTACCATGAAACAAGTCTAAAAATGAACAAGGATATATTTGAACCACTCATACAAACAGAAAAGATTAAGGTTTCATTGTAACAATAAGGATCAGGTTTGCTGAAAAAACAGTCAAGATTTATTTTCATATTTCCTCAAAACAAACCATAGCCAGGCCATTACAATATATTGGCACATAAAAACTGCAATGTCTGCTTAATACAATAATATTTTGTTTCCATAACAACATTTTTTCCAAAGTGCATCTGAATTATTTACAAGAATGTTATAATGTTATAGTTGAACTATTTTTAAAACAGTAAGTATTAACTTTGCTGACATCTTAAAATTCACACACCTTTCATTTAATGAGCCCTCTCCCTAAATGTAATCTCTGGGCTGATTTTCCCTTTACCTGCCCCACTTTGATTGGTTCTCAGAATTAATCTTTAACATCAGATTGTTTTTCCTGCTAATTTTCCTCAATTCCATTTCAGGGTAGAAGAAACATTGTGAAATTGAGATCCTTACCACCTAATTTTTCGGTGCTATGAGTGTCATTTTAGTTGCAAAATAGTTTCCATGGTACATTTCTGGCATTGTTGCGCTGGACACCATTTTGATGAGGGCATTAGCATGCACAAGGAGAGTCCGATGGAATTATGGATGCTAGGTAGATCTGCAATTTGGAGCTCAATGCTCCTGATGCTGGCCTCCCTTAAATATACACTGCTGAACATGTTTTCAGCAACAGAAAGAGCCCCTCACCAGCGCTATTTAAAGGGATCACAAACTACATATAAGTGAGCTAATGATTGATTTCCACTGGCTGTTGCTGCAATTTTAGAAGTGTTTGTTGTTTCTTAAGATTTTTAAAGTTGGTAGTGTCTACAGGAAGTAGAATGGCACCTGCTGAAGTACTTAGTCCTATCTTCAAGTATTCTGCACATACCACTCGCAAATGAGAAGAGGGGAGGAGATGGGGGAAGAGGTGAAGGAAAGGAATCTGCAACCTAGACAGTGACTTTCTGGGTGGGCTATCAGTGAATGATTCATCCACTTTCAATATTAGGTAGCGTGACTCCAATTGCCTGTTCTTCAACAGTCCGACACCTTATATTTCCTTTGTTACTGACCATCACAGCCTCCACTTGGTCATAGTACAAAAATAAAAGCCAATACAAAATAAACATTTCAAACAAACTTCCAACAGCTCAAAGCCGGGCATCCATGAGGCACTGTGGGCCATCCGCAGCAGCAGAATTGTATTCAACCATGGTCCCATGTAATCCCAAGGTCCAACATATTCCTCACTCTATCATTACCATCAAGCCATGGGATCAACACTTGATCAATGAGGAGTACAGAAGATCTTGCCAGAAGCAGCACCAGACATCCTAAAAATGAAATACCAACATGGAAGAGCGACAATGCAGGACGATATGCGTGCTGAGCAGCAGAATGCAATAAACAGAGCTATGCTGATCCCACAACCAATGGATTAGATCAAAGCTCTTCAATCCTGTCACATCTAGTGCTGAATTGTGGATAAATAAACAATGAACCAGAGAACAAGGCACCATAAAAATCCTCATTCTCAATAATAGGGGAGCTCAGCACACCAGTGCAAAAGACAAGGTTGAAGTATTTGAAACCAGCATCAGCTAGAAGTATCGAGTGAATGATCCATCTCAGCCTCTTCCTGAGCCTCCAGAATCACAGATGCCAATCATCGGCCAATTCCATTCACTCCACATGATATCAAGAATGCTGAAGGCACTGCATGCTGAAGGCTATGTGCCCTGACAACATTCCAGCAAAGCAGTGAAGACTTGTGCTTTAGAACTAACTCTGCCCCTAGCCAAGCTGTTTCAGCACAGCTACAACACTGGCATCTCACCAACAATGTGGAAAATTATCCAGGTATGTCCTGTCTACATAAGGAAGTACAAAACAATCCAGGAATTACCCTGCCAACAGTCTCATTTCGATCATCAGCTATGTGATGGAAGGTGTTGTCAACAGTGCTATTAAGTGGCACTTACACAGCAAAACCTGCTCGCTGATGCTCATCTTGTGTCACTAGGCTCCAGACCTCATTACACCTTGGTCCAAAACACGGACAAAAAAGCTGAACTCAAGAGCTGAGTTGAAAGTACTTGCTCTTGACAGCAAGACAACATTTGACTGAGTGTGGCATCAAGGAGTCCTAGCAATGGAAATCAGAGCAAATCTGTTCATTTGTTGGCAATATAACAAAGGATGATGGTTGTGGTTGTTGGAGGTCAATCATCTCAGTCCCAGAACATTGCTGCAGGAGTTCCTCAGGGTAGCACCTGAGACCCAACCATCAGCAGCTGCTCCATCAATGACAACCTCTCCATCGTTAGTTCAGAAGTGGGGATGTTCACTGATGATTGCACAACGTACAGTACTAATCATGACTCCCCAGACACTGAAACAATCCATGTTCATATGCGTCAAGACCCAGATAAAATTCAGTTTTGGGCTGATTAGTAGCAAGGAATATTCATGCCACAAAAGTGCCAGGCAATGACTATCTCCAACAAGAGAGAATCTAGCCATCTCCCCTTGACATTCAATGTCACTACCATCAGTGAATCCCACTATCAACATCCTAGGGGTTACCATTGACTAGACACTTATATGCACCAACCACATAAATACTGTGAATATAAAAGCAGGTCAGAGGCTCAGAATTCTGTGGTGAGTAACTTACCTCCTGACTCACCAAAGCCTGTCCACCATCTACAAGGCACAAGTCTAGAGTGTGATGGAATACTCTTCACTTGCCAGGATTTGTGCAGCTCCAACAACACTCAAGAAGCTCGTCACCATTCAAGACAAAGCAACCCACTTGATCAGCAACCCATCCACCACCTTAACCATTCACTCCCTTTACCACTAACAGTAGCAGCAGTGTCTACCATCTACAAGATGCACTGCAGCAATTCGTTAAGCCTCCTTCGACAGCACCTACTAAACCTATGACATCTACCACCTGGAAGGACAAGGGCATGAAACGCATGGGAACAACGCCAACTGCAAGTTCCCCTCCAAGCCACATACCATCCTGATTTGGAACTCTGGGCGAAATGGTCCCAGATTTACACTAAGTGCGGTAGAGGGCAGAAAAAGCAATTTTACCCTCCGGCCGCAATGGTGGCTTTTCACATCGCATTGTCCCAATCCCACCTCTATCCCCGCTCTGGGCAAAGGCCAGCAAGCAAGGTCACCAATCCAGCATGGGAGGCAGTGGCAGCAGTGGTCAGTGTCAATGACCTGAAAAAGAGGACAGCCACCCAGTGCCAAAAGAGGATGAATGGTCTCATCTGTTCCACCAGGGTAACTCACTTTTCTGTCCATGGCTCCGCTCACTACACAAACATTCTACACAGAGCCCCATGTTCTGCTCACACTCGCTCCATCTACTTTCATACAGGGGAAGCTGGCTCACAACAGCAGGGAGAGGTCCCAGACCGGAGGTGGAGGCCCCTCACTCACGCTGAGGAGAGTGCCATCGTGTTGACTGGTGAGGACACGGACCGTGCCTGCGACAATGGTGAAGTCGGAGGTTAACACCTACATGAGGGTCATCCAACACATGATTGCTCTCTCAACGCAACTGTGAGTGCTCTCTCTCCTGCTTTTGATTCTGCTGACATGCACTAATTATCACTACTTTGGTTCACAGGGAGCTCTGCCAAGCAACTGACACCTTCAGCTCCATCCATGTCCTCACCTCCAGCCAAGAGGACACCTCCTCCATTGAAGAGCTGGAAATAAGCAGCCTGGAAGACCCGTCACGGCACTTACCCACACCCTCCACCAGCACAGAGACACACACCTCGATGGGACCTCAATCTAGAGCAGGCTCGGGTTCACAATCTGGTGATCACCACATGGACACATATCCACAGCAGGAGGAGGCAGATTCAGCCAACTCCCTGGCGCTTGGAGGACTGGAGGGGAAGAGGCATCTGTGAGGCCCAAGTCAGATGCTCAACCTCCAGATTTAGCCTTCCAAGTCCTTGTGGAGAGTTAGCAGAAGGCAAGGGGACATCACACAAAGCTGTTGGAAGCCCTCAACAGAGAAGCATGCTAGTCAGAGGAGTGCATCTGCCTGCTCTATGATGAAGTGGTGCCCACATGTGTGCTCATGGAGGTCTCCATGGGAAGGATGGCAGGTGTCATGGAGACCCTGGTCCAGCAGAATGCAGAGATGTGTGCAGACCTGCACTCCAACACCAAAGCCATGGGTGAGTTCCTGCAGTGGCAACGTGAGAAGAAAAGGGGGCACCTCGATGCCCCTCCAGGTGCTCTTTCCCCTCGAGGAGTCAGGCCAGGGCTCTCGGGCACACGATGGGAGGATGAGCAGGTGCTGAACATCCCTCAGTCATCCAGTCAGGAATCTCAGAGGCTGTCCCCTCCCTCCAAGTCACCTTTGCCTGTGACCCCCCCTCAACCTTGTCCTCTGTCACCGCAGAGGGAGGAGCTGGCCCACCGGAGGACAGTCAAAGCAAGTCAGAGCCCTCAAGGCCTTGGCTCTTCAGAGGATGCACAACAAAGTCATCAGAGGCAACAGGGCTAACCATTGCACAGGCTGTCTCCACCCCTGCTGCAGATGTCAGGCAGCACCTAGAAATGTTAGGCCTAGAAAAATTAAGAAATTCTGATCACAAGTGGTTGCACGGGTGAACACATTTTGTCTCTCTTTAATCTGAAAATGTATTCACTTTCATTGAATAACAAGTAATGTTGTCTTTTAGCTTCATTGACAGGTTTCACGAGTCCTCCCACTGCATTCCCCACCCACTAGCAGTTCAGCTGCACACAGCCGACCCACAAATGATTCTAGAAGAAGAAGTATATGTGTGGCAGGGCCTTTCGGAGCCTTGTGCAAGCACTCTCCATGTACACAGATCCTCCCTCCATCACACTCATCTCAATGTCCTGAGCATTTTCAATGCTGCCAGCTGGGGTTTGCTTTCAGTTGTATAACAGAGCTGACCTGCATCTTCGCCCACCCAATGATCACACACCCATGCAGCACCTGTTCCCGCCCAACACACGCCTCCTTTCACTTTCAGTTTTAGAAGCATGATGCTGGTAAAATTTGGCTTCAACTCCCCCACCCTTTCCCCTCCCTCAGTCACCCATATCCTTTCTCCCATCACTGTTGGACCCCTGGCATCACACTCGACCTCCCTACCATCACCCTTTTCAGAACCCTTTTCTTTCCAGCATGTCCAGTTGAACGTGCACATTCCCTATCTTCCCAAGAATCCCACCCCATCCACAATGACCTCCCTGACCTTCTTCCCCCCCACCCCCAAGGTCTGTGCCTGCCTCCGAGTCCCCACCAACCACCCTCGCCTTCTATCGCAACTGTCACACCCGCACCCTTCCACCCTATTGGCTCATTCTGCCCTTTCTCATTTTCACCATTCCCTCCTACCATACCCACCCTCATTTTGCTCCCCAGGAGGCAGACTCCACAGACTCCTCCCTTGCACATTCACCTGGACATCCCACCATTTACCCCTTCCTCCACCCTTCACCCTTCCTCGTCCCAGACTCCTTCCTCCCACCGGACTCCTTCCTCCCGCTGGACTCCTTCTTCCCTGCAGACTCCACTCCGTGACCCCCCCACCCCCTGGACTTCTTCCCCCCCCTCCGGACCCCTGCCCCCATCTGAACTCCTTCTTCCACTTGAAGTCTTTTCCTTACACCTTCCTGCCCCCTTACACCTACTTCCCCAGTTGCCATATTCTCCCCCATTATCCCTTCTTCCCCCATACTCCCTCTCCACCCCCAACCTCACTCCCCAACCAGTACACCTTTCACTCTCAGTCCAACCTATACCTTCCTCTCTACCACCTCGATGATCATCCATAGCAGCCCATGGCCAAGACACTTATGACTGAAGCTGACCCTTAAAGGTGACCTTCCACCTTCTGTGAGCTGCTTCTCGTTGGAGCCATGTCCATGAGAATCCACCCAGCATGCATTGCACATTTCTCCAGGGGCCTGCTGCTGTAGGGTTCCGGCATCTTCTGCTCCTCGGGTGCCCGCGATGTGAGCAAGTGCGGAGCGGACAATCGCAAACTGGTTTCACGACGTTGTGAAACTGATTTTTGGTCTTCCCACCATATTATCCGCTCACACCCTCCATGATGCCTGACGCCAATGGGCACAGAAAATTCCACCCTACCACATTGTTCCTTCACTGCCATTGGGTCAAAAACCGGGAGCTCTCTTCCGAACACCATCCACATTCAAGGAGGCAGTTCACCTTCACCTTCTCAAGGGCAATTAGGGAGGGGAAAAAGTGCTGGCCTTTCCAGCTTCACTCACATCCTGTGATAGAATTTAAAAGAAAAACTCTCCAGTGAGCTGCCAGAAGCAGTACACTTTCCCATGCCCTGCTACAGACAAGTTGCAACTGGAGTACAAGTGCAGATCCTGCTTACTTTCTCCTACATCACACTCAATGACAGTATCTGAGTTGTTGGCTGTGAGAATTGGTATTTCTTCTTCATCACTGTCTTCCTGCTGGTCTATCTCTTGTTCTTCCACCACTTCCTGGCAAGGTGACACTTCTTGGGTATCTAAGTGGAGAAAGGCACAAGGGTTGGGTTTTGGCGAGGGTAAAGGGGGAAACAAAGGAGTTCATGCTGACACCATCTGCAGCTTGTAAATCAGAAGAGATTGTGGGATGAGGAGAAGTGGGACACAAATAGGAGAATTAGGTATGACAATATTGCTATCCTTGCCACTGGCCCAGTCTTAGCAATGGCCATTCCAATTATGGAGACCACTGTCTCCTCCAACAAGACAAGGACAAACAACCATGATAGTCTCCTGCTGGTTAGCACCTACTGTTTCCATTTCAACACTAACTTGCCTTCAAGGGGTGCAAGGCCAGAGCCTTCTATTCAGCGTGCGTTAGACGTTGGGCATGTGTCCTGACGTCCCCGTGTGTAATTCCGATCTTTAGTTTGGCAGCCGCGCACTGGAGTTGGCTGCGCACCTGCTGAACTGTCAAAGGCCTGTTAAGACCATTAATGACCTAATCAAACATTGTCTATGTTGCCCGTCCAGCCTTAAGGTTGGCGGGCAGGTGAAGAACCCAGGCAGCCTTCACATTTCTCATGAAACCTCATCCATGGGCGGGATGAGGTTTCATGGTTTTATAAATTAAATTAAAAATGTTATTAAAATACATAAAGATGTCCCAGCTCATGTGACACTGTCACATGAGGGGACATGTCCGAATAATGTTTTTAATTCTATTTTAAAATTTTTCACAATTAAACTAACCTCCCTGAGGCAGCTCCGAGAAAGAGTGCAGGCTCCGACTCTCCCTCCTCCCCTTGCCCACACAAGTAGCGCTGAGTCCTTCTGGGTGCACATCACACTGGGCGGGCCTTAATTGGCCCACCCACATAAAATGGCGGTGCACAACCGATTGCGAGCAGTGATTGGCTGAGCGCCCGCCCACGCCCGCACCCACTCACATCCCCCGTTGGGGAGAAAATTCTCCCCCAAGTTTTCAGCGAGTGTAGTGCAATGTGTTTGGGTGATGTTGGGTTGTACAAGCAGTGAGATATAGGTGTGAGGCTAGGTGTGAGAGCATGAGGTGAAGACTAGAACACAAGAATTAGGAGCAGGAGTAGGCCATTCTAATCCTCAAGCCTGCCTGCCATTTGATAAGATTATGGCTGATCTGATTGTGGCCTCAACTCATCTTTCCTGACTGCCCTCTATAACCTTTGACTCCCTCGTTAATCAAAAATCTATCTAACTCAGCTTTTAATATATTCAATGACACAGCCTCCACTGCTCTCTGGGGAGGAGAATTCCACAGACTACAAACTCTATGAGAGAGCAAATTTCTCATCATCCCAGTCTTAAATGGGGACCCTAATTTAAACAGTGTCCACTAATTCTAGACTCCCCCACATGAGGAAACAGCCTGTCAGCATCAATAAAATCACCTCTCATTCTTCTGAACTCCAGTGGGTATAGGACCAACTTGCTGAACCTTTCCTTGTAAGATAGCCCCTTCATCCTTGGAATCAGTTGAGTGAATCTTCTCTGAACTGCTTCTAATGCAATTATATCCTTTCTTAAGTAAGGAGACCAAAACTGTACACAATATTCTGGATGGGACCCAACTATAGCCCTGTACAGCTGTAGTAGCTCTTCCCTACTTTTATACTCAATTCCCCTTTGCAATAAACACCAACCTTCCATTTGCTTTCCTGATAATTTGCAGAAACTGCAGACTGGCATTTTGTGATTCATATATCAGGGCATCCAGATCTCTTTGTAATTTAGAGTCTCTCTCCATTCAAGTAATATACTGCTTTTCTATCGATGAATCTATGGATGTCAGGTATGAGTGGTGATTCATTGTGATTGTTGGTAAGTTGCACAATGAGCAGTGTGTGAGGCTTGTGGTGCAACTATTGGGATATGGGCCTGAATTTTTTGCTCATCAGGCACGTGTGATCAGCAGGCCTGGGAGCAGAAGGGAAACTGCGATCAGCCCCCAACTGCAATTTCATGCTGGCTGGCCAATTAACAGCCAGACAGCCTGAAACGTGCACTGAGAAAGACTCAGCACTGCCGCTGGGGGCAGGAAGAGGGCGGGCGCTGATGTCACCGCGGGTGCTGGTGAGCGCTTCAAGAATTCAGCCTTCTTCCTGCCCAGATTCTCTTCGACAAATAGTTTCAGCACCTCAGCAAACTGGTTTTATGTATTTGTAACTTGCTCGTCCTGCTTTCTACCTTTAATGTCACCGATAGCACATTCTTCAGATAATATCACCTCCGTCAACACCTCTTTGTCCTTTTGTCTATAACATCTTTTGGCAATCTCTACCTATTGCCGGCCTCCTTGTCCAGCTCTACTTGTCCCACTCCCCCTTAAACCAGCTTATATTTCACCTCTCTTCTATTTTTCCTTAGTTCTGTTGAAGAGTCATACGGACTCGAAACGTAAACTGTGTTCCTCTCCGCAGATGCTGCCAGACCTGCTGAGTTTTTTCAGGTATTTTTATTTTTGTGTTATGTAGTGCAGGTTGGTTTTAAATGATCCTAGCCTCACATAAACTTGGGGCCCCCTGTTAAGGCATGCAGCCATTCAACAGCACACCGAGAGCTAGCTGCATGCAGTAATCATGCAAATTAACGACACAAAGTCAGTGGGCTGTCAGCATCAGGAGCAAAAGGCGTGGGTTAATTTTGGTTTGTGATTCCTACATCCTTTGTCGAGAGTTATCGACTTTAGCTCCCCCCCACTTCAGTCTAAATTAGTGGTGGCATTAGGTAAAGTGTGTGTTGCTACCTACTATTGATCTTTCCCACCTACTTGTTCCTGATTCTCTTCCTGTGCCTAGAGACACATGAAGTAGATGAAGCATCTGCTTATGTCTGTTTCCGTAGGTTGCTTTTCCTGGAACAGGTCTCTAGCCTGCTGCCGGAGGCCAAAACTTGTGGGGCACCTCTTCACATCAAGCATGGCTGACAAGGAGCCTCTCCCGCTCCTACCACCTGCTGTAGGCTTATTGGAAGGATTTACAGGTTGATAATTAACCTATTTGGCCACATAATGAACACACCTCCCTTCACCATCAAGCTCTGGGGCAGGATTTTCCCTTTGTTGGGTGAGCGAGGCCAGGAATGGCTCCGACCATGATTTCACACTGACTGACCAGTTAACGGGCAGCCAGCATGAAATGCGTGCTGAGAGCCTCAGCGCTGCCAGGATGGGAGCGGGAGGAGCGCGAGTGCTGAAATCTGCACACGTGCAGGGGACTGCACACTGAAAGCTTCCTGAAGGCACAGAGGTGCCTCAGAGAGCAGAAGATTTTTAAAATTAAAAATAAATATTTTGCAAATGAAACAAACATGTCCCCGCATGTGACTCAGTCACGTGAAGAGGGACATGTTAAAAATTATGTTAAAAATTCTTTACTGCTTTTTATTTATTGTTGGAAACCTCATCCCGCCCATGGATGAGGTTGTGCACAAAATGCAAAGGCCACCTGGCCTATTCGCCTGCCTGCCACCTATAAGGTTAGATGGGCAGCGAAACATTGCTTTTAATTAATTGATTAAAGGCCTTAATTGGCCCCTTAATTATCAGCGGGCACGCTGCCAACTTTCACTCGCGCCCGCCGACCGAAATATCGCATGAGTGCGCGATGATGTTGGGACGGTTGCCCAATGCAATCGTGCGCTATCTTACTCCTAATCTGTTCAGGTGCACGCCAGCTCACCGGATGAAAAATTCTGCCCCTGGAGTGCGACTCAAACACAAAGCTTCTGGCCCAGGGGCAGGGCCGCTACCCACTGTGCCACAAGACCTCCCTTCCCACCTACTTACCTGTATCTAAATCTTGGTTAAACTTAGCACAGTCCAGTTCCTGGGTGGCATTCTGATGAAGGAAACTTTTAGAATCATGGAAGAAATCGATTAGAACAAAATAACTTGCGTTTATATAGCATCTTTTACTTCCTCAGGGTGTCCCAAAGCATTTCATGCCCAAAGAAGTACAAAATGCCATTTATAATGTAAGGGAAAGCACTAGCCAATTTGTGCACAGTAAGTTCCCATAAATAGAAATGAAATAAATGATCAATTGATCCAATTTTAATGAAATTGGTTGTGCTCCCTTGTATTTCTTCAAATAGTACCATGAGATATTTTACATACACCTGAGTGAGCGGATGAGGCCTCAGTTTAACATTTCATCTGACAGAAGGCATGTCTGACAATGCAGCCTCTGCTCAGTTCTGCACTGGAGTGTCAACCTGGACTATGTGCTCATGCAGTTTGGCCAGTTTACTGCTCATGTGGTGAAGGTGAAAATTACCCCCTTGGAAAGATTTCCCGTATTTCTGTGATATTGGAAACGATTCAGTTGCCTCTCTTAATATATAAACATTTCCCCATGGTATGATTCAGAAAACACCTGAAAAATACTTTAAGCATAAACGTTAAAATAAAATAAGAATTGCATAACTGTTTAACTTGGAACTTACCCAGCTTCTCATTTATGACTGACATGGAAAACTCGTTAATGCTAGTAATGGTACCGAGGGCAACTCTTAACAAAGCAAATGTATGGTTTATGTTGCAGCAGAGAAACAAACAAAATTAAGAAATAAAAACCAAAGGACGTGCTAATTTGGCTGAATTAATCTTCTTTCTGGTTCATTAAAACTTGTTTCCGTGTACTTCTCATTACAAAACACCTGTTTGTATATGTGCCCTTTGCATCTAGACAAAAGGCTAAAAGAAGAAACAAGAGATACAAGAAAGGCAAAAATGTTAAATCTCGTACAGGAAAGAGGTAAAACAAGCTACCAGCTTGCCCGTAGGAGGCAGCAAAAGGCCCAGCCTTTTAAACAGCCACCAGCTGAGTTCCTGATCAAAACGTATAGGACTTATGCAGCAATAAAGGAAAAGTTGAGCACCCCCTGGGCCATCCCTCATGGCAAAGATAAGTTCAAGGTGGGAGCTATACGGGAGCACTGGGACAGTCAGCGCTTTGCGAAGGTGACTGCACAGTCCAGGTAGGGGAGATCTACACTTGCGTTGTGTGGCCCAGGTGTGTACTCCTGTTCTTCCAAACTCCAGAAAGCAAATTTTAAATCCTATCAGCAAAGGTCGCCTAAACAAGCCTTAGTTGTTGAGGCTTCCACTGTGAGTGCCCCGCTTACTTCGAGGTAGAGATTGCACTGGATAAGTAATTGGACATAATAGGATTCTGATTTTCATAAATGAATCAGGTTTCTACCAGCTTTGCACCAATGTCTGATGTGCCTTAAAAATCAGACATTTTTAAATTGTAGCCAAACGGAAATGGAATATGTGCTTTTCTCATTTCACGTTAATTGCTCGCCATCCTGCTCAGTTTCCACAAAACAGGATGAGCTAGAAATCCTATCAATATTATTCCTACATTGCAAGCACCCTGCTGGAAATTGCATCATGCATAAAAGGGATGGAGGCCTCGTGTTGTCAGTCTCCATTGCTTATGTTGTGCCATTAGACTGAATGAACTGGCACATAGAAATTGGCAGCAAACATTGTAAACTTATTTCAAGTTTGTCTTCAAACACATCTCACACATAGGGCAGAATTTTCCATGCCCGCTGGCATTAGGCGTGCTCGACGATGTGAGCGGGTAATATGGCGAGAAGGCCAAAAATCGGTTTCATGACATCGTGAAACCAGTTTGCATGTGGCCACTCAGCTCATCGATGGTGGGCCACGTTCCGGCCATCGGACGTCAGGAACCTCGTAATACATCTACATATCATTATAAAGCCAGCCCAGTGGAATCGTCCCCAGCCACTACCTGCACCACCCCCTCCCAACCTTGCTGGATTGCCCATCCATGTCTGCGTGACTGCATGCCAGTGCAGAACACGTCTTGACAAGAGTGACATGCATAAGTTGAGATTTAGGTCCAGGGCCTTGCTCACATCGCAGACATCTGAGGAGCAGAAGATGCTGGAGCCCGACACACTGGAGGAACATCCATGGCATGCTGGGTGAATTCTGATGGACATGGCTCTGCCGCAAAGCAGCTCACAGAAGTTGGAAAATCACCGTTGAGGGTCTGCTCACAATGGATGGCGGTTGAGGGGGTGGAGAGGGAGGTCCAGCTGTGTTTGGGAGAGGAAACTGCACTGGGGGATGGGAGAGGAAGCTCTAGGATCAAATGGGAGAGAAAAGGTGTCAGAATGGGGTGAGGTTGGGAGAGGGAAATAAAGGTGTGAGGGGAGGGAGTCCGGGGGGGGGGGAGGAAGGAGTGCAGAAAGTAGAGGGAGTAAGACTGGAGGAATAAGTAAGGGTGGAGGAAGGGTTGGGAAAGAGGAATGACTAAATGGGAGTGGAGTCCAGGGGTTGGGGGAGGACTAAGGCGGGGGCGGTAAGGGATTCCAAGGGGGAAAGGGTTTAAAGAGGGGAAGGGGTCCAGAGACGGGAGCTGTCCAGGTGTCCGTGCAAGGGAGGGTTCTGATGAGTCCATGACTACCTCCTGGGGGCAAAGTGAGGGTGGATGTGGAATGAAGGAATGATGAGAATGACCGAGGGCAGAGTGAGGCGGTAGAGTTGCTGGAGTTCGACGGTAGTGGTAGAAGGGCAAGTGTGGTTGGTGTGGACTTGGAGGCAGACGCAGATCCTGGGGGTGGGAAGGAGGAATCAGGAGGTGAATGTGGATGGGACTGGGATTTTCAGGAAGGAAGGGAATGTGCACGTTCACCTGGACATCCCCAAAGGAAAAGAGTTATGGCTGGTAGGTCACGGGGGTAGGTGGAAGGTGATGCCAGCAGGGTCAACAATGATGTGGGAAAGGGAATGGGTGACTGCGGGAGGGGAAAAGACAGGGGAGCACACATAAAACTAAATCAAGCCCACGTTGTCTAAATCGAAAGTGAAATGAGTCATGGTGGGTGAGATCAAGCGTTGCATGGGAGTGTAATGATTGGATGGGCGGAGATGGTGGTCAGCTCAGATTGACAATTGAAAGTGAACCCCAGCAGGCAGCATTGAAAATGCTCAGAACATTGAGATGAGTGCGATATGTGAAGGATCTGTACGCGTGGGTGAGTGCTTGCACGAAACTCCGAAAGGCCCTGCCGCACTCACACTTCACCCCCCAGAATCACTCATGGGCCAACTGCTCCTTCTTTGGTGACAGAGGACAAGGTTGAGGGGCTCACAGGCAAAGGGGACTCAGAAGGAGAGAACAGCTTCTGAAGTTCCTCAGTGGGTAACCCAGTGGTGTCCAGCTGCCGCTCCTCCTCCCTTCGGGTGACTGGGGGCCGCGGCCTGACTCCTTGAGGGGAAGGAGCACCTGGAGGGGTGTTGAGGTGCCATGTTTTCCGCTTGCGTCATCAATGCATGAATTCACCCATGACTCCTACGATGGAGTGCAGGTCTGCACACAGCTCCATGTTCTGCTGGACCAGGGTCTCCATGGCATCCGCCAACCTCCCCATGAGATCTCCATGCATGCATATATGGGCACCCCTTCATCAGAGAGCAGATGGACACACTCTTCCAACTCGCGTACCACTCTGTTGAGGGCTTCCAATAGCTCTGGGTGACATTTCTATGCCTTCTGCTGATTCTCCATGATGAGTTGGAAGGCCAAAACCAGAGGTTCATCATCTGACTCGGACCTCACAGGTGTTTATTCCCCAGCAGTCCTCCGAGTGCTGGGTAGCTTAGCCGAACCTGCATTCTGCTGCTGCAGACATGTGTCCGCGCAGCGACCACCAGATTGTGAACTTGAGTCTGCTCTAGACCTCGGTCCCACCAGAGCAGTGTCTCTCTCTGTGCTGTTGGAGGGTATGGGTAAGCACTGTGATGGGTCTCCCAGGCTGCTTATTTCCAACTCTTCCAATGGAGGAGGTGTCCTCTTGGAGGTGAGGTTGTGGATGGAGCTGAGGGACTGGCTGGCTGAGGGTGTTGGTTGCTTAGCAGAGCTCCCTGTGAGCCAAAGTAGAGATAAGATTCTAGACAAGATTCTGGAAATAATTATCCAGGATAGGGTTAATAGTCACATGGAAAAATATGGGTTGATAAGGAAGAGACAGCATGGATTTCTAATCGGGAAATCATGTTTAACTAACTTGCTGGAGTTTTTTGAACAGATAATAGAAAAGGTTGATGAGGGTAATGCTGTTGATGTGATGTCCATAGACTTTGAATGGCATTTGAAAGTTATTTCTCATGGAATAAAAGGGACAGTAGTAACATGGATAAAGAATTGACTGAAAATTGGAAGCAGAGAGTAATGGTCAATGGATATTTTTCAGGCTGGAAGAAGATTTGTAGTGGAGTTCCCCAGGTGTTGGTGTGTGATGCTCAGTACCCTTCTTAATTTTTCTCCCTTTCCCTTCTAAGCTGCAGCTAACCTTTATTTCTCATTCACCTTTTCCCCAAGTTACATCGGGGTCACCACAATGCTGGTTGATCGCCCCTTATATTAACCATAATTTTCCTTTTTGTTTAGATTTAGCAGGTGGTTTTACAATGGGCTGCCTTCCTGCCACTAACCCTCACCAGTTTCCAGGTTGGGGACCAGCAATGATATGGACTGGCTTCCCTGCTCCAGCGGCTGGGTTCTTCCATGACAAACAAGTCCTGGAGTGGGACTTAAATCTGGGCCCTCCTGGCTCAAAGACAGGAGAGCTACCCACTGAGACCACTCCAGCTCCCGAAGGTGCAGCTACGCATCTTTCTATAATTTGACAGCCTTTATCGAAAGCCGCAGCAAATATATAGCAAAGGTTCACCGGGATGGTAATGAGGAATATTAAACACACGGGAAAGTTTGAGCTGCTTGCAACTCTTTATTCGTGAAAGGTGGCCACTCTAGGAAATCGAATAGAGTTGTTTGAAAATATGAAGAGGTTCAATAGGGTGGATGTGGAGAATTTGTTTCCACTTGTGGGTGAGTCCAGAACAGGGAGCTATAAACACAAGATAGCAACTACCAGGTCAAATAAAAAGTTTAGGAGGAATTACTTTACACAGGATGATGAGAATATGGAATTTTCCACTACACAGAGTGAATGAAGCAGATGACAGAGATACATTTAAGGGGGAGCACGATGCACACATGTGAGAGAAGGTAATAGATGGATAGGGTCAAGGTGGATAAGAAGCAATTAGAGTGAGAGAAGGCGCATGTCAAGTATAAATACCAGATAGACCTGTTGGGCCAAATTACCTCTTTATGTACTGCCAATTCCATTTATTTATGAAGAGGGACTTGGGACTATTTTTTATTGGAACAGAGAATGCTAAGAGGACATTTAATAGTGTTTTTTAAAAAAAGAAAGCTAGTGATAGACAAAGAAGGAAACATTATTCCTTTCGGTTGGGGAATTAGCAAGAAAGGGCCATCAATTGAAAATGATCACTCAGGGAGTAAAGAAAGAGGGTGGGAGAAATTTCTTTACACAGATTGTTAATGGAGCATGGAAGATTTTGCTAAAGGGAATGCTCGAAGCAGAAATTTATTTTAAAGGGAAAGGAATAAATATTTAAATCTAGAGAAAGATGAAGGGCTATGGGGACAGCACAAGGCAATGGTATTAATTTGGGTTGCTTTAGCAAAGAGCCAGCACAGGCCCAATGGATCGAATGGTCTTCTCCTGTGCTGTAAACTCCAACGACGTTCATGACGTAGCAAAGTTAAATTTGCATTGAAATAAGGGAAGGGTTGAAGATAAAAAATGAAAATTGGTTTGACAGATTTCATAACTTATATTCCAAAAGGTATGTTAATTATAGAGTGACTGTTACTATTTAATTACCAGCCAATTAAAAGAAAAGTAATTGGCATTTCTATTCCTTATTACCTCTTCTTTCATTTACTCCCTACTTTTGATACAATTCCCTGTTGTTCCAAACCACACTTTTAATTACTTGTGTGATGGTGGCCATGCAGAGTGATAGTGCTGTAGGTATACAGGTACATGATAAAACTAGTGTAATTTGGCATGATTAATTGATGAAAAGCTAGCTGGAAATAAAAGTTAATAGTGTTAAAACAGGTTATTAATAATACAAGCATTATTTGATTTAAAAGATGACATCTCTTCCAATCAGTAATAATCACTGAATACTGAAATCATTTGTGCGCTCTGGCACATGCCATTGCAGAACCACGAATAGCTCAATAATTTACTTTCCTAATAACTGTTCATGTCCCTGGTGCTTATTTTGTGGATGTATGTTGACTGACTATCTTGTTCATGTCAAAAAATTTGAGGAGAAAAGCCATGAGTAAATTTTCCACTTGGAGAAGAATAGCACCTCAAATACTTGGAGCTACGCTATGTTAAAGGAAACGTGTGAAATTCTACAGTTATCAAGAGGTCAATTCAATGATCAAATTTTCCAAAGGTCGTGAAGTGTTTTCTTAAAATATATGTAAATAGATATCTCAGTGTGTTGACGTTCGGAAGGAAAACCTAGGGGCGGAACGTTACAGCCCTGTCGCGGCAGCGATGGCACCGTAAAATATGGCAAGGTGTTCAAAACTCCATTCATTTCAGCGGGATCAGAAAATCCTGCCGGCGGGATTCTGCCCTCATTTTCAGAAGAACTGTGGCGCTATAGCCATCTGTTTTCTTTCTTAACATCTGTGCAGTTTCACAGGGCTATTGAAGAATGCGAACTCTGATTTTCCTTTGAATACTTATGTGAATAGTCTTTCACAAGTCATCTTTTAACCTTGCATACAGAATTGTTCAGTATATAAGAAAGTATCCTCCCTTTAAACAACCTAACTGGTTGAGGCAATCCACAAAAGCAACTTGAGTTTGATAAACAGCTTATTCAATCTTCAAAGCTGAAATGCTGGCTCTTATTTCAAACAAATAATAAAAGGTTAAAGTGCTGGTTTCATAAAATAATGATTAGAAGGCTTCCATGGGTTAGAGGAATGGTAACATAAAGGGTAAAAAATTAAGGTAAAAGCAAAAAGAATTAATGGAGAGGTTAGAATAAATTTATTTGCACAGAGGATGGGTAGAATGTGGAAATTCTCTGCTACAAATCAGTGAGAAGCAGAGCTCATAAATTTAATTCAAAGGAAATTAAATAATTACTTGAAAAAAATTAGCAGATCTCTTGCGAAACCAATCACAGTAAATTGGAATAATATCATGAGATCCTAATAAACAGGAGCAGGAGTAGGCTATTTGACTCATCGAGCCTGTTCTGCCATTCAATGGTTGATCCGATTGTGGCTTTAACTCCAATTTCCTGCCTGCCCTCCTAATGGCAGGTAAAGTCAATTAATTAGAGAAGGATTAAATTGGGCTGGAAGGAAAAAATGTGAGACAGGGAGGATGTGAGTTTATAATATTAATAAGTAAAGGGGTGAGAACCCACAGAAATCTATGTTTTCAAGTGTCAGAGAGCACCCACCTGGGACTGTCGCTGCTGTTCTTACCAACGTTTGTCAGGGGCATGGGGAGGTCATTTAATTCCAATGCCAGTGATGGTTCCCAGGTGGTCTGTCTTGCCCCCAGGCTGCAAGTTATTGTGCAAGTTGCTCATTCTGTCAGTGTGAAGGGGGCTGAATCTTTCTTCTCACCAACTCAGCTACCTGTTCCTTTGTAGTAAATGTTAAAAAAAATCTCCTCTTAAGGGATCCAGGCTATGGTCCCAACAAACACCAGTTGGCTGCTTGGTAAACCTGGTCCGAGAAGGTATACCACCACCGATTACATACACACCTGATTGTGAGTCTGGAGGCAAAGGTACCCTCAGTGTTTAGAGCAATGTTCATGCTAATGTGTAGCGTACACCACAGCACAACAATCTGGAATATACTGTGCATTGAAATAAAAAGGCTGCTCACACCTTTGATGTCTCTACAGACGCTACCTGAGCTGCTGAGTTTTTCCAGCATTTTCTCTTGTTGCAATGCTTGCACGAAGGAACAGGCTGAGTAGAAGAACAACAGTGCCATGGATGGGGGAAGTGTGTATTGCAGTGTAACCTGCTCCATTAAAGTTAATGTTGGAGTATCGCACAGGAGTGATTGAATTATCAACAGTTGTGATAAAAATTCAAGGATTTAATATTTTTAATATATAAGCAAGCAGTAGAAATAGACTGTGGCCAGAATTTTCCCATCAGCAATTTGGGGGCGGGGCCCAATCGCCAACGGGAAAATGACATGGGCTGACATCGGGAGGAACCCCCGACATCATCCTGGTCCCTTTAAATTTTCAGGAAGGCGGGCAGACAGCGAAATCAGCTGTCCGCCCATCGACCTGTCAATGGCCAATTGAGGCCATTGACAGGCTAATTAAAGGCCCTGCCCGTCCAACCTTAAGGTTGGTGGGCAGGCCAGGAGCCCCAGCGGGCTTCTGATAATACATGGAACCTCATCCACTGGCAGGATGAGGTTTCATGTTCGTTTTTAAAAACTTTAATAAATGTATTGTGATATTTATTAACATGTCCCATCTTGTGTGACATTGTCAGGGGACATGTTAGTAATATTTTTATTTTTCTATTTTTTAAGTTTTGTACACTGTCACTAATCTCCCTGAGACACCACTTAGTCTCAGGGAGCAGTGCACTCTTTCTCGCGCATGCTCCAAAGAGCGCACTTTGACAGCTGAGGATTCCCTCCCCCACCCCCACACAGGAAGCAGGTATTACCTCCTGTCAGGCAGGCCGCTGGACAAGCCTTAATTGGCCTGCCCACTCAAAATGGCTGCGGGCCCCGTTTCGGTGGCGGGGATCAGCTATCCGCCCGCTGCCAAGCCGGTGGGGCCCACCTACCCACCAAGGGCAAAATTCTGCCCTACGTCATACAGGTGGAAAAAAAATCCCAGTGCACATTTGATGAGCCGAATACCTGTTTCTGTAGTATGGCGCTCTTTGATACTATGAAAATGTTAATTTCTGGGCAGGAACCAAGATTTTTCTCAATAATCTCAAAATTAAACCTCTTTAGAATTGCTGTTTTCCATTATTATCCTGGGAGTTACCACTGACCAGAAACTGAACTGGACTAGCCATATAAATACTGTGGCTACAAGAGCAGGTCAGAAGCTAGGAATCCTGTGAAGAGTAACTCCCCTCCTGACTCCCCAGAGCCTGTCCACCATCTACACGGCACAAGTCAGGAGTGTGATGGAATACTCCCCACTTGCTTGGTTGAGTGCAGTTCCCACAACACTCAAGAAGCTGGACACCGTCCAGGACATTGCAGCTCGCTTCATTGGCACCACATCCACAAACATTCACTCCCTGCACCACTGATGCACAGTAGCAGCAGTGTGTACCATCTACAAGATGCACTGCAGGAATTCACCAAGGCTCCTTCGACAGCACCTTCTAAACCCACAACCACTGCCATCTAGAAGGACAAGAGCAGCAGGTAGATGGGAACACCACCACCTGGAAGTTCCCATCCAAGTCATTCACCATCCTGACTTAGAAATATATTGCCGTTCCTTGACTGTCACTGGGTCAAAATCCTGGAACTCTGTTCCTAACAGCACTGTGGGTGTACCTACACCACATGGACTGCAGCAGTTCAAGAAGGCAGCTTACCACCACCTTCTCAAGGGCAACTAGGGATGGGCAATAATGCTGGCCCCATTTATTGCCCACATCCCATGAATGAATAAGAAAAAAAAATATATTATGATAGTGCATTTTTTTAAAAATTATTTTTTCATGGGATGTGGGTCTCGCTGGCAAGACACCCATCCCTAATTGCCCTTGAACTGAGTGGCTTGCTCGGTCATTTCAGAGGACAGTTAAGAGTCAACCACATTGCCATGGATCTGGAATTACATGTAGACAGACCAGGTAAGGATGGCAGATTTCCTTCCCTAAAGGACTTTAGTGAAGTAGATGGGTTTTTCCAACATTCGATGATAGTTTCATTGTCACCATTATGAGACTAGCTTTCTATTCCTGAATTATTAATTGAATTTATATTCCATAAGCTGTAGTGGTGGAACTTGAACCCATGCCCCCAGAGTGTTAGTCTGGACCTCTGGATTACTTGTCCAGTGACATTGCCACCATCTCCAAAATTATAAATTTCTATTATAAGTAAATGATGTAAACACCCATCTCAAGATATGAATGAAGCTACAAGCTTTTAAAATTTAAGTCACGGTCAATATAAATTTTCTATAAAGCTACATGACCCAATCATTTTTATGACTGAAGTCATTAGAAAGGAACTGCAATAATTGTGGGATATTTTAGTCTTCATATATATTGAATGAATCATGTAGCCTGGAGGATGTGCTCATAGAGTACATCTGGGTCAGTTTCTTAAAACAAAATGTTCTGGAATTAATCAGGGAACAGGCTATTCGCAATATGTAATGTAATTAATGACCTCGTTGTAAAGGGTCCTCTGGGTAAGAGTAATCACAATATCATAAAATTTCACATTCAATTTGAGGTCTGAAATCGGGGTCTGAAACTAGTGTCTTAAACTTAAAGGCAATTACAATTGTGTGAAGGCAGAGTTGGTTAAAGTTGAATGGGAAAATAAGTTAAAAGGTAAGATGATAGAGAAGCTGTGACAGGCATTTAAGGAAATATTTCATATCTCTCAAAAAAGATATATGCTATTGAGAAAGAAAGACTCTGCGAGAAGGATGCATCATCCATAGCTAACTAAGGAAGTTAAGCATGGTATTGAATTCAAATAAAAGATGTCAATGCAGCAAAGATAATTGGTCACCCAATAGATTAGGACAATTTTAAACACCAGCAAATGATGACTAAAGCAATAATAGTGTCACAGTGATGGGAAATTGTGACTGAGTAATATCTACCTATAACTTGACCAGTTAACCAAAAAAATACTGAACTATTTAAAGAGGACATTTTTTAAAAGACAAGAAGACACTGACTAAAGATGGCTGCCATAGGTCACTTGATTCTTGAATTGTAAGTTGGGGCAGGATCTGCCCCCTGTCGAGGGGGTTGTGCAGGAGCAGGCAGGTTCCCAATCGGCATATGCAGGAAAGAGTGCACAGATCTCCCTAAGGCAAAGTGCTGCCTCAGAGAGATCGGCTCAGGAATCAAACATTGAATAAAGATGAGAAAAAAAAATTATTGACATGTCCCCTCATGTCCCCTTAAGGTTGGACAGGCAGGTCTACTGATTACTTTAATCACTCCTTCAAGGGCCTTAGGTGACCATTGACAGGTCACCAGGCACGCAGCTGACCTGAAAATGTAAATAACGCACGCCTGATGTCACCCCACGTCATTTTACACATCGGTGAGTGGGCCCAGCCCCTGCTCGCTAACCTAAAAATTCACCCCTTGAACTCTTCTGGAACGTTACTATATGGATTGCATTTCAGGCATGCCTTAACATTATGCTCATGGAATTTTATAACTGAGGATGTTTAAAAAGGACAATTGAAAGGAATGGACATGTCATTTGCATCTTTATGTGCTTACCTCTCTGGTGGAAACTGAGGGTCCATCAAGACAATGGGCAACTGATAGCCAGCCAGGATATACAACCAACAGACACTCAAACCCCTTGTGAAGGATAGAAGAACTTCATCTCCTGCTGGTTTCTACTATCTTGAAATGGGACAAAAGTTTCTGAGATGAAACATCAATATTTGATTACTTGTGCTACAACAATGACTACAGCAGACATGGTAATCAATTTCCTTTGGAATATACAGTGAGCAGGACTTTAAGAGTTGGGCTTGCCAAGCGGAAGCAGAGGAATCCACTGCTAATGGAGCAGTGAGGAATCTTGCTCTCTCTCTCTTAAGTAAATCCCTATCTCAATAGTCTAAAAATCCAACATAAGAGATAGTGAATGTCCATCAGAAAGAACCTCAGGAGAAACTCATCAGTTTCTGTAAAATGAGTTATGGATTAAAAAAGGGTAACCGTCTGCAGAAAATACAATTACATGGATTTCAATTCAATTCTAGGGGTGAAATTTTACAGCAGAGGGATTTTACGTTCCCGCCGAAGCCAATGAGGTTTAGAATGTCTCGCCGCATTTTACAGCCCCATCCCCGCTGAAACGGGGCTGTAAAATTCTGCCCTGGGATTTTAAAGAAACCAGCTAATTTAAAATGGCCACAACGTTCAACAATCTATGCTTCAAGCACAAGCAAAGGACTTAACTGCATATTCTTTTAATTTGGACTTTCCTTACTTCTGATCCCTGTGTATGTGACGTCATGTCTTTTATTATTTTTTCTCCAGTTCAGTAGCCAATAAACTTGCTCTTTCTTTGACTTAAGAAAACCTTGTTTGATTGGCTCCTTATTGTTCACTGCATAGATAGTAAAAAAAAAATCCATTTGGATTTGGAAAAGGCATCCACGAGGAAAATAAGTTTAAAAACCATTGTTGTGACCAACCGAGGAGGCTGAATAGAGAGGAGCTAGTTCACTCCTCCTCACCTGGTTGTAACAGGAGGGGGAAATTTGAATATGAGAAAAAACTGGCAGAAAATATAAAAATTGACAGTCAAAGCTTCTACAAGTATATAAAAAGGAAAAAAGTAGCTAAAATGAGTGCTGGCCCCTTAGATGGTGATACTGGAGAAATTAATATTGGGAACCAAGGAAATGGCAGTGACTTTGAACAAGTATTTTGTATCTGCCTTCACAGCTGAATACATGAAAAGCATCCCAAGAATAGAGGAAAATCAGGGGGCAAAAGGGAGGGAGGAACTTAAAACAAACATGATCACGAGAGAAAAAAGCACCCAGAAAACTAATGGGACTGAAGCTGATAAGTCCCTTGGACCTAATGGCTTGATCCTAGTGTCTTAAAGAAAGTGGCTGCAGAGATTGTGGATGCATGGGTTGTAATCTTCCAAAATTCTGTAGATTATGGAAAGGGCGCAGCAGACTAGGAAACCACAAATGTAACACCATTAATCAAGAAAGGAGGGAGACAGAAAGCAGGAAACTATAAGCCAGTTAGCCTAACATCTTCCATTGGAAAAATGCTAAAATCCATTCTTAAGAAGGTAGTAGCAGGACATTTAAAAAATCATAATACATTCAGGCAGAGTCAACATGGCGTTGTGAAAGGGAAATAACACTAAAATTGCAGTAATACCAGGGAGCAGGGAGTCTAATGTCATAGTTCAACTGTTGAATGTGTGTCTCAACAAGCCATTCGAGAATCATGTTTGTTCCAAATGGAATAGATAGATAGTTGATTGAGAATAAACCTTCACAAAGAATGGAAATGTGCCTGCTTCCCCATTTGATGTTTTAGGTGGTTTTGTCATCACATCGTGTGCGAAGTTTCATCAGGTCATTCAAAAATGTGGAATATCCAATTTAAAGGATGGAGATGAAGATGATCTGTTGTGGAGAGATGATTCTGAAACCAAAACACCTGATCCAGGTTGGGATACTTACAATGATGTCATAGCCAAAGTGACTCAGAATGAATTTGATGAACTATTTGCATTGGATGTCAAAGAAAATGAATTTGAAGTGTTTTAAAATACTTTGATCGTGGTTAAGGTTATCTTTGCAGAATTAATTCATTCAATAAACCATGCTACATTAATTTAATATGAATTACCTGTGTTATGTTTATTTTTCACATTTCAAAATTGCAACCACACTGGCTGTTCATATTTTATACCCAGCGTCCTTCAAAGGTCGACTTATACGCTGCAATCTATGGTACTCGATGTACTGCATGCTAATTTTTTGTGTTTCATGTAAAAGGACACCCAGCTCCCTCTGTACTATGGTTCTTTTAAATTCCTCCTTCCCTTTTGCCTCTTCATTTCCTACCATTTGGTGTTTTCTGGTAGCTGAATTGATGAAATACTGGAGGAGGCACAAGCACTGCTTTGCAGCCATTTCACCTACACCACAAGCATTGGTCTTTATATGAAGTCAGGCTACTGTTTGGGATCCTTTCATTAATGAAATGCCTCTGCCTGTGCCAGTTCCTCTTCAAACAAGACCAACAATATTAAGCAAGAGAAGCATCTCAGGTGCCAGTATTCAGCCAATACCACAGAGTACTAGAAGCATGTCTCCCCTGCCTCAGCTCATGGACTGCTGGAATTTCCTTCCATGCCTTTGCAACTTCTAGCCTTGACTATTCCAATGTTCTCCCAACTTCTGCCTTCCATAAACTTGAGCTCATCCAAAACTCTGCTGCCTATGTCCTAATTTGCACTGAGTCTCAATCATTCGTCAGACTGTGCTCACTGGCCTACATAGCCTCCAGGTTTGGCAAAGCCCTGATTTTAAAATTCTCTTTTATTTTTCAAATTCCTCCATGGCCTTGTCCCTGCCTACCTCCATAATGCCCCCGAGCTTCACAATCCTCCGAGATCTCTGCATCCTCCAAATATGATACCTTGGTGCATCTCCCATTGATATCAAACCACGAATGGTGGAAATGTTTTCAATTGCCTTAGCTCTAAGCTCTGCAATTCCCTCTCAAAACCTCTCTGCCTCTTTACCTTGCTCTCATTCTTTGAGATGCTCCATAGAATCTTCCCCTTTAATCAAGCTTTTGGTCCTCTGTCCTAATATCTTGTCATGAAGGTGTGCTTTATGCCAATAATGATTTTTAATCCACTGGCTGCAAGCCTAAATTGAGCTTTAAAAATAGTATTTTTAATAACAGAGACTAAAGTGACTTGAACTCACAGCCCAAGATGGCTAGCCCCAATTTGCATTACTATATATTCCACATTCCAATTCATTGGAGTCACACTGTCAACAAAACCAACAAAAGACAACTTCAGAAGACTGTGAAGGACTTACAGCCCCTGCCTCATTAGCAAGGCATCTATGACAATCACCTGAGGTATACAACTGGTGGAGACTGGTCATTAAGACTAATCATTTGCATAATGTGATCCTGGATAAGTTACCTTCTAAACAAGAGCTAAGCACGTGATCTTCGGAATACATGGCCAATGTCTTTTTTTTTAATTCCCCTGGCAGTTGGAGAAGGAAGGTCAAATGATAAGCCAACCTTTTGTATGTTGTAAGACCATGTTTTTTTTTTCAGCAGAACTGAGGATAAGCATCTAAGAAATAAGACCTGAGCGGGGTCCCTCTTGCCTCCTTTTTTTCTCCAACCCACCTGGTAAGCTTCAAACCCTATTTGCTGAATGTGATCATTCTCCGCTGCAGACAGAGATTTCTCAAAAGAATCCAGTCCAGCATTACTATCCCTTGAAGAACAATCAACTCAGTCATCTACATCTTTAAATCACAAGTATCGAAACTATCAAATTCAGCCTGAAGCCAGCCACACTACAGACTGTATATTCTTACTTGATTTTATGGGCTCTAATTTGGCACACCTATCCTTCCCAACTCTGTAATCTGTATTTGTGTGTGTAAACTTCGAGAGTGTGTGTGGATGTGTGTGAAGAAGTATTTTATTATTTTACTTAGATCAGTTTAAGCATAATAAAGCTAACCTCTTCCTTTGTTAAGCTCAAGGAAGCCTGTCCTTTTTTCCCTTTTACGATTGCAACACATAAGCAGGTTAAGTACTTACTGGAATTGGCAAGTATATTCTTTTTAAAGAAAATAAACTGTTGCAATCAAACAAGGAGAAGACAAAGAGGGGAGTCATTCATCCCCTCCTCACCTGATCGTAACAATTTCCTTATGTGGTTCAGTGTCTGTTTTCTTTTGATGATGCTCTTGTGTTATGCCTTGAAACAGTATTCTAAGGTAAAGGCACTATAAGTTGTTGTTGCTGTTGTCAGAGACCACATACAAGAACAATTGTGCAGACTGTGGCCAAACTGCTGGAAGAGCATTGAATTATGTTTTACTGTGCATGATTTGCCATTTAAGAAGTGTGGATAATCAATAGCAAATGTCTCAACGTCGAAGTAAATAGGAGAAATATCAGCTCTCACTGTTCCTGTTTTTGTAATGGCTATTGAACTTTTCCTGGCACAAATCTGCCATCCTGGGAGTGAGGGAGGTGATACTCAATGTCACTGTCTCCTCATGGCTGTGGTTATTCCTTTTTCTGGCTTCCTCCCCCAGCAGCTTTTCCTGCTGATCCTCATCTGATCCAGCAGTCTGCATCATAAAAGTTGTGCTCTCTGCTCCATGTACTTCTTGGTGCCAGGGCACAGGTTAGGGCTGCTGGCACTTGTTCTATTGAGAAGCTACCATGAACCTACTGGGCACCTGGGAAATCTGCTGCTCTTTCTGAGAATTTTTTTTTTCAGAAACTGAAACCCTGAGGTAAGTGTTCACAGGAATTTAACAAGCTGCTGAATGCTGGATAAAAAAATCACTTCCTACTGTCCCTCCAGGAAGTTGCTGCTATATTCCTGCAGCCTTTTAAATCTTACAGCACCATTGTTCCTCCCCCATTCTCACCAGTGCTTCACACTGAACTTATACCATAGGTTGGTTTTCCCTGGCTGCCTCAGGGCCGAATGACCTACTCTTGTTCCTTTGCCCCTAAATAAAGATTATAACAAAGCAGCAAAGTTTACACATTTTGTCAGCCTTAATTTTGTGATCAGTGGTGAGGGAATATTGCTTACCATTCACGATGCTTATAGCTGCCCTCAGGACTTCTATCTTTTTGAGCAGCAACTTGTTGTCAGTGGGGCTCTGGCCCAGCATGGTACACTCTCCAGGGATTTTGTGGCATTTGCGAGAAAGAGGAAAGAACAGCCAGCATGTTTCTTCAAGCAGTCAGATTTTAAAATCCTCACAGACAGGCAGGGGCAAATTTTAACCTTCAAAAACATGTGTGTTGGGATCAGGTGAGATATTAACATTTCTTAAATCTCAAACCTGAGCCCAACCTACCTCCAAACTGCCTCCATCTTCATTTCATAGAGGCAGATAACACAAATATTGAGTAAACTCTGGTGGCATCAGATTGAATCTGCTTCACAGAGTTAACTCTGGCCAGCCAAGTTTCCAAGCCTCAAGGGAGATGAGAGCTTCTGGGAGCAGGTAATTACGTTTACAGCACTCCTTGAGGAGCAGGAGGAGTAGCAAAGCTTCTACTCCTTTCCTGAGATTGGACACCCCCAAATCTCCATCAGAACCCCCACCCCAATACAGACAGTTCCCCACCCCACCCCCATCCCCGCAGAGTTGTGATTTGGAAACACTGGTGTCAGGGGTTGGGAACTTATCCCTCCCCAGGACCAAGATTTTGAGTCCTGGGGTAAATGACCAAGACCTTCCAAGGATCATACCTCCCTCCTAGGGCTGAGGTAGCAGGTACAAGCTCCCTGCACACTCCTGCGACCTGCTCTGGAGTACTCCCCACCAGACAGGAAACCAAGTTTGTCAATCAAGCTGTCAAATCTCCATAGCATCTCATTCAAAAGTAAACCCCAGCCTATACAACTCATCCCTGTCAATTGAAATCAGGAAGGATAAATTAGAATATTTAAGTCATTATAAAATCATGTATTCAAATTGAAATAAAGAGGGGAAAGAAAGATGGGGTTAAGAGAGAGATAAAGAGATGTGTACGTTAATATAATGGTTATATTGCCGATAGAAGGTGTCATGGACAGTGCTATCATGCAGTATTTACTCACCAATAACCTGCTCACAACTGTTTAGTTTGAGTTTTCCCAAGAGCAGTCACCTCCAGAACTCATTACAGTCTTGGCTAAAACATGGACAAAAGAGCTAAATCCCAGAAATGAAGTGAGAGTAAGTGCCTTGTTATCAAAGCAGGTTTTGAATATGGCATCAAAGAGATCTAGTAAATTTACATCAATTGCAACCCAGAGAAAAGTTTCCACAGGTTGAACAGTGAACAAAGGAAGATGATAATGCTCGTTGGAGGTCAATCGTCTCAGCCCCAGGACATCACTACAGGAGTTCCTGGGAATAGTGTCCTGGACCCAACCATTTTCAGCTGCTTCACCAATGGCCATCCTTCCATTGTAAGGTCAGAAACTGCTCTGATCGCTGATGGTTGCACAATATCCAGTACCACCCGCAGTTTCTCGATATTGAAGCAGTCTGTGCCCACATGCAACAATACCTGGACGACATTCAGCTTAGGCTGATAAGTAGCAACGAGTAGCCACACATGTGCCAGGTAACAATAACAGAGAGTCTCTAACAAAAGAGGGTCTAACCACTTCCTCTTGACATTCTATGACATTACCATTGCTGCCATCTCCTGCAGGTACATGGAGGTACAGCATTGACCTGAAACTTAATGGGGCAAGCCATAAAAATACTGTGGATACAAGTGCAGGTCAAGGCAGGGAATTCTGTGGTGAGTAATTTACCTCCTGACTCCCCAGAGCCTTTCCACCATGCATAAGGCACAAGTCAGTAATCTGATGGAATAAGTATCATTGGTCTGGATGAGAGCAATTCCAACAACACTCAGATAAAAGCAAAATTCTGCAGATACTGGAAATCTGAAACAAAAACAGAGCATGCTGGAAAAGCTCAGCAGGTGTAACAGCATCGGTGGAGAGAAAAACAGAGTTAACGTTTTGAGTCCATCTGACTCTTCCTCTGAGCTAAAGAGAAGTAAAAAAGTGATTAAATTTATACTGTTTAAAGGGATGGGGGGTGGGAGCTGGAGCAGGTGAAGATGGTTAGAAGGCCAGCGATAGGTGGAAGCAAAGGAGAGATTGACAAAGATGTCATGAACAGGAGGATAAAGGGGGTGTTAATGGTAGTGGTACAGGCTAAAGGAGGTGCTGATGGTGGCATTAAGGTAAGAAAGCAGAATGTGATAATAGCAGGACAAGGGTAAGCACTCTGAAAAGAACAACATGAACACGTGATAGATGGACCTTGTGGAGTGGGCTGGGGTGGGGGTGGGGGGGGCGGGTGGGGGAAGATTGGAAATAGGATAAAAGGTGGGGATAAAACAATGAATAAATGAATAAAAATGAAAATAAATAAAAATAAGTCAATATACGTTTTTATTTTTTTACTTTTATTTTTTAGCCACTTATTTTTATTTATTTTCAGTTTTATTCATTTATTCATTGTTTTATACCCACCTTTTATCCTATTTTTGATCTTTTTTCCCCCAAGACCATCCCCTCCCCCCAGCCCACCCCCACAAAAGCTCCATCTGTCCCTTGTCCATATTGTTCTTTTCAGAGTGCTTACCCTTGTCCTGCTATTATCATATTCTGCTTTCTTACCTTACTTTAATGCTACTATCAGCACCTCCTTTAGCCCTTACCACTATCATTAACACCACCTTTGCTCTCTTGTTTATGGCATCTCTCCTTTGCCCCCACCTATCATTGGCCTTCTATCCAGCTTCACCTGCTCCACCCCCCCTTAAACAGTATAAATTTCATCACATTGTTACTTCTATTTAGCTCTGAAGTAGAGTCATACAGACTTGAAACGTTAACTCTGTTTTTCTCTCCACAGATGCTGTTACACCTGTTGAGTTTTTCCAGCATTTTCTGTTTTTGTTCCAACAACATTCAAGAAGTTTAACACAAGCAGGACAAGCAATGATTGATTGGCACCCTTTCCAAAATCTGAAACATTTGTCCTTCTACCACCAGCGCACAGTAGCAGCAGTTTGTGCCATTACAAGATATACAGCAGCAACTCACCAAGACTTTTTCCAGACCCACAGCTTCTACCGCCCAGAAGGACAAAGGCATTAGGTGCAAGGGGACACCATCACTTGCAAATTTCCCTCCCAATCACACAAGGTCCTGACTTGGAAATATATTGGTGTCCCTTCATCATTTCTAGGTTAAAATTCTGGAACTCCTATCTAACAGCACTGTGCATGTACCTGCACCACATGGACCGCAGGGGTTCAAGAAAGTGGTTCACCAGTAACTTCTCAATTAGGAATAGACAATAAATGCTGGCCTCACCTGTGATATTGACATCTCACATACAAATAAGAAAAAAACCTGTAAGGAAAAGTATTTTTAAAAATCTCCAACAGTAATTAAATTCCAAAGGAATGAGACTCCACACTTATGAAATCAAATTTTCCATGCCAGAAAAGTTGTTTGGCAGTAATTTAGAATTAGCACACCATAAAAAAATTAATTATATCAGAATGCACCAGCACTAACATCTTCTGGTGTTTTTAGTAAGTATCTAGTGGCAAATTCATAGCATTACATAGATTTTAATACCGAGTCTTTCAGCAAGGTCCTGGTGTTGCAAAGCTTCTGGAGGAGCTTGAGGGAAATCAGACAGCAACTTTGTTAGCCTCTCCATTATTCCTAACATAAAATCCAGGTCATCAGTTATAAATTGGCCCAGGTTGTACTGCACTGTTACATGAATAAGCATATCTTGGGAAATGTTAATAGCTGAGATGTTGACTGATGTGGGCTCTTTCAGCTTTAATAAAATACTCATTCTGATATCTCTTCACACAAATCACATCTTCAGTTACTTCAGCTTTTAGTGTTCTAATACAGAAGGAGAGTCATTAACAATGATCCAAAAAATCAATTAATGAGAAAAGGTAGGTTCTTGCAGGCGAGTAATTAAAGTACAATCCCTGAATATAATTAGGATAACGTAATTCATGAAATTCTTAAATAATCACTGATAATAACTTCCATGAACTTAATTTGTATTTCTTTTCTCACCATTGAGTTCTATTTTACAATTAATTCCCACTTTTGAGTCCCAACAATATGCCACCAAGTCAACTTCGGGAGAAAAAAGTTCTCACTTAAACAGCATTAACTTTTCTATTTCCTATATCATACTTCTTCCGCTTTGACCAAGATTGATGATCTAATGCCAGTATGGTCTAAATTGTGGGCTGTTTGTGCTGTCAACTCAGGCCCACCGGCAACTGGCTTGAGATCATCTGAGCGCTTTTCATTTAGGACTTTTACAATTGGTAGCGACATAGGACACAGTCATCAATCAGTCTGACCTGGTTTTAAACTTAGATCCCAGAGGTGAAAGGACAATCTATTAACAACCCCTCATTAGGCTGATTTTCAGTGGTTTTATTTTCCACGCTGTGCTGAAATGAATAAAACCTTACGTTTTGAGCAGTTTGCACATTTCTGAAATAGCTAGCGCTGTTGCATCTGACCTGTGTAACTGACATAACACTAATGTTCAGTCAGAACTTATTTTTGGATCACTTGTGTTAGAAAGTAAATGGTTGTCATGGAAATTGTGTGGCTCCAGGCTCCAAAAAAAAAGCTAATCAACTAGAAGATAGCTATTCCAAGTAAACAGGTCATTTCTTTTGCTTCAGTTTCTAACCAGAAGTAGATGGTTGCTTTCTTAAAAGTTACATTTTTAATATATGTTGGTCTTAAATTACTAGTAATCAATAGTAAGTTATTTTATAATAAATTGTAATTGTGCCAAAAATTACATGCATTTTATAATAAACTGTAATTGTGTCATCAATTATGTGCTGTATTAATTATGCTTCAATATCAGTTAAAATTTACCCTTTCCCCAACCCACAATTCTAGTCAGTCAAATATTCAAACAATATGAATAGACCCAAGCATAAAATCCATAATTTGGTGTCTGAATCCTTTAGTGAAGACATGTCAAAACTCCAACTTCATGGGCTACATAGATATTTATGATCCATAAATTAGGGATCTTAACCCTTCAGGAAGACATCTACGACTTTGTCTCGATGGACTGCACACATACATACCATGGAGCCTCAGGGCCAAGTATAAAGTAAATTATATGTTCCTATTAATCTGCAAACCAGGTTGCAGAATTCTGATAAGGGTTTATCCACCAATGAGAAAACTGTCACTTGGTAGTACAGAACTTGAATATTGTTGAAAAGAGACATGTTGCTAAAGCTTTCTGTCATGCACTCATCAGGACAAATATAAGAATGTCAAATTTCAAACAATCACTGCAATTTATACTAGAGGAGAAAAGGGGTGCTGATTGATTGGCAAGTCAACTCCATTGGCTGAGAATTTGCCATGGAGAAAGCAATGGAGAAGTATAGGCTCCCCATGCTGCTGGGTAATTCGAAAAATGCGCAAGACCTGAACATATTCAGGGGAGATGGTGGCATAGTGGTATTGTAACTGGGCTGCTAATCCAGGGGCCCAGGAGAATACTCTGGGGGGCGGGGTCTGAATCTCACCATGGCAGATGGTGGAACTTGAATTAAGTAAAAAATCTGGAATTACCATTAAACTGTTATCATAAAAACCCATCTGGTTCGCTAATGTCCCTCCTTTAGGGGAGGAATTTGTCATCCTCACCTCATCTGGCCTACATGTGACTCCAGATCAGTAATGTGTTTGACTCTTAAATGCCCTTGGAAATGGCCACTCAGTATAATACCGCTACAAAATCAATAAAAAGGACGGACCACCCATCCACCTAGGCAGAAGGAACAACAAAGGCAAACCCAGCCCTGTTGATCGCACAAAGTCCTCCTTCCTAACATCTGGGGCTTATGCCAAAATTGTGAGAGCTGTGTCACAAGCTAGTTATACTCTTGGAGCGATACCTTACAGATCATCACCATCCCAGTGGTGACACATTGGCATACAGTCGAGAGGGAGTTGCCCTGGGAATCCTCAGCATCGACTCTGACCCCCATAAAGCCTCATGGCATCAGGTCAAACACAGGCAAGGAAATCTCCTGTTGATTACCACGCAACTCAAGACTGACCATCCATGAGGCTTTGTGGGCCATCAGCAGCAGCAGAATTGGACTCAATCACAATCTGTAACCTCTTGGCTCGGCATATCCTCCGGTCTACCATTACCAACAAGCCAGGGCATCAACCCTGGTTCAATGAAGAGTGCAGGAGGGCATGGCAGGAACAACACCAGGCAACAACACCTAAAAATGAATTGTCAACCTGGTGAAGCTACAACACAGGACTACTTGTGTGCCAAACAGCATAAGCAGCAAGTGATAGACAGGATCAAGCTATCCCATAACCAATGGATCAGCTTTAAGCTCTGCAGTCCCGCCAGAACCAGTCGTGAATGGTTATGGACGGTTAAACAACTCACTGGAGCAGGATGCTCCACAAATATCCCCATCCTCAATGATGGAGGAGCCTAGCGCATCAGAGCAAAAGTTAAGGCTGAAGCATTTGCAACAATCTGCAGCCAGAAGTGCCGAGTGGATGATCCATACCGACATCCTCCAGAGTTCTTCAGCATCACAGATGCCAGTCTTCAGCCAAATCGATTGACTCCAAGAAATGGCTAAAGGTATTGGATACGGCAAAGTCTATGGGTCCTGGATTCCAGCAACAGCACTGAAGACTTGTGCTCCAGAACTTGCCGAGCCCCTAGCCAAGCTGTTCCAGTACAGCTACAACACTGGCATCTACCCAGCTATGTGGAAAATTGCCCAGGTATGTCCTTTACACAAAAAGCAGGACAAATCCAACCTGAACCAATTACCGCCCCATCCGTCTACTCTCCATCATCAGTAAGGTGATGGAAGAGGTCATCAATTGTGCTATCAAGCAGCAATTGCTCAGCAATAACCTGCTCACTGGTGCTCAGTTTGGGTTCAGGAAGTGTCACTCAGACTCTGACCTCATTACAACCTTGGTTCAAACATGGACAAAAGAGCTGAACTCCAGAGGTGAGGTGAGAGTGACTGTGCTTGATATCAAAGTAGCATTTGACCGAGTGTGGCATCAAGGAGCCGTAGCAAAACTGGAGTCAATAGAAATCGGGGCGAAAACTCTCTACTGATTGGAGTCATACCTAGCACAAAGGAAGATGCTTGTGGTGGTTGGAGGTTAATCATCTCAGCTCCAGGACATTAGTCCAGGAGTTCCTCAGGGTAGTGTCCTCAGGCCAACCAGCGTCAGTTGCTTCATCAATGATTTTCCTCCATCATAAGATCAGGAGTGGTGATGTTCGCTGATGATTGCACAATGTTCAGCACCATTCATGGCTCCTCAGATGCTGAAGGAGTCCATGCCCAAATGCAGTAAGACCTGGACGATATCCAGGCTTGGGCTGACAAGTGGCAAGTGACACTTGCGCCACACAAGCACCAGACAATGACCATCTCCAACAAGAGAGAACTTAACCATTGCATCTTGACATTCAATAGCATTAGAATCACTGAATTCCCCCATTATCAACATTCTGGGGGTTACCATTGACCAGAAACTGAACTGAGATATCTTGTACTGTGGCTACAAGAGCAGGTCAGAGGCTAGGAATCCTGTGATGAGTAACTCACCTCCTGACTCCCCAAAGCCTATCCACCGTCTACAAAGCACAACTCAGGAGTGTGATGGAATATTCACCACTCGCCTGGATGAGTGCAGCATCCACAACACTCAAGAAGCTTGGCACCGTCTGGACAAGGCAACCCACTTGATTGGCACCACATCCATAAACATTCACTCCTTCCACCACTGACACACAATAGCAGCAGTGTGTATCATCTACAAGATGCACTGCAGGAATTCACCAAGGCTCCTTAGACAGCACCTTCCAAACCCACGGCTGCTACCATCTAGAAGGACAAGGGCAGCAGACAGATAAAAACACCACCACCTGGAAGTTCCCCCCCAGTCACTCACCACCCTGACTTGGAAATATATCACCATTCCTTCACTGTCCCTGGGTTAAAATTCTGGAACTCCCTTCCTAGCAGCACTGTGGGTGTACCCACACCACATGGACTGCAGCAGTTCAAGAAGGCAGCTCACCACCACCTTCTGGAGGGTAACTAGGAATGGGCAATAAATGCTGGCCCAGCCAGCAAAGCCCACATCCTGTGAATGAATAAAAAAAACTAGCCATATAAATACTGTGGTTGCATGAGCAGATCAGAGGCTAGGAATCCAGCGGCAAGTAACTCACCTATTGACTCCCCAAATCCAGCCCATCATCTACAAGGCACAAGTCAGGAGTGTGATGGAATACTTCCCACTTACCTGGATGAGTGCAGCTCCAACAACACTCAAGGAGCTTGACACCATCCAGGACAAAGCAGCCCATTTGATTGGCACCACACCCACAAACATTCACTCCCTCCACCACCGACACACAGTAGCAGCAATGTGTACCATCTACGAGAAGCATTGCAGGAATTCACCAAGGCTCCTTTGGCAGCACCTTCCAAACCTATGACCACTACCATCTAGAAGGACAAGGGCAGCAGATAGATGGGAACACCACCACATGGAAAGTTCCCTTCAAGCCACTCACCATCCTGACTTGGAAATATAATGCCATTCCTTCACTGTCACTGGGTCAACATGCTGGAGCTCCCTTCCTAACAGCACTGTGGGTACACCTACACCACAGGGACTACAGTGGTTCAAGAAGGCAGCTCATCATCACCTTCTCAAGAGCAAAAGGAATGGGCAATACATGCTGGCTGACACCCACAGCCTGTAAAAAAAATTTTAAAAATATTCCTATTGTTTGCAGGGAATGGATTGCTGAATATGAATTTATGTCACTTTGGGTAAGTTTGAATGAACCATGTTACGAGCTTCACTGATTGTCTTAAATTCATTGTTATTGTAGCTATTAGCACCCTCAGGAAACTGTGATAAATATGGGGCAGGAATTTTGGTGGAGGCTGAAACCCCATCACCGGGACTGAAAGTGGGAGCTGGGTTCACACCTGCAGGTGACAAGTTACTGGAATGGAATTTTGCCAGTGGCTGCCAGTTTACAGGCCACCACTAGGCCCGTGTCCAAGGAGGGCAGCATCACATCCACTAGAATCAGAGGACCGGCTATTTGGCATGGTGGGCCCCCTGGGAACTAGCTGGGAAGTTCCCAGGATTTACCTAGTGGTCTCCCCATGTAGCAGCAGGTCCCCATGATGCAGGGGTAGGAACGGTCCTTACTTTGACAAATAAGTGGTTCAATGAGGTGCCTACTGCTGGCAATATGCCATGGAGATGGGAAAATATAAGGCTCCCCTCCTGATGTCTTGACCCACCATATTGCCTTGATTCCCACCTCCCAGCCCATCTCCATTGAGCTGGAAAAATTCAGGCCATGGCCATTCTAAAATCTTCAGCCCACAACATTTCATTTGGCAAACCAGTGATAAAGAAACATAGTGCAAACTGGCCCGAACTTGGGTAATCTGGTTGCCAAGTACACTCTTTTATTAAGGTTTATTTTACAAAAATGCGCACATTATGCTACTGCTTAAGGAAGGAGGATAGAATATCACCTGAAATCTTGGATTCAGGTATACTTCTTACAGAAAAGAGTGGATCTTATTCATTCACGCTTTTAGCTAAGAGCTTCAGAGATTCAGCTGGAGGTGTCACCGGGTCTGCAGCATTTTCTGTCCAAGCATGGAGAATTCCACTTCAGGAGCATGGATTTGTAAAGTACAGTATTCAGATTTATGTACAACTCACAGACAAATGCTCTGTGTGCCTGCATCGCACAAAGGCAGCTCATTTCCTGATCCTCTAGTTACATCTCGTAATTCACTGGCAGTGCCAGGGCCGTATCATTGGGCTCCAGTCAAGGGGCTGACTGGCCATTGTGCATCAAGAACTTTCCTGGGCAGATGGACTCCAAGCAACAACCAGGAAACAAATGGTGGTAGGAGATACTGAGAATGGGATGTATCAGTGTCAGATCCAATAAGGCAAAGTGCAATTTTTTTTAGTTTTTCTCTCCAGCACCCTGTTAAAAATTGATGCTCTGCTGCTGCAATTCTGTAGAGGTGATCCAATCAGATTATAGAGTTCACATTTAAATTAAATGAAAGGCGGGAACGAGCCGTTGCTCCAAGAACTCTTTGCATTCAGTGCCTCCTTTGGGACTAGCTAAATTCCTTAATGCATTGTGAGTCTCTGGGGCCAATTTTCTGGATAGCATAAACCTGACATAGCAACCTGACATAGCAACCCATAGCCTGAGGTTGGCTAGACTCTCGTTCCTGGCACAAGACACTGCCAGCAGGGTGGATGATTACAGAGGGTGTGCCCATGCCGTTATTACTGACAAGGGTGTGAGAGAACTAAAACCTCTGTTCCTCCTCCATCTGTCTGTAATCACTGTGTTCTCGAAGATGTGTGTTTGTTAACATTTGACTGTGTAAACAATTTGAATAAACAGCAGCAATCTTTTCATGGGTTTAAATAGAGGTTCATTTATTCACGCGTTAACACCAAAAATCTAACACTACTTCACTCACTCACACATTTACACACATGCATGCACATACTCGAAAATACAGTTAAAGAGAACAGTACACTTTCACAAGTTATAAACAAAAGAATAGTTTGTAATTCATGTGATTGGCTCATCTTGGAAAACACACAGTGCAGGTCTGGCGAAGAAGAGATTTTTCACTCCTGACATGCAGCTAGGTGAATTCAATAGCCAAAGTTGAATTCCAGGATGTTGCAAGATTCTCTCAAAGAGATGGACTTTCTGCACATCACAAAGTTAGTTACTTGCAGTCTTGTTACTAGGAGGTTGGTTTTCTGTATCAGTGGACTTGAAAGGAATAGTCTTGGAGACCGTATGATGTTGCAGTCTCCAGGTCTTAAGGCGTAGATGCTGCTACCCTTTCTGCTGCTGCTATTTCTGTACAGTTGTTAATGTTGTGGCTGGCAGACAGCACTTAAAGATTAAAAGAGGAACCACCATGTGGTTTCTTATGTTCCTCTTTCCCAAATATGGTGTTGTGCTTCAGTGGGTTAGACACTACATTCCCCCTGGTTTGAGGCAATCACTGTCTTGGTTTCAGAACAACCCATTCAAGTCAGAAAAACACCTTTTAGATCATTTTTGGAGATACATATTGATACCTGTTAGTCTGGAATGTGTCCTTTTGTCCATTTGAGATGATAAGGAAGTTTGAATCCACAGACCAAGCCAGGTGACTCTCGGTGGCCATCATTTGTAGCATTTTAATGTCCATTTTTAAAAGAACCTTCAGTTCCAGAAAACTCCACACTGATTACAGTTCATGCTTTAAAAGTTATGGGTAGGACATGCCTTTACTAGGCATGACACCTGCTGATAAATTTCACAGGATCGGCACAGGCTTGCCCGATGCACAGGGATGGGTTTGGGAAGGAATGTGAACGAAAATAGAAAAAAAAAGTGCTCCCTACTACAGATTACACATGAACTAGGCCACTAAAGATCAACTCATTTTCAATAAATATTGCATGGTACCAAAAGATGCATTGCATGGCGCCTAGAAAGACAATCAGTGCAAACATTTATTGAAAATCTAGCTGTAAATTGGAGACAACCACATTTATGATGCAGACATCCATTCCAATCTTTCAAAACATTGTCAAATTGATCATTTTACATTAATATTTTAATGAAGCTGCTCGGTAATATTGTGACGCAATGTTTTACGCCCTCATTTGGAAATATCATTTGTTATGACTGTTAACTTAGACATATATAATCATAATGCTATAAGGTCTTTTATTGTGTATATCATGTGGCAGATGTGTAATCAACATTCATCTCATAAACTATTAATCCACCTAAATTTTTGTTTGATTAAAGGCAGCATCGCCTTCAAAGATATTAAAAATCAAAGCAATATATTTTTAATTTCCTTTTGCTTTTTGTAGTTTATCCAGAAATGTTTATGAAATTTATTAAGGAGATATATTTTTTAAAGTTGAGATATGGTTGGACAAATGTTGACTTGAATACTGTTAAAAGCAGCTTTTGAAGAGTAACAGAGAGGATATGTTCCATGAACTTTCAGAAGTCTGTACATTGTAGTCAAGTTGAATTATTGTTAATGTCCCAACAGACGCAGACGCAGTCTGTATAACATCCACCAAACGGTGTTGTCCTTCATGTTTCATTGTTTGTTCAATCCAACATTCCAGAAATAAGATATATCGGATCAAGTTCAAACTGCGTATAATAAACCCTGTTTGTCATCACATTAATCTAGAAAACTGCCACATGCTACAGTAAATTCAATTCCATCAGCAAGCCTAATTCCCATTTACATAAGGCTGAAAATATGATTAGCACACAAAGATAGGAAACACTTGTTTTATCGAAACTATAAAGTTTATGCTCCCTTTGTATTTTCCTATTTGACATCAGCTTTTTTCATCTCTAAAGGATATCAGTAAGGTAGAAATGAAGTAATGCAGGAACATTTTTCAGGAAATGTAAAAGAAAAAAAATGTTGACCTTTTGTTGACTCATCAAATTCTGATTATAATTTCCTAATGCTAATATAGGCCTTCCAAGTCTGGAAACTGTTCTCATTAAATAATAACAGGAGGATTGTATTTAATTCCCTTTTCACATCAACTATTTTTGCCTCCAACAATGTTTATAGTGTCAATAATGCAACATGTGTGAGAGTTTGTTTCTGAATAAGTTACACGCCCTGTAATTTCTTATGATGCCTTACTTTATGAGCAGACTTGGGCAATTTATTCCAGTTAGTAGTACATTCACACAAAATTACAGTCTTATTACCAGAGTAGAAATATTTTTGAATTGAAATCATGTCATGTGATTCAGTAACAAACATTTCTGTCTGTAATTTAACCTGAGCAAAATAAAGACAGTTGGAAGTAGCAGTGTCTGGTTCACAACAGTTTACTGCACAGAAACAGGCCATTTGGGCAAACTGCTCTATGCCAATGCACCAAATTCTACAAATTCTCCTCCCACCTTACTTAATTTCACCAGTTAAGGTCATAACATCAGTTGGCTTTTTGGAGACAAAAGCTACCAGTTTCTCACAAGAGTTGCAATGTTGAAACCAATTTGTGAAATTGTCGCAAAAACAATTAAGCTTATTAACAGCAGGCAGGGTCCTATTAATTAAGTAAATTACTTTACGGGGCGGAACTTCCTGTTTGTCGAGCGGGGGTGGGCTCCCCACGCTGACATAAAATGACGCGTGGTGACATCGAGTATTCATCCTGACAACATCATGCATCATTCCAGTCTTCAGTTCGGTGGGTGCACACCGGAGTCAGCTGCGCGTCCACCAAACTGTCAAAGACCTGTTAAGGCCATTAATCAACTAATTAAAGTATTTGTCAGGGTTGCCCATCCAACCTTAAGGTTGGTGCGCAGGCAAAGAGCCCAGGCGGCCTTCACATTTTTCAGGAACCTCATCCACGGGCGGGATGAGGTTTTATGAAGGATTTATTAATTAAATAAATTTTTTTAATCAAAATTCATAAAAATGTCCCAGCTCATGTGACACTGTCACATGAGGGGACATGTCTGAATAATTTTTAAAATCTTTTTTTCAATTTTTCACAATTAAATGGATCTCCCTGAGGCAGCTCCGTGCTTCAGGGAGATTTCTGCGCTCGTACAGGCCCTGACTTTCCCTCCCCCCCCCCGCCCCCGGCACAGGTAGCGCTGAGCGCTTCCGGGTGTGCGTTACTCTGGGCGGGCTTTAATTGGCCTGCCCACGTAAAATGGTGGTGCGCAGCTGATCGCAGGTGCCGATTGGCTCAGCGCCTGCCTGCACCCGCTCCTGACTGGCCTGCCCAACGGGGAGAAAATTCTCCCCACAGTTTACTAAATGTAATTTCCAATGACATTATCAGGCCATCCTGCCAGGCCCTTGCATGCCCGCTTGATTGCCCATCCACATCGGTGGAAAAGCACACTGACATGTTTCACAACAGCACTTGGCGGCCTGCTCTTTGGGTGAAATGGAGGTGAGAGCACAATAACGTTCTGCAGAGCTCACCAGAGTCGCTTGTTGATTTGCAGGCTTCAGGGGCACTGGGGCTGGTGGGGTGGGGGGGGGCGGGTGGGGTGGTCAGGCTAGGGGTTAAGTGCTGCCCTGCCCTGAGGTGACTTTTGAGGGTGGGGGGAGCGAGGGGCAAGTGCAGCCTTGCTCTTGAGGCGACTGGTGGTGGGGGTGGAGGATGCAAGGGCAGCCCTGCTATTAAATATAGTGCACAAGCATTTGGGGTGGGTAGGCAGGGTGGGTGAAGGAAGTGGCCACGTATTAGGGAAAACTGTATAAAGTGACCATTCCTCTGCAACTCGGAAAGTTCAGGCGCAGCCACATTGACATGATTGGATTTGGGCCTCTAGCTTATCTGCCCACTCAAGCAACGTAGAGGCATCAAAGTGCCACCAAGTTCTCCACAGCTCTCTCAAACCCCATCGCACCACACACATACACACCACCCCCCCCACCGCCCGATCTGGCACAGACTGCAAATTCATGATCGCTTTCATGGACTGCAGAGCAGTTGGACTGCACACGTTGTACAGTCTCCTTGCTAAAGCTGGCCATGGAGCAGTCACTGCTGGAGGCACTGACAGCACTTTGCAATGTCAGCATCCCAGTTTTGACCAGTCTCCTCCACGGATCAAGCTAAGAGTGTAGCCATACAGTGCACTAATCTCTGGCCATCCAAGTGATCCAGGAAACGTTAAGGGGCTGTCACACTTAAACAGGACAGGTTCTTAGTGCACCCATGCTAACCATGCATCTCTCTCCTTCATCCTGCAAGAGGAGTGCATCAGGATCATGGAGCCTGGTGAACTAGCTGTATGCCTGATGGCCTTACAGAGTATGAAGAAGATGGAGGAGAGAGCGACTGAGGCTCCTGGTTGTGCAGAGGTAGGAGGAACAAACTTAGGAAGAAGAGGCGGCTGGACTCCCACACACGCCACCCATGAGCCACAGCGAGCTGTCGCAGGCTGACGCCTAGCGAAACCAGGGTCCATAGACGCCGCCTTTCATTCTGCAGATGACCAAGAACCAGTGTTGCCGAAGACAGAGCATGTCTAGGGAACTGGTCACTCACATCTGCCAGCGACTGCAGGATTTGGCGCCATGGGGACATGGAGGGCACCCACTGCCAGTTGTTGTGAAAGTGACCGCAGCGCACAATTTCTATGCCAGTGGCTCCTTTCAGGGCTCCATAGGTGACCTCTGAGGGATCTCTCAGGCCTCCACCCACAAATGCATCCATGAGGTCACGGATGCCATCTTTGCGAGGGCACACAACTTTGTGCATTATGCCCAAGACCAGGAGAGCCAGGGTGCAAGAATGGTTGGATTGTCCCAGATCTCGGGGGTTTCCCACAGGTGCAGGGTACGAATGACTACACCCATGTGGTGCTCAGATCTCCGTCGCATCACAGGGGGCACGACGTCAACCACAAGGAGTTCCATTCACTGAACATGCAGCTGGTGTGCGACCACCAGAAACACATCCTGCAGGTGTGCGCACGGTTTCCAGCAAGTGTGCATGACACCTTCATCCTCATCTGGTCACAGATCCCTGGAATCTTCCAGGGTCCACAGAAGCTGCAGGGATGCTCCTTGGAGACAAGGGATACCCACAGAGGCCGTGGCTGATGACACCCACGCAGCAGCCTCAGACTGCAGCACAGTGGCGATATAATGAGACTCATGCAGCAGCTCCCACCTTGGTGGAACAGACCATCGGAATGTTGAGAATGAGGTTCCAGTGCCTGGATGGGTCTGGTGGAGGCCTGCAATACAGTCCACAGAGGGGGGTCACGCATCATCATCGTCTGCTGTGCCCTTTACAACCTGGTGGTCCAACAGGGAGATGAGCTGGCTGAGGAGGAGTTGGAGGAGCTGCATGTCTCCTCCAATGAGGAGGACACCAATGGGGATGAGGGTGAGGAGGTCCTCGGAGGCAACAATGACGGGGATGAGGCCCTCGCATTGGATAGAGGCAGGCGTGCTCAGGAAGCCCTGATAGCTGATAGATTTGTAGAGGATGATGACGACATGCAGTGAGGAGACACCGTAGATCCTCACATCACATTTGCGAACGTTTGGCTCCAGTCTGGCTTATGGCAGCGCAAATGTTCTTGTCATGGAGATGCGGTGGAGGCCCTAGTAGTCACTCGATTGCAGGGGATGATGACGACATGCAGTGAGAGGACACTCCATAAATCCTCACTTGGCCTCTGAGAATGTCTGACTCCTGTCTGGCTGAGGGCAGCTCGCTTGCGCTCTGTAATCAGGATCATTTCATAGAGATGCAGCCAGGAAACTTTAAAAGCATATGATCCTTTGTTTGCCTTCAGCACCTGAGCCCTTCAGGAGCTGGAGCACATCATCACTGGTCACAGATGCTGAAGAGATGGGGGCCAGCCCCTCCATAAAGGTGCAGAGAGCACAGAGAGAATGAGAGAACTCTGTGGCACCTGCCCACTACATTCTGGCAGCAATGACAAGCACCACCAAGGTCCAGGCATCAGTAAGGTCTCCAGGGGCAGAATTTTGCCCTTGGAATGTGGGGTCGGCAGGAATCCGACTGCCGCACGTGATCAGCAGCGCAGCGCGATTTTTCACAGGCAGGCCAATTAAGGCCCGTCCAGCATGATATGCGGCTTGGGAATGAGCACCAAGGGTTGGCGGGGGCGGGGTCATGATGTCCACCGGGTCCAACGGCGACCCGGCCACCGATTCAAATGCGGCCTCGGAAGGCCCTGGAAGGCTTCCACAGAACCACACTGAAGTCTGGTCAATGGAAACCGTTGCTGGTGGACATGGCAGGCAGGAGGGCAGATTGGCAGGGCAGTCGGCCCCGCCTTTCTCGGATGAGCGCCTCACTGCCCTCCTGGTGAAGGTGGCAGCAAGGAGAGAGACCCCGGCCCCCAAGGACGGGAGGAGGAGCGCCCCCCCCCCACCTCACCAAAAAGGCTTGGGAAGAGGTGGCATCCAGGGTCAGCAGCCACAGTGTGGTGAGGCACACATGGGTGCAGTGCTGGAAGCGCTCCAATGATCTGCTGCGATTGGGAAGGATGAGTACCATGTTGGCATGGGGCAGTGTGCAGAACAGTTAAGGGCTGGACATCCCCCCCATGGATCTCAGGGGTTAGAGTGTGAGTGGAAACTGTCAATGAGGCAGGAACTGGCCAAGGGGGTGAGCCCTGGCTGCTTGGGCTGAGTACTTTGCAGCTCCAGGGTCGCGAATTGGCTGAGCCCTGTGAGGTGTTCCTCAGGTGGGATTGGCCAGGCTGCAATGGCGCTACAGGTAGAGAATGGACTAATCAATGCTCCTCTGTCCTTTCAGGTGAAAACACCCCATGTTGAAGGATTGCGGACTGGCGGGGGCCCCCCACACCTCCTCATCCTCTCGCGATACGAGCAGCAGGCCGTGGAGCTGGAGAGGCGCCATGCTCCTCAGTCCAACAGCTGCAGTGAGGTTGGGGTGCCAGAGGAAGGTAAGAGTGCAGTGCACTGAGGTGAGAATGTCGGTTATTGCTACCATTCCAGAGTATCCCTATATTGATTTGAGCCTGGAACCTGGAACCTGGAATCCCCATACATTAATGAAAGACGAGGGCACCATGATGCATATCTCTGTCTCATCAGGATGCCAGGCATGCACAGTGACAATTTCATGACTTAAACTAATGACATGTTCTTCTTCTCCCTTTTAGGCTCACCAGCAAGCGGTCGTCATGAGAGCATGAAGACCCACCCCTGGCCCCTGAGGACCACTATGCTCACCACGTACCTGCGTCAAACCTTTTCTGTCAAACAGGCACCAGCACAGGTACCAACACCTGAGTGGGCATAACATTGCTGTGGAGTCTATCGGTGCACATTTTTGGTTAGGGCACTTCAGACTTGCTTCAGGTGCAGGTGAGGGCAGAGAGTACCCAGGGTGCTGGCACTTGGTGGATGGCTGAGGCTCAGGAACATGCTCAGTCAGTGGCTGATGATGGGCCTCTGGAGTCGTCCATGAGGCAGCAGATGCTGGAAGCCCAGCAGGGTGTGTGCGAAGATCTGGCAAGATACATGAGGGAATGCGTGCCATGGTGTCCATTGTGGAGGAGTCCCTGCCGAGCATAAGCACTCTGTTGACCCTCGTGGCCGAGCACAATGCCTCCTCCATGGAAAGAGCTGCCTGTCATCTCTGCAGGCTCCTTTCAGGGCACTCCGGATGATGGCAGCAGCTCCTCTGCCCCTCTGCCAGTGACTGTGGCATCTGATGAGGCTGCATTGACTGGGGAGATGTCAGCCATGGCACTGGCCGCTCCCTCCCAGGCAGGGCCTGCAAAGGCTCCACAGGCCAGAGGTCACCTGCCAAGGTCATCAAGGCCAACAAGATGGCAGACTGAGCAGGCTGCCTCCAATGCTGGTGCCAGCGAGGGGGGAGCACCTAGGCGTAGCACCCGCAAATGAAAACTTAAAGCACCTTAAGCACAATATGGCCTTATTACGGGTGATACTGGTTCCCCCATTTTTCTTTCCTTTCTTTAATGGTGAGATCGAAAACACCAGTTCATGTTAATTTCTGCAATGTTTCACATTCACAAGTAAATGAGATGTTAATTTGTGCCATTGGCCTCTGTATGCTTAATTTGTTCTGTAGGCGCAGGGTAGACAATGATATTGTGACGGACGTGTGTCTCATGAAATTTTATTACAAAGGAACATAGTTTATATTATTGGCCAAGGAACTGGTCCTGTCAGGGATCGAGTATGGAGCCTGCAGCTCTGGCATGTGGTTGTTATTCGGCAGTCTAGCTGAAAGACCATTGGATCAAAGTGTCCCGGGTGTCCCTGCCTCCCTGGAGATTATCCAGGTCGGTGTCTATGCCCTCAGCATTCTCCTCACCGTGTTCGTCCTCAGACTCACTACTGGACTCATCATCTGTGCCTATGCAGCTGCATTAAGTTCTTCTTCCAGTGGGTCCCCTCTTGCCCATGCCAGATTGTGGAGAGTGCAGCAAATAGCCATTATTAGTGACACCCGCTCTGGGGGTATTGGAGTGGGCCCCCTGAATGGTCCAGGCATCGGAAACGCATCTTGAGAAGACCAATGGTCCTCTCTATCACCGCACTTGTGGAGGCATGGCTCCTGTTGTACCACTGCTCAGCCTCTGTTCGTGAGGAGCAGAGAGATTTCATGAGCCACCTTTTCAGGGGATAGCCCTTGTCACCCGGCAGCCATCCATCCAGCTGGGCTGGAGCATTGAATAGCCTCAGCACCTGGAAGCGTCTCAGAATGTAAGCATCATGGGAGCTGCCAGAGTACCTTGCACAAACTTGCACAATCTGCATTGTGTTCTTGACATTCATGGAGTGGAAGCCCTTCCTGTTGACGAAGGCACCGGGCTCACCCACTGGCACCTTGAGGGCCACATGTGTGTAGTCGATTGCACCTTGGACGCAGGGGAAGCCAGCAATGGCCTTGAAGCCTCCGGCTTGCTGTGCCTGGCTGGCCTCGTCCGAGAGGTGGTGAATAAAAGTCAATGCCTGCCTGAACAGAGCGTCTGTCACCAGTTTGACGCAACTGTGGACAGCTGATTGGGAGACTCCACAAAGATTCCCCCACTCACCTCTGGAAAGAGCCAGAGGCATAGAAGTTGAGGGCTACTGTGACCTTCAGTGCCACTGGCATGGGGTGTCCACCCACACAGTCAGAGCTGATCTCTGACAGATGGAGATCACTGTCTCCCTTGAGAGGTGGAGACTCCGTTGGCACTGCACCTCAGACATATTGAGGCAGCTACATCGCTGCCTGTAAACCCTGGCAGCAGGATAGTGGCATCATCTGCAGCTGCTTCTGCCTTGGACCTCCTGCTGGCCCTGCACCCCTTGTGCCTGCACTCTCTTCCCACAGGTCCCTCTCCTGGAAGCTGCATTGGGACACCTGGCCTCCTTTCCTTTCTGGCCCTTTCTTCCTCCTCAGAGGAGGTGCCTCCAGAAGAGACCACAATCCCCATTCCCAGAGTAAGAGAAGGCTGTCTGAAACCTGGAAGGCCCCAGGCTGAATCCTCCAGGGGCCTGGAAAACAACACCAAAACAAACACCCCATGCCAGTGGCACTGAAGGCCACAGTGGCCCTCAACCTCTATGCCTCTGGCTCTAGGGTACAATCGACTACACACATGTGGCCATCAAAGCGCCAGCGTGAGCCCGATGCCTTCGTCAACAGGAAGGGCTTCCATTCCATGAACACCTCTAAAATATCTGAACGCAGCTCTGAAGCGAAATGAAACTGTCCTGTTCACAGAAACAACCAGCAGCAAGTGATATCCTGCACTCCTCACTAATCACTTTGACAAGGCCACTGAGCCTTCTTATTCTGCCCACGGATGAGGTTTTCCAAATAGTGGCTTGCCCACCTGCCCACTTTGCCCGTGTGATGGCCTAAAAATCACACGGGTTATGTAAAGTCAGAGACAATTGGTGTCTCAAGGGCCTTAACTGGCCATTTAATTAATGGCGGGCGCCCCTCCATCTCCATCACACGCCCATCTAGCGAAATATTGTGAGTGCGCGTTGACATCAGCACCTCAGCCGACGTCAACACGCTTTATTTAATGCTCGAGCAGGTCGGGTGCGTACCTGCCCGCCAAGCTAAAAGTTCTGCCTTAGGGAGTGTGAGGCCGGACCATCACTTTGGTCTGAAGGCTGCACAGAGCACAGGGAAGAGGCCCTGGACTGAGACACCTGCCTTTACCTTATGCAGAAAGGTTTCACATCTGAGTGACATGGACACTGCTCATCAGAACAAGGAGCCATAGGCAGGGAGAAATTCTGGGGAGTTTATTGGCAATAGTGAACAGTATGTACAAGTGATTAACACCGGGCTGTACAACTAATTCTCCTTAACCATCCTAACTCTGCCGCTACCTCTTGGTACACCCTGATATCCACAGTGGAGGTGGAGGCAGCCTGTTGACTGCGACGCCCTGTCTGTGATGACTTTGGCAGGCATCTTTTGGAGGGCTGAGACATGGAGGGCCCCAGCCTGCTTTCAGGGTCCTGCTGTGTGGCAGGAAACCCGCCTCATTATTTATGCGCTCCCGGGAAACACACTGTTTCCACGACGGACGGGCTCTCATTGGCCCCCCCCCTACTGGGCACCATGTTTAAAGGCCGAATAGATGATCCATCTCAGCCTCCTCCGGAGGATCCCAGCATCACAGATGCCAGTCTTCAGCCAATTCAATTCACTCCACATGATATCAAGGAACTGCTAAAGGCAGTGGATACTGCAAATGCTACGGATTCTGACAATATTCCGGCGATAGTGCTTGTGCTCCAGAATTTGCAGTGCCCCGAGCCAAGCTGTTCCAGTGCAGCTACAACACCGGCATCGACGTGTAAAATTGCCCAGATATGTCCTCTGCACATAAAGCAGGACAAATCCAACCTGTCCAATTACCACCCCATCAGTCTACTCTCCATCATCAGTAAAGTGGTAGAAAGGGTCATCAACAGTGCTATGAAGTGGCACTTGCTTAGCAATAACCTGCTCACTGACGCCCAGTTTGCATTTTGCCAGAGCCACTCAGCTCCTGACCTCATTACAGCCTTGGTTCAAACATGGACAAAAGAGCTGAACTCACAAGGTCAGGTAAGAGTGACTGCCCTTGACATCAAGGCAGCATTTAATCGAGGGTGGCATCAAGGAGCCCTAGCAAAACTGGAGTCAATGGGAATCAGGGGAAAACTCTCCATTGGTTAGAGTCATACCTAGCACAAAATTATGATTGTTGGAGGTCAATAATCTCAGCTCCAGGACATCACAGCAGGAGTTCCTCAGTGTAGAGTCTTTGGCCCAACCTTCTTCAGCTGCTTCATCAATGACCGTCCTTCCATCATAAGGTCAGTAGCGGAGATGTTCGCTGATGAATGAACAATGTCCAGCACCATTCACAACTCCTCAGATACTGAAGCAGTCCATGTCCAAATGCAGCAAGATCTGGACAAAATCCAGTCCCAGGCTGACAAGTGACAAGTGGCAAGTCACATTCACACCACACAAGTACCAGGCAATGACCATCTCCAACAAGAGATAATCTAACCATTGTCCCTTGACATTCAATGGTATTGCCATCACTGAATCTCTCACTATCAACATCCTGAGGGTTACCACTGACCAGAAACTGAATTGGACTAGCCATATAACTAATATGGCTGCAAGAGCAGGTCAGAGGCTAGGGCTGCAGTGTGTAACTCACCTTCTGACTCCCCAGAACCTGTCCACCATCTACAAGGTACAAGTCAAGAGTGTGATGGCATACTCCCCACTTGCTTGGATGAGTGCAGCTCCGGTAAGACTCAGGAACCTTGACACTATTCAGGATAAAGTAGCCTGTTTGAATGGCACCCCATCCACAAACATTCACTCCCTCCACCACCAATGTACAGTAGCAGCAGTATGTACCATTTACAAGATGCACTGCAGGCACTCACCAAGCCTCCTTAGACAGCACCTTCCAAACTCACGACCTCTACTTTCTAGAAGGACAAGGGTAGCGAGCACATGGGAGCACCACCACCTGGAAGTTCCCCTCCAAGCCACTCACCATCCTGACTTGGAAATATATCACAGTTCCTTCACTGTCGCTGGATCAAAATCCTGGAACTCCCTTCCTAACAGTACTGTGGATGTACCTACACCACATGGACTGCTGCAATGCAAGAAGGCAGCTCACCACCACCTTCTCAAGGGCAATTAGGGATGGGCAATAAATGTGGCCTAGCCAGCAACGCCCACATCCTATGAACACATGGGGCAGAATTTTCGGGTTGGTGAGTGGGGGTGGGCCACGCTCGCCGACGCTTAAATGATGCGTGGTGATGTCGGGCGGATGTCCCGACGTCACTGTGCGTCATTTAGATTTCCAGTTCGGCAGGCATGCAGCCATGTTGGCTGCGCACCCGCCAAACTGACAAAGGTCTATTGAGGCCTGTTAAAAACTAATTAAAATAGTTAAATGAGCTGCCCATCCAACCTTAAAACAGGCAGCCTTCACATTTTTCATGGAACCTCATCCACAGGCGGGATGAGGTTTCATTATGTTTTTATAAATTAAATAAAGTTTATCATTAATGTTCCCAGCTCACTGTCACATGAGGGGGACATGCCTTAAAATATTTTATTTCCTTTATTTAGCTTTTAAAAACTTTAACTAATCTCCCTGAGGCACCTCTGTGCCTCAGGGAGATTTCTGTGCAGGCCCCAACTCAGGGAATCCCTCCCCCCCGCACAGGGATTGTGTTTGCGTCATGCTGGGTGGACCATAATTGGACTGCCCACGTAAAATGGCAGCACGGACCCGATCGGGGACACCAATTGGGTACATGCCTGTTCCCCCCACCCCACCGCAAATCCTCCTGATGTCGGGGGGGGCGAAACTCTGCCCATGAATAAGTAAACCATTGTGATTCCTCATGCTGTGATGATATTTTAACATCAATTTATCTTTCCAAAGTATTTACTCCAGTGTCATTTTGATTTGGTTTGCACCTGTCCTTATCTTAGCGATATGGGAGGGTAGTGATTATGGTCATAGAGCAGTAATCCAGAGACCTAGACTAATAATCTAGATCGTGTAAGTTGACACCAGGAAATTTAAGAATTTGAATTCAGTTAAAGAATAAAAGCTGGCAAAAGTGACCATCAAAGCTGTAGGATTATTATAAAAGCCCAGCCGGTTCACTATGTAATACTCGTTGGGAAAGGAAGCCTGCTATCCCTCGGTAGTCTAGCCTATATGTGAATCCAGTCCCACACCAACTCTTAATTTTCTGCTGAAGTATCAAATTGCTTTTCAGGCCAACTAGGAATGGGCGATAAATGCTGACATTGCTATTTCCTCAAAACAAATCCTAAAACTCACAACAATAAAATAAAGCTTTAATATGTACCTTTTTGTGCCATGGGCTGATGGGCTGCCATGGGCAATGTAATCATTTTTTTCAGAATATTCTGTAGAAATTTACAAATTACATTTTAATGGCCAAGAAGAATGGATTTTCATTCACACAGCATTTTATCATATCTCTGAGGATGTCCTTTAGCAATATTTTTGTCAAATAAATTACTTTGAAGTGCAGTCACTGTTGTTATGTAAGCAAACATAATGGCTATTTTACACACAGCAAGGGGTTCCAAACAGCAATAAGTTAAATGACCAGTTAATCTATTTTTATTTATGCTGGCTAAGAGAAGAATATTGTCTGGGCAAATTCCTGTCCATCAAAAAATGCCATAGAGATTCTTAACATTTTGTGACTTTGTTGCATCATCACAACTACCACTTATTTCCACCTTTGTAACATCTCCTAACTTAGTCCCTGCCTCAGGTCATCTACTGCTCATCCACACCATTTATACTTCTAGATGCGACTATTCCATGTTCTCTCCACTCCATCCTCTTTCACCTTAAATTAACTTAAGTTCACTCAAAACTCTGTTGTCCATATTTGAACTTGCATCAAGTCCAATTCTCCCATCATCCCTGTGTTTGCTCATCTATATTGGCTCCTCACACTACCCGATAAGAATAATCAGGACCATGGCATTATTCTTGGAACAAGCAATTGTCTGAAAACAAAATTCAACAGGAAATTAGATGGAACAAATGAGAATTTTTTTCAAACAGGTCCAATTATATTCAGGTGAAATTATTTTACTTTATGAAACTGGGGAATGCTGTGAACAAAATATATTCCCCCAGTTCCTTAAAAACTAACAAAAGGAGCACAAAAATTAGAATGATCATTCAGAGCTCCTTGGTCAACAGTAATTGGGGAAATGAGGAAGGCTGTCCAGTGTTTTATTTTAATCAATCATTTGATATTATAAGATGGGCATGCTGCTACAGAAAGTCTATCAAATCTCATTCGGTATCAATAACAGTTATTGTTTTGGGAGCAAAATGTACTTTGTTTTGTGTATTGCATTGTTCACAATTATCCCAGCCCTACTTTCTTCTCAGAGTTTGCAATCCACATCCTATTTTATCCTCAAAAAAACATTCCTTCCAATAGTCTTGGTAATTCTGCCTTAGCACTGGCACTGTACTGCTTCTGTGGCAGTCATATGGGCAACACTGAACTTCAGCCTATGCACAACTGAAAAGTCATCTCAGAAGATACAGGATGACTGGCTCCCACATTTTGTGGTGATTAAGGTTGAGGAAGATTAACTTATTTTTCAGGGATTAGAGAACATGCATTTTCCTTACTTTTCCCTTTATTATCCCCTTTTCCAGACCACACACCAACTGCAGTCAAGAGACCAGTTAAGCAAATGACCCTGCTAGTAGTGGTATGAACTATGTCAGGAGAGACCCACAAAGTAGGCTCAGGTTCTTCCTGCTGATTTTTCTTCCTTAGTCTGTTTGTGACACTTCCTAGATCATCATGGCAAGGATTGGGAAGGGCATTGAACCAAAATCTTACTAATGCAGTGGCATCTCAACCTCTTCTTGGTGATGTTCATTTATTTAGAACCTCATTAATATTCATAGAATGCAACTCTCACTAAGAGATGAAGAATTAGTTACAAATGTCAAGATGGATTAAATATTAAGTAAACAAAATAAAATATTGTAAGGAAATGTTTTACCTGCCGTAACATTCTTAGTCTTCGTGCCATGAAGGACAAAGCTTAAAAGAACATGTGAATATGAGTGCTTTCAGTTCAATTCCCTGAATGTCATCTAGTCAGATCCTTGATGTATTGTGTTGGTGTCTGGATGTTAATAATGTCAATAATCAATGATCCTGAACTGGGTCAGAAAGAGGTTAAGGTTCAGTAAATAAAATCTTATTTTTATTCCTCAGAGAGGTTTAGTCTGTTCTAACATTGCTAACGGTTTCTGATGATAAAGTGTAATTCTTTTCAAGGTGAAGATTTACTATTAGAGAGGGGCAGAGTTAGATCTCCATAGAGATTCTGCACAAGAAAATAACACCTTCAGTTACTGATGTACAAGAAATATCCAGAGTGAAATTGGTGCTAGTCGATAGCAGAAATTGGGTGATTGTTTATTGGCAGCCTATTTCACACCCCATCTGATTTGAGAATCAGACGAATATTTGCCAATTTGCTTTTGCCCATTTTGTGCTGTCGGGCAAGGTCAATTTCACCCCCAAGAAATGCAGGCAATTTAATAAGGTCAATACCCTAATCTCTCTACCAAGATGATCAAACTGACGTTTGGGTCTGCTAGTTTTCTTAAAATTTAATTTTTGTGGCTTTAGATATTATAAGGTTTAAATTCAATTTCATTGTGCCCATTTTATGGATCTAAATAACCATTTTAGGTGGATGGAGGCCCACAACTGAACTGCATAGATATTCAACCTCTAATCTGGTTGGAGATTTTTTTAGGTGGCTCTTGTAAATGCCTCAACTGATTTCAGACCTCAGCTGAATATTGAAATATGATTGTTCCATCCATTTCAGAATCCAGTTTCTACAATTCCTTAGGCTAGCTGGAATTTGCAACCTGATTTAGAGGTATAAAACTAGGTGCTGGCATAATGCCCATAAGCAAACAAGCATCATTACTACATATAAACCAAGGCACTCATCAATACTCCCATTTATGCCACTCTTTTGTAGTGAGTCTGACTTTTTAACTCAACAGATGACTGGCATCCTGTGGAAAAGTATGCATAACTGACTTAAACTGCTTTCCCTTAAAATCAGAATATATGCTGGTCAATGTGCATGATGATGCTGTACACTTGAGCTCTGAAGTTGAAGAGGCCAAAGGTACAACCTACATAACTGAGCTGATGTAACTGCAGCACATTCAATGACATCATCCTAAGGGTTTGCAGCTCATGCCACTAGCCAGTTATAAACAGCAAGTCATCAATCTGCCATAAGTTTGAGGTATCTACACCAATTTTGTAATTTTTTACTGGGCTTTAATAATCATAGCTTGTAAATGTTGCAAATTGACCAAGGTAATGTACGTCTGTGACCTTTATTCTTAGATGTGGAAAATAAACCAAAATGAACTGACTCCAAAAGCTAATTCATACTGTTACATATGAGGATGTGGTTGAGCTGACATTTTTGTGCGAATGTGAAGCTTTAAAGTGAGTACCAATGTCAAATTGGCCATCAGGTAATCAAATTTTGATGACACTAAAGAGTTATCCACGTCTCCCATATATGATGGTGGATATTGGTGGAGGGTGAATTGGCAATAGGTTTTGGACCATTGGAGTTGTTTGATCACCCAGCCAACTCCATCAATTTGAGGGTCAAAAGATTTTAGCTGTTAGACCACTTTAACATTTAATTGGTGCACAGCCCACCCACTAGTAGGACAAAATTGCTGTATGCATCTTTAAAGGGATTTAATATTCACACTCAGTGGAATTTTGCACCACAGGATATTACTGTCCCACTGAAATGCTCGCTGCATTTTACAGCCTTGCCCCTGCTATGGCAGGAGCGTAAATTCCACCCTATGTTGTAATTGGTCTGTGACTTTATCAGAAACATCCGAATGCTGAAAATGAGCCAGAATCAAGTTCCCAGACTCTCAGGGCAGGATTTTCTCCTTGTGGGGCAGGAGCAGCGGGCAGGCCCAGGAACAACCACGAAACCAACCACTGTCCTCAATCCAGCTCTGACTGCGATTTCATGCTGGCTGGCCAATTAATGGCCAGCCAATGCAAAAGGGGCACTAAGAGCCTCACCAGGAGGTGGGAGGTGCGCAAGTGCTGAAGCATGCGCATACGTGGGGGAATGTGCACTGACAGCTCCCTGAAGGTACAGAATTGAAAAATAAACTTTTTACATATTATATAAACATGACCCCACATGTGACTCAGTCACATGAAGAGGATGTAAGAAAGGTGTTAAAAAATGTTCTTGATTTTTTAGTAACTGCCTGTCGATGAGGTTTCGATACAAATGCAAAGGCTGCCTTGCCGATTCGCCTGGCTGCCAACTGAACAGTTGAGTGGGCAGTGAAAAATGCTACTTAACTAATTACTTAAGGCTCTTAACAGGCCTCGTGATTATCGGTGGGTGCACTGCCACCTCTCGCACACGCCCACAGACCAAAAGATCCCAAGCACGTATGAATTAAAGACAGGTGGCCTGAGGGCATTGTTATATCAGAAGAGAAGCTAGGTTTGAAATGCTAAATAAGTAAACATGACTGAAGCTTTAGAATGTGAGCTGTAAAGGAAAATTTGCATTTTTAGATAAAACCAGAGTAGTTTGAATCTCAAAAGAGAGGGTGAAATGTTACACTTAGCCAGAAGAAACCAAACAGTGTGTTTATTTTTTCCCAAAGCTTACAAATAAAATTGGTACTATGAAAGATTTTTACTATTAGAAAAGTAAAGTCCAAAGACATATTGAAACATTTGCATTTAAAGGGGAAAATATGGAGAGACGGCTATGCGTAAGAGGGAGGCAGTCTAAGATCTAATAGGTGTGAAAAGCCTTCAGCCTTTATGTACCAAGCTGCAGCCAAGGGAACTGAAGCTAAGAGAATTCACTGTGAATATGCCTGGCCAGGGAATCTTGTGCTTTTCCTGGGTCTGTTGAAATCTATTTTGTTTTTACTGTTGACTTAACAGGGGTATAACTGGGGGTCAGATTAATTAGGGGAGCTAGGACTTATCATAGTAGTAATTTGTAGACCTACGTATGTGCTTAAAATTACTTATTTTATTAATAAATGTTTAACTTAGTTTTGCAAAAGAAACAACCGTAAAACTCAGTGGACTTATTACTACTGAATTCAAGGCACGCATCTCGAAATAAAAATACAAATTGCAAAACAGTTGTGCTAGTTGTTTCAAGTTTCCCTCTGGGGTTTGAGCAGCTTAGCATTTACCATCCACTGTGCCACAGCAAAATTGGGCAGCTGTTTGTGGGATATATTTGACATTCCTTGATTGGTTTGGAGTTGATGAATTTTAAGGTTATGAGTACAAGAAGCACTTTGATTTCAGAAGCTGGCATGATGGTTTTTTTAAAAGTGGTGAGACTGCAATATGGCTTTGGCAGTGGCTAAGACTTGTCTGGGATTTGAAGTTATAACTTTGGTTGGTTTACACAAGGTAAGTAAAGCTAAGTTAATGGAATTGGCAGATAAATTACAATTAGGATTACCTGCAGGGGTAAGGAAATCAGCCATAATTGAAGGTATAGCACAGCATTTAAAACTGAAAGGATTACCCAAGAGACTGAGCGTTCCAAGGGGTGGGACTTTGGAATGGGCTCAAGTTCAGTTGCAAATAAAAAAATTGGAACTAGAGGTAGCAGAAAAAGAAAAAGAATGGGCATTCCAAAGGGAACAGGCAGAAAGGCAGGAGAGAAAAGGAAAACAGGAAAGTAAATTAGAAATGGCGAGATTAGAAAAGGAAGAAGGAAAAAGAGAGAGCATTCCACTTAAAATGCTGACAGTTAAAAAAGAGACATCAGAATGTGAGGAGGGACTTATTTCCAGATCTGGTTCTGATGAGAGATATTTAAATTTGTACGAGCTCTTGCAAACTTTGAAAGAAGAGATATTGAAGCATTATTTCTTTAATTTGAGAAGATAGCTAAACAGATGAAATGGCCACAGGCAAACTAGACATTGTTGTTACAATCCAGGTTGGTGGTTAGAGCACAAAAGGTTTATGCTTCACTGTCAGAAGAAATGCTGGTGAACTATGCTGTGGTAAAAAAGGTTATTTTGAGTACATATAAGTTGGTTCCTGAGGCATACAGGCAGAAATTTATGAATATGCAAAAACAGCCTGAGTAAACTTATATTCAGTTTGAGAGAGTAAAACAAAATAATTTTGACTGATGGACACGGGCATTAAAGATAAAAATGACATATGCAGCTCTTAGGGAAGTAATTCTTTTGGAAGAATTTAATGATTCAATTCCTTTGGTAGTGAGAACTCATGTGGAGGAACAGAGTGTTGAAACGGTAAGGAAGCAGCAGAGGTAGTTGATGATTTTGGGCAGAATTTTGAAGTCATTGGGCAGGCGCAGCAGGTGGGCCCGGGAGCAGCCAGGAAACAATCCGCCACCTGTGGTCGGCCCCCAACCGCGATTTCATGAAGGCTGACCAATTAACGGTCAGCCAGAGTGAAAAGTGCGCTTAGAACCTCAGAGCTGCCGGGGTGGGGCAGGTGCAGTGCGAGCACAAAAGTCTGCATATGCTAGGGGGAGTTCACACTAAAAGCTCCCTAAAGGCAGGGAGCTGCATCAGCAAGCTTGACAACTTTCAAATCAAAAATAAAGATTTTTATAATCTGAAAGAAATGACCCAACATGGGATTCACTCACAATAACATCAGCAGGGTAAAATTTGTGCCCAAAATTTTATTGTTATTTTTTATTTGCTTGTGGAAACCTCATCCCATCCATGGATGAGGTTTGCTAAAAAATCAAAAGGCTGCCTGGCCAATTCGACTGCCCGCCAATCATAAGGTTGGTTGGGCAGAGAAAAATAGGTTTAAAGCAAGTGATTTAAGGCCTTAATAGGCTTCTTAATTTTTGGTGGGTGTGCTACCGACTCTCTCGCCCGCCCGCCGACTGAAATCCCGCACAACTGAGCGATGATGTCAGGACGCTCACCTGAAGTCATTATGCACTATTTTGCGCCCGTTCAGGTCAGGCATGGGCCCACCCCTGGGATGTAAAATTCTGCCCTATGAGTTAGTTCATAGAGCTAAACCCTTTTTTTAAATCGCACTTTTAAATCAGGGAAGGATAGAAACTGGGAAGGTGAAAGGAAGGTGGGTAGTCAGGGAAGAGAAGAAGTAGGTGGAAGTTCCCAGGAAGTTTTTTCTCAGAATAAAATGGAAGATAATGAGGGTAGAGATGACACTGAAAAATTGAGGTGTTTTCATTGTAATAAAGTTGGACACACAAAGCCAGTGTGTTGGAAATAACAGGGAAAATCTGTTGGGATTATTGGGGTGCAGAAAAGTTCTGGAAGTAAAACTACTGTGGGTTCTGAGGTTCAGGCACAGGAAAAACCATTGGTTTGTGTATAGGTAAAGCAGGAAGCAGTGATAGGTGAAGAAGTGGTAATGTGTTCACATTTTACCCAAGAGAATCCTGAAGAGCAGGGTACAAAAATGTTTAAAGATTTTATATGCGAAGGGAAAGTCTTTCTATGTGTCTAGGGTGAAGTCGGTAAAGATGTTAATATTTTAAGAGACACCGGGGCTAGTCAATCCTTAATTTTGTGGGGTAGTGATATTTGTTGTTCAGAAGGAGTATTGTAGGAACATGTGATAATCAGTGGGGTTCATGGAGATGCTAAACATATTCCATTGTGGATGGTAAATTTGAAGAGTAAGTGGAAAACAGGTGAGGCGATTGTTAGAGTACTGGAAAAATTGCCCATTGCAGGGGTTCAATTAGGTAATGAAAGAGCTAGGTCACAGATGTGGGTGATGCCTATGGTCGTTGAGCAGCCTGTAGAAGTGTTTTCCACAGAAGTATTGCAGAGAGGGCATCCTGGATTGTTTCCAGATTGTGTTATAACAAGATCACAGGCTCACAGTTTGAAACAAAAAGAACAAATAGTTTCAACAGTCACAGTAGTATCAGAAGGCATTTGACAGTTTGAAAACTGTATTGACTGCAACACCAGTTTTGGGAGTACCCAATTATGCCAAACAATTTAAGTTGGCTGTTGACGCAAGCGATATAGGCATTGGGGCCATATTGCTACAAGAAGATGACACTGGAATTCAGAAATTGAAAGGGTATTTTTCACAGCTACCCACAGCTACCTCGACTACAGCTGCTCACACCCCGCTTCCTGTAAGGACTCCAATCCATTCTCTCAGTTCCTTCGCCTCCGTCGCATCTGTTCCGATGATGCTACCTTCAAAAACAGTTCCTCTGACATGTCCTCTTTCTTCCTTAACCAAGGTTTTCCACCCATGGTCGTTGACAGGGACCTCAACCATGTCCAGCCCATCTAGCGCTCATCCGCCCTCACGCCATCTCCTCCCTCCCAGAAACATGATAGAGTCCCCCTTGTCCTCACTTATCACCCCACCAGCCTCTGCATTCAAAGGATCATCCTCCGCCATTTCCGCCAACTCCAGCATGATGCCACCACCAAACACATCTTCCCTTCACCCCCCCGGTGGCATTCCATAGGGATCGTTCCCTCCGAGACACCCTGGTCCACTCCTCCATCACCTCCCTACTCCTCAACCCCCACCTATGGCACCTCCCCATGCCCACGCAAAAGATGCAACACCTGCCCCTTCACTTCCTCTCTCCTCACCGTCCAAGGGCCCAAACACTGCTTTCAAGTGAAACAGCATTTCACTTGCATTTCCCCCAACTTAGTCTACTGCATTTGTTGCTCCCAATGCGGTCTCCTCTACGTTGGAGAGACCAAACGTAAACTGGGCGACCACTTTGCAGAACACCTGTGGTCTGTCCGCAAGAATGACCCAAACCTCCCTGTCACTTGCCATTTTAACACTCCACCCTGCTCTCTTGCCCACGTGTCTGTCCTTCGCTTGCTGCATTGTTCCAGTGAAGCCCAACGCAAACTGGAGGAACAGCACCTCATCTTCCAACTAGGCACTTTGCAGCCTTCCAGACTAAATATTGAATTTAACAACTTTAGATCTTGAACTCCCTCCTCCATTCCCACCCCCTTTCTGTTTCTTCCCCCTTCCTTTTGACTTTTCCAATAATTTATATTGATTTTTCTTTTCCCACCTATTTCCATTATTTTTAAATCTTTTATGCCCTGCTAGCCTTTCCACCCCACCCTCACTAGAGCTATACTTTGAGTGCCCTACCATCCATTCTTAATTAGCACATTCATTTAGATAATATCACCAACTTCAACACCTCTGTGTTCTTTTGTTCTTTTGTCTGTGACATCTTTTGATGATCTGCTCCTATCACTGCTTGCTTGTCCCTACAACCACACCACCACTGCACACCCCCCTCAACTTCTCCCCCCCCCCCCACCACCCCACCCCACCTTAAACCAGCTTATATTTCACCCCTTTCCTAGGATTCACGCAGTTCTGTTGAAGGGTCATGAGGACTCGAAACATCAACTCTTTTCTTCTCTGCCGATGCTGCCAGACCTGCTGAGTTTTTCCAGGTAATTCTGTTTTTGTTTTGGAATTCCAGCATCCGCAGTTTTTTTGTTTTTATCTATATAGTTTTCACAGAAGTTGAATACAACAGAGAAGATATTCAACTGTCAAAAATGAGACTTTGGGTCTGGTGTTAGCATTGCAGCATTTTGAGATTTATGTTGCAAACAATTCGTCAGAGACAATTGTTTATACAGACCACAATCCTTTAAAAGTTCTGGACAAATTTCAAGACAAAAGTGCAAGGCTATTAAACTGGACTGTATTACTGCAACCATTTATTCTACAACTTATACATGTGGCTGGATGAGAAAATTTGATTGTTAATGCATTGTCAAGAGTTTGAAGCTTAAAGGGAAAATTGGACATTTAAAACCTGGACACTGGGCTAGAATGATTTATATTGATACAAAGGAATTGTATATATACATATTGTTCTGTTAATGTATGTACCAGGGAATGTAATAATGTAATAAGTATGAGATATAATGTAAGATGGGTTAAAAAAATGAAGCTGTCTTTTTAAATTATGATGGTTCATTTTTCAATAAGGAGGAGAGTGTCATGAAAATATAATAATTTTCATAATATTATTGGGATTTATGGTAAAGTAGGAAAAATGGGATCTAGATAGTCTGTGTGTGTGTCTGTGTGTGTGGGATTTAATTGAATTAAAGACAGATGGTCTGAAGGCATTGATGTATCAGAAGAGAAGCTAGGTTTGAAATGCTAAATAAGTAAACATGGCTGAAGTTTTAGAATGTGAGGTGTAAGGGAAAATTTGCATTTTTAGATAATCGAGGGTGGTTGAATTTCAAAAGAGGTGGAATGTTACACTTAGCCAGAAGAAGCCAAACAGTATGTTTATCTTTCCCAAAGCTTATTGATAAAATTGGTACTATGGAAGATTTTTATTATGAGAAAGGTAAAGTTCAAAGACATATTGAAACAATGACATTTGCATTCAAAGGGGAAAATATGTATAAAGGAGAGAAGGCTATGTGTAAGAGAGAGGCATTTTAAGATCTAATAAGATCTAGTAAGTTGTGAAAAGCCTCCAGCCTTTACGTACCAAGCTTCTGCCTATAAGAACCGAGGCTAAGAGAATTCACTGTGAATATCCCTGTCCACATTAGGGTTAATGTACAGAGAATCGTATGCTTTGCCTGGGGCTGTTAAAATCTATTTTGTTTTTACTGTTGCCTCAACGGGGGTGTAACTGGGAGTCAGATTAATTAGTGGGGCTATGACTTAGCATAGTAGTAATTTGTAGACCTATGTATGTACTTCAAATTATTTATTTTATTAATAAAAAGCCCCTAAGACTCGGTGGACTTATTACTACTGAATTCAAGGCATGCATCTCAAAATAAAAATACAAATTGCAAAACAGTTGTGGCAGCTGTTTCAAGCTTCCCTCTGGGATTTGAGCAGCTTAGCATTTACCATCCACTGTGCCATAACATGGAGGTCATTGTTTCCCTTGAAAGGCTGAGCCTCCTTCGGCATTGCACTTCTGATATATTGAGGTAGCTGCATCGCCACTTGTAAACCCTAGCAGCAGGATAGTGGTGTCTTCTGCAGCCCCTAATGCCTTGGACTGCCTGCTGGCCCTGCGCCCGTTGTGTCTGCACCTCTCCCCCAACAGGTCACTCCCTTGCAAGCTGCATTGGGAAACCTGGCATCCTCTACCTTCTGCCCCTCTCTTCCACCTCTGGCCATTACCAGGGTTACAGAAGGCTGTCTGATACCTGGAAGGATCCACATGGTCTAACCCCTCCAGGATCCTTAGAGACACAAATAAGTCCTGAAATGAAGCCTGGAAATGCTAACAATGAAGCCCTGAACAGAGATGAAACTGCCAAGTACCAATAAGCAACTAGCAGCAATCTCCAAAACTCCTCACTACTCACACTGGCAATGCTGCTAACCCTTTTCGTCCCGCCCTTAGATAGGGTTTAGCAAATTGTCAGCTGCCCGCCTGCCCATTTTGCCCATGCAATGAATGGAAAATCACACCGGCAACATACAATACAGCTTAATTGCATTTTTGATTGATATTAATTGGCCTCGTAATTGATGGTGGGCACAGATCTGACTCATGTTCGTGTCCACCGACTGAAATATTGTGCAAGTGTGCGATGATGTCGGGACACTCACCCTACACCATCATGCGCTATTTTACGCTCAGTGAAAAATTCTGCCCAATGTTTCAGGTTGGCACCTACAGTACATTTCTCCCATGTTTATATCAAGTAATTCTACTAGTCCTTTGCAATGCCCCTACAAAAGCTTCTGCATGGGTAGTGAAAGAAGAGGGTGTATGCTCATGGCTGGTGACTTCTAGGAGGTCAATATTTAGGGATTAGACCCTAGGTACAGACTGCTGCATCTCAGCTGCTGATCTGGCACTCTGGCCCAGCTAGTTGCCTGATACATAATGAGCATTGATTGAGGAGTTGGCGAGGTAGCCGATGTACTGGCATCCTAAGAGAAGGCAACATGTGCCACTAATATTGAATGATTTCCATTCCTCTGCAGCTGTGGTTCATCACTCCTGCTGATACTCAAGAATGCAGGCTCCAGGAAATCAAGTGAAATAGTAGCTTACTTGTACGTCTTTCAATTTAGTATACTGTGTTCATTGCTGATGATGTGGTCTCCTCTACATTAGGAAACCCAAATCTAGACTGGTTGACCACTTTGAGGAACATTTCTGTTCAGTGTGCAAGCATGACCCTGAGATTCCTGTCACTTGTTATTTTAATTCTCCACCTTGCTCCCACTCTGACCTTTCTGTCCTTGGCCTGCGGCAGTATCCCATTAAAGTTTGATACAAGCTCAAGGAGTAGCACCTCATCTTTTGACTTGACATCTGCAGCCTTCTGAAGTCAATGTTGAGTTCAATAAAGATAAAACTCTCTTCCCCCATCTTATTATATGCAGGTAATTTTGCTGTTCACTTTTTCTCTTCTTTCATAATCCCTTTACTTTGCTTTTGGATGGCTGCTAACTAGCCATTCACACCTCAGAGAGACACATCTTTCATTTCTTTCCTTCACTCAGTACATTCTCTTTGGATTTTAAACCATGAAACATTTTGTCATTTAATCTCTCCTGCCCTTCACCCTGTAACAGATCTTCCCTTTTGTTCTCCTTCACTCCCCTTTTCACCTGTGTGAATCTATTAGATTTCTAACTTTCCTTACTTCTGATGAAAGATCATGATCTTGAAACATTAACTCTGCTTTTCTATCCAGAGATGCTGCCAGATCTGCTGTGTATTTCCAGTATTTTCTATTTTTGTTCTAGGAGATCAATCATGCCTTTAAAACCCTTATCCATGTGGTCCCGAATCTCTCTAAGGTGCAGCATACATTGAAGCCCAAAGTCTGAATGACAGCAGTTTGAGGATCCAATAAAGTTGCAAATGTTGGTGTCACAGATTCCTGGTGCGAGGCCCTGTCTGCAGTATCCATGGGGGTGACCAAATGCTGTAGACTGAAGAATTTCACAGAATGTCACCCAAGCTGGAAGTGGAACCCCCCAGAATTTCTGACATGGTACAGTAACTCTATGTCAGACTTTCCAGTACAATTGTGAATGCATCAGTAGGAGCTGCAGCCCATGTGGAATAGTGCCATCCAAGTGGAATGTTAGAATGGCACAGGCATTAACAATTGATAGGTTTCACTATCATCTGGTTGTCAAGCTCCTTGACTGTGTCTGCTTGAAGTCAATCAATGGGTACAAATAATAGACAGACATCCTGCTCGGTGTCACTCGCAACCTTACCATTTCTGATGCTTTTTGCTCTGAGTAGCTACATTATCTCTAGGGCTGTGGTTCTGTGTGAGGGCCTGGATTTTGGTTGGTCCTTGTCTAATGTTGCACCTGTCTCCAACATTGCAAGCTATTTTGTTGAAATGGGATCTGAATACATGTGGGATTTCTTCATGTTTACAGGGAAAGAAGATTGGGAGGTGTTAAATAGAAAGAAGGCACCTGAGTTGAGTCTTTAAAGGAGATCATTATTTGGTATTTGCTCCCAGGTAAGAGCTGAATGGTGTTAGTACCAGTTGTGAAAGCAGCAAGCAACAAGTGATGGGTGAATGGAATGAGATGGAGAGGTGGCACATTGTCCACTTGTGATTTCTAGAGTTAGATTTCTTTATTCATTGACAGGATGTGGGTGACTCTGGCAAGACCAGCATTTTTTGCCCAACCCTAATTAACCTGGTGGTGGTGGTGAGCCATCTTCTTAAATATAACGGAGTGGCTTGCGATGATAAAGAAGATTCAGCCACCTTGTTGTTGATCAGGCTAAATGGTAAGTTTCATTCTTTTAAGGGCATTGGTGAATTAGATGGGTTTTTAAAACAATCCAGTAGTTCCCTGGTCACCATGACTGATGCTTATTTATTACTACCAATTTATTCAAGAACTGAGTTTAAACTCCCCAGCTGCCTTGGCGGGATTTGAACCTATGGGCAGAATTTTAGGCCAATCAGGCGGGCGTGCGCCCAATCCGATTGAACCTGAAATCACATGAGATGATGTCGGGCGAATGTCCCAATGTCACCCCGTGCTCACATGATGTTTCAGTCGGCGGGTGCGCATAGGTGACTGATCTGCGCCTGCCATTAATTAAGAGGCCAGTTAAGGCCATTAAAAAGGCAATTGACACCGATTTTACATTGCCCATGCAATTTCATGCTCATCGCATGGGCAAGAAGGGTAGACGGCCAGCTGACAATTTGCAAAACCTCATCCACAGGCGGAATAAAAAAGGGTCAGCAGCATTGCCAGCGTTAGTTTTGAGGATAAAAACAAAAAAACTGCGGATGCTGGAAATCCAAAACAAAAACAAAAACAGAATTACCTGGAAAAACTCAGCAGGTCTGGCAGCATTGGCGGAGAAGAAAAGAGTTGACGTTTTGAGTCCTCATGACCCTTCGACAGAACTTGAGTTCAAGTCCAAGAAAGAGTTGAAATATAAGCTGGTTTAAGGTGTGTGTGTTGGGGGCGGAGAGAGAGAGAGAGAGGTGGAGTGGGGGTGTGGTTGTAGGGACAAACAAGCAGTGATAGAAGCAGATCATCAAAAGATGTCAACAACAATAAAACAAAAGAACACATAGGTGTTAAAGTTAAAGTTGGTGATATTATCTAAACGAATGTGCTAATTAAGAATGGATGGTAGGGCACTCAAGGTATAGCTCTAGTGGAGGTGGGGAGAGCATAAAAGATGTAAAAAATAAATAAATAAATATTTTTTTTTCTTTTTATAATGGAAATAGGTGGGAAAAGGAAAATCTATATAACTTATTGGAAAAAAAAGAAAAGGAAGGGGGAAACAGAAAGAGGGTGGGGTGGGGGAGGGAGCTCACGACCTAAAGTTGTTGAATTCAATATTCAGTCCAGATGGCTGTAAAGTGCCTAGTCGGAAGATGAGGTTTTGTTCCTCCAGTTTGCGTTGGGCTTCACTGGAACAATGCAGCAAGCCAAGGACAGACATGTGGGCAAGAGAGCAGGGTGGAGTGTTAAAATGGCAAGCGACAGGGAGGTTTGGGTCATTCTTGCGGACAGACCGCAGGTGTCCTGCAAAGCGGTCGCCCAGTTTACATTTGGTCTCTCCAATGTAGAGGAGACCATATTGGGAGCGACGAATGCAGTAGACTAAGTTGGGGGAAATGCAAGTGAAATGCTGCTTCACTTGAAAGGATTGTTTGGGTCCTTGGACGGTGAGGAGAGAGGAAGTGAAGGGGCAGGTGTTGCATCTTTTGCGTGGGCATGGGGTGGTGCCATAGGATGGTGTTGAGGAGTAGGGGGTGATGGAGGAGTGGACCAGGGTGTCCCGGAGGGAGCGATCCCTACGGAATGCCGATAGGGGGGGTGAAGGGAAGATGTGTTTGGTGGTGGCATCATGCTGGAGTTGGCGGAAATGGCGGAGGATGATCCTTTGAATGCGGAGGCTGGTGGGGTGATAAGTGAGGACAAGGGGGACCCTATTATGTTTCTGGGAGGGAGACATTAGTCGTCTCAATTTCTCTGCTCCTCTCACCCATTCTAACCTGTCTCTCTCTGAACTTACTGCACTCCATTCTCTCAGGTCCAACACTGACATTGTCATCAAACCCGCTGACAAGGGTGGTGCTGTTGTTGTCTGGCGCACTGACCTCTACCTTGCGAAGGCTGAGCGTCAACTCGCAGACACTTCCTCCTACCTCTCCCTGGACCATGACCCCACCACTGAACATCAAGCCATTGTTTCCAGGACTGTCACTGACCTCATCTCCTCTGGGGATCTCCCTCCCACAGCTTCCAACCTGATAGTCGCCCAACTTCGGACGGCCCGCTTCTATCTCCTACCCAAAATCCACAAACAGAACTGTCCCGGTAGACCGATCGTCTCAGCTTGCTCCTGCCCCACAGAACTCATTTCTCGTTATCTTGACTCCCTTCTCTCTCCCCTTGTCCAGTCCCTTCCCACCTACATCCGTGATTCCTCTGACACCTTACGTCACATCAACAATTACCTGTTCCCTGGCCCCAACTGCTTCCTCTTCACTATGGACGTCCAATCCCTCTACACCTCCATCCCCCACCAGGATGGTCTGAGGGCCCTTAGCTTCTTCCTCGAACAGAGGCCCGAACAATCCCCATCCACCACTACTCTCATCCGTCTGGCTGAACTTGTTCTCACGCTGAACAATTTCTCCTTCAACTCCTCTCACTTCCTCCAAATAAAAGGTGCGGCTATGGGTACCCGCATGGGCCCCAGCTATGCCTGTCTCTTTATGGGGTATGTGGAACATTCCTTGTTCCAGTCCTACTCCGGCCCCCCTTCCACAACTCTTTGTCCGGTACATCGATGATTACTTCGGTGCCGCTTCATGCTCTCGTCGGGACTTGGAAAAATTTATTAATTTTGCTTCCAATCTCCACCCCTCCATCATTTTCACGTGGTCCATCTCTGACACTTCCCTTCCCTTCCTTGACATCTCTGTCTCAATCTCTGGTGATAGACTGTCCACCAATATCAATTACAAACCCACCGACTCCCACAGCTATCTCGACTACAGCTCCTCACACCCCGCTTCCTGTAAGGACTCCATCCCATTCTCTCAGTTCCTTCGCCTTCGTCGCATCTGTTCCGATGATGCTACCTTCAAAAACAGTTCCTCTGACATGTCCTCCTTCTTCCTTAACCAAGGTTTTCCACCCACGGTCGTTGACAGGGCCCTCAACCGTGTCCGGCCCATCTCCCGCGCATCCACCCTCACGCCTTCTCCTTCCTCCCAGAAACATGATACGGTCCCCCTTGTCCTCACTTATCACCCCACCAGCCTCCGCATTCAAAGGATCATCCTCCGCCATTTCCGCCAACTCCAGCATGATGCCACCACCAAACACATCTTCCCTTCACCCCTCCTATCGGCATTCCGTAGGGATCGCTCCCTCCGGGACACCCTGGTCCACTCCTCCATCACCCCCTACTCCTCAACCCCCTCCTATGGCACCACCCCATGCCCACGCAAAAGATGCAATACCTGCCCCTTCACTTCCTCTCTCCTCACAGTCCAAGGACCCAAACACTCCTTTCAAGTGAAGCAGCATTTCACTTGCATTTCCCCCAACTTAGTCTACTGCATTCGTTGCTCCCAATGCGGTCTCCTCTACATTGGAGAGACCAAACGTAAACTGGGCGACCGCTTTGCAGAACACCTGCGGTCTGTCCGCAAGAATGACCCAAACCTCCCTGTTGCTTGCCATTTTAACACTCCACCCTGCTCTCTTGCCCACATGTCTGTCCTTGGCTTGCTGCATTGTTCCAGTGAAGCCCAACGCAAACTGGAGGAACAAAACCTCATCTTCCGACTAGGCACTTTACAGCCATCCGGACTGAATATTGAATTCAACAACTTTAGGTCATGAGCTCCCTCCCCCACCCCACCCTCTTTCTGTTTCCCCCTTCCTTTTCTTTTTTTTCCAATAAATTATATAGATTTTCCTTTTCCCACCTACTTCCATTATAAAAAGAGAAAAAGAAAAAAATATATATTTATTTATTTATTTATTTATTTTTTACATCTTTTATGCTCTCCCCACCCCCACTAGAGCTATACCTTGAGTGCCCTACCATCCATTCTTAATTAGCACATTCGTTTAGATAATATCACCAACTTTAACTTTAACACCTATGTTTCTTTTGTTTTATTGTTGTTGACATCTTTTGATGATCTGCTTCTATCACTGCTTGTTTGTCCCTACAACCGCACCCCCACTCCACCTCTCTCTCTCTCTCTCTCTCTCCGCCCCCCACACACACACCTTAAACCAGCTTATATTTCAACTCTTTCTTGGACTCGAACTCAAGTTCTGTCAAAGGGTCATGAGGACTCGAAACGTCAACTCTTTTCTTCTCCGCCGATGCTGCCAGACCTGTTGAGTTTTTCCAGGTAATTCTGTTTTTGTTTTTGTTTTAGTTTTGAGGAGTTGGGTAGATAGTTTACTGCTGGTGACTTATTGGTACTTGGCAGCTTCACCTCTGTTCGGGGTTTCATTCTTTGCATTTCCAGGCTTCATTTCAGGACTTATTGGTGTCTCCAAGGTTCCTGGGGGATTCTGACCTTATGGACCCTTCCAGGTATCAGACAGCTTTCCATTATCCTGGTAATGGCCTGAGGTGGAAGAGAGGGGCAGAAGGGAGAGGAGACCAGGTGTCCCAATGCAGCTTCCAGGAGAGGGACCTGTGGGGGGAGAGGCACAGGCACAAGGGGCGCAAGGCCAGCAGGAAGTCCAAGGCATAAAAGGCCACAGAAGACACCACTAGCCTGCTGCCAGAGTTTACAGGCAATGATGCAGCTAACTCAACATGTCAGAGGTGCAATGACGAAGGAGGTTCCGCCTCTCAAGGGAAACAGTGACCTTCATTTGTCAGATGATTGGGCCTGTGATCAGCTTTGGCTGTATGGGTGGACACCCCATGTCAGTGGCGCTGAAGGTCACAGTGGCCCTCAAATTCTATGCCTTCAGCTCTTACCAGGGTTCAATGGGGTATCTGTGTGGAGTCTCCCAATCAGCTGTCCACAGTTGTGACAAGCTGGTGACAGAAGCTCTTTCAGGTGGGTGACTGATATTTATTCTTTTCCATATAGATGAGGCCAGCCAGGCTGAGCGAGCCAGAGGCTTTGCAGTAATTGCTGGGTTCCCCGGCATCCAGGGTGCCATCAACTGCAAACATGTGCCATCAAGGCACCAGCGAGTCAGCCTTTGTCAACAGGAAGGGATTCCACTCCATGAACATGCAGATAGCGTGTGACCATAGGATGCAGATTATGCAAGACTGTGCAAGTTACCCTGGCAGCTCCCCTGACACTTACATCCTGAGACACTCCCAGGCACCAAGGCTCTTCAGTGCTCCAGCCCAAATGGATGTTTGGCTGCTGGGTGACAAGGGCTATCCATTGAAAAGGTGGCTCAAGATGCCTCTCTGCCAACCAAGAACAGAGGCAGAGCAGCTTCACAATAGGAGTCATGCCTCCACAATGGCAGTAGTAGAGAGGACCATAGGTCTTCTGAAGATGTGCTTCCGATGCCTGGACTTTTCAGGAGGAGCACTACAATGTCCCTCAGAGTGTGTGTCACTGATCGTGGTTGCATGCTGCGCTCTCCACAATCTGGCACTGGCAAAGGGGGGACCCACTGGAGGAAGAGGATCTTGACACAGCTGCACAGGCCACAGAGGATGAAGCCAGTAGTGAGCCAGAAGAGGAGCATGGTGAGGAGATCGCCGAGGATGTGGAGGCAGACCTCAGTAACCTCCAGGAAGGCAGGGACACCGAGGACACCTTGATTCAATGCTCCTTTGACTAAGCTGCCAAAGATCTGCTTCCACCTCATGCCAGGGCTGCCATCTCCATCCCAGATGCCTGAAATGATCCTTTCTTTTTCACCCAAAGTCCACTCAATTTCTGTGCAATAAAATATCCAGCCACTCACGTCTAGCATTACATACTGGTGCGCCCTGCACCAGATAGAAAAATGGTGAAGCATACTCAGGCCATCAGAACCAAAGCAAATTTAATGTTATTGTCATGTTGAAAGCATAATGACATTACCATTACTGGCATTGATGACTACACTAGCAGACATATAAACCAAACATACACAAACAGGAAATCACCTGTGAACTGTTCCTCTTGCGCTCATGGTGCCTTCAACTTATGTTTGTGAGTGCTATGTCTTGGTGTCCCCTCTCACTGGCACCAGCATTGTAGACAGCCTGCTGACTCTGCTGTCTTGTGGGCCTTGATGACCTTGGCGGTTGTCCTCTGGCCAGCAGAGCCTGTGCTGGCCCCGCCTGGGAAGGAGCTGCCAGTGCCACAGCTGGCATCTCCCCAGTCATTGCAGCCTTATCAGATGCCATGGTCACAGGCAGAGGGCGGGGGAGCTGCAGCCATCATCCAGAGTACCCTAAGAGGAGCCCACAGAGACAACAAGCTGTTCGCGCGCCAACAAGCAGTCGCTCTGGACCTCTCTGCTCATCATTGATGGACGGGCACCTAGATAGGATACTGAGTGTCTCATCCATCTCCCACACTGGCACTGACTACCTGAGGTCATTGCCTGTGTGAGGGTTTGCGGGTCTGAGCGCAACCCCAGGAACCCCTCATTCTGTCCCTGGAGCAGCCTCTCCAGTCACCCACTCTCTCAATGGAGAAGGCAGTGCACTCGGCCATGAGGGTCAACACAGTGCTCATGCTCCACATGGACTCCTCCACAACAGAGACCATGGCATGCATACCCTCATGGACTTCTGCCAGATCCTCCCACATATTCTGCTGGACATCTAGCATCTGCCACCTAATGGCCAACTCCAGAGGCCCATCATCTGCCTTCGACTGAGCATCGTCCTGGTCCCCAGCAGTCCTCAGACTGACCTAATGCCTGCCAATATGCTGGTATCTGTGCTGGTGCCTGGTTCAGAGAGCGAGTGTGATGCAGGTACAAATGAAACCTTGTGGTCCTCTGGCATCAGAGGCAGCCCTTCAGGGTTCAGAGGCTGAGTGCGCACTGGTAAATCTAAAAGGGTGAACAAGAGTATGTCATTAGTTAAAGTCATCACACTGTCACTGTGCATGCCAGGCACCCTGGTGAGATGATGGACATCTGCATCATGGTGACATCGTCTTTCAGTGGTCAATGGGGACCCCAGGTTTGAGAATCCCATCAATGAAGAGACTACACTAGAATGGTTGCACAATCTGAAACTCTAACCTCTCCTTATCTTCGTCTGACACCCCTGCCTCTCCACAACTAGTTGCATGGGGCGCATGCCAGCTCTCCAGCTCAAGGGCGCCCTGCTAGAACCTGGTGAGCAGCAGCAGGTTGGGTGGGCCTCCACCAGTACGTGACTTCTCTGCTTGGTTATGGCTTTTCTTTTCCTGAAAGGACAGAGGAGCACTGATTAGTCCACTCTCTGCTCGCAGCGCTATTGCAGCCTGGTCAATCCCAGCTGAGGAACATCTCGCTGGGCACATCAGAGTCATGGTCCTCGAGCCACAAGACACACAACGTGATGGCCACACCTTAACACTTCTGCACACTGATTCATGCCAAGGCGGTACTCACCATTCCTGAGCGCAGCAGCTCATTGAACCTCTTCTGTTACTGCACCCATGTGTGCCGCACCGTGTCATGGCTGCTAATCAGCACTGCAAACTCCTTCCATGCCCTCTTTGTGAGGTGCAGTGGCCTCCTCCTCCCATCTCTGGGGACAAGTGTGTCCCTCCTGGAAGCCACCTCCCCAGGGAGGGCCGCAAGGCACTCATCTGAAAAGCGGGGGGTGGAATGCCTGCCCTCCCGCCTGGCATCTCCAGTGCACTTGACTCTATCACTTTTCTGACACAGAACAGACATTCTTCCGTGGCAGCCTTCCAGGAGCTGCCTGTGCCATTTTTAAACCAGGTCAACATTGGACCCGGCGGCCAACTGGACCCCATCCCCACTCGGCCTTTCCCGACCAATTAGGAGCCACGTTTCATGCTGGGCGGGCCTTAACTGGCCCACCAGCATGAAATGGCAGTTGGGGGCTGATCACGGGCAGCAGCCCGTTTCCCGGCCGCTCCTGGGCCCTCCAACCATGCCCACCCGCCAAACTGAAAATTCTGCCCATTAATTCTGTTTCTCTCTCCACAAATGTTGTCAGAGCTGCTGAGTATTCCCAGAATTTTCTGTTATTTATTATAGGTTGACACATGGCTGATGTTAAAACTATTAAATTTTCTTTTTTCTGTCTGGGCAATATGGCTGTGAACAAACAGCTAGGCATTTGTGCACTACCACAGAGGCTCATGCAAGGCCCAATCTAGGCAGTAAAGCAGGTCTGTGGCCTGCAACTTGAGCAACATTAGAAACCAGTCTACCCACAGCTGTAGACTTGTGTTCAATGGTAAGACCACACAGTATGTTAGTTCCCATGAGAAAGCAGCTAACAAAAAGCCAGTAAAGAGCTATCAAAATGTAAAAGAATGTTATACACATCTCTGTTGAAACCCTCTTGTCCAGGTGTGAGGGGGAGTCTCTAGACAATAACTTTTAAGTAGTCTAGTTTTTCTTTTGAAGTGTTAGAATTTCCCCTCTAATGTCTGTTCTGAAAAGAAAACATTTGATAAATATTATGTGGCAGTTTATTTAGAAATTGAAACCTAGTCTGAAGAAACATTTTTTTTTAATTTACAGTTTAAGTTACAAATTTAGCACCTCATTCAAAATATCCAGTGAATTGACTGAGAAAACAGAGAACTTGCTACTAAAAAACAAGTTTTTTTTTACCTTGTCCAAAGAAAACCTGAAATAGCTATGTGGCTTTTCTGTTGGAGGACTAGAGAATTCAATCAAATTCCTCATTGTATGCATGAGTTAACAGACATTTCAAATTTACTTGACAATTTAAAATTGCGTTATTTAAAAATTCCAAAGTATCTGGTGTATAGAGTTTTAAAATTGATTCCTGCTCCTGATTGCCAATTTGATGCTTGCTGGCAGAAGGGCATTTATGACACTGAAGAATGTATAATGGAAGTTAAATTGGTTAGCCCCCAAGAATGGGTGAGGGGATCACAATGTGTGATTAAACCATGCTCATTCAGTGGAATGCAGGCAGACACCAACTTTGTGCTATCTTCCCATTGGACTGGGTTTTTTGGGGGACGGGGTTTCCTGCTGAGAACACAAACCCGCCGATCATAGCTTCCCCACAGCTAATGAATCTCCAAGGAGTCTTATTGGCTGGAGATGGAGCCCACCTCAGAGAGCTGCCAGTGAATCTGATTGGCTAGCAGCTGTGTAGCCCCAGCAGCAAGCAGAACCAGTGGCAGCAGTGGCCAGAACTGGGACTACCATCAGTCTCAGATTCTATGTCCCAGAGTCCAGGACCAGGGAAGTGCAGAGGTGTCACAGCAGGGAGGAGAAGTGAGGCCCAAGGGTGATGGGGAGAAGGGCTGGGAGTCTTGATGGAGAGGCGGGGATGAGAGAGCAGGAGTACCAGCGAGAGGCAAACCTTAGGGCAGGTGCCCACTGTGGAAAGGGGACCCTTGAAGGAGGTACCCCTCACTTCCCACCTGAGGGCCGAGCAGGGTGACTTTCCATCTCCCCTCCTGCTTTGAACCCTTCCCACCAGCATCAAAATTGAGGCCCTGCGGGAAGTGGCCCTTATGTGGCCACTTAAGGGCCTTAAGTGGAGCGAGAGCTGGAGGGCCACCCTAGGCCTCATCTGCCCCACATAAAATTGCAAGTAGGTCAGGAGTGGGCAGGAGGGTGGTGTGAAGTACCCCCTGCACCTGCAAACCCATGGCAGAAGACTGTAAAATTCTATCCATTATACTTATTTCTGTGTGCATTGTTCATTGACTGTATGTATCAGCATGGGCTTTATATAATTATTTCCTAGCACCCACTTAAAGCTAGCCTGCATTATATAAAGGGAAGGTACATTAAAGCAGCTGCAGATACCGAGATCATTGGAAGTAGCATGCTATGAAGCCTTCAACAATGGCTGGCCATGGGGGACAGCAGGTACCAAGGTTTTCAGACACTGCACTGGAAGTCCTGCTGGAAGAGGTGGAACAGTGGAATGATGTCCTGTATTCTCAGGAGGCTGGAGGCCCTCCAGACCCACGCTCAGAAGGGAGTAGCAAAATATAACAGCAGAGACCAATGCAAGGACTTTAGCTCCAAGAACATAAATGTTGTATAGGATAAAGTTTAATGCTCTCACAGAAGTTCATGAATGCAGGTGCAAATGCCATTTTCTATCAGCTGTAGCACTAACCTCACAATTTGCTTAATTCACTGGACCCTCATCGTTCACCTACGAACAATCTCTCTTGGCCAGGATACAAAGCTAACATTCATATGCTTCACCTCACCAGCATTCCAGCAATCTGTTCTGCAATATATTTGCTCCTAAAAATCTTCTGCAGCCATGGCTTCCTCCTGAGACTCCCTTCTCTCCCTTTCCTCCTCCCTCTTCTGGTAGTTTGTCCTGTTCTGTGTGACCTTTGTCCATTCTCCCAGTCATGCTCAACGTCTAGAGGAAGGCCTAGTGGTCTAGATAGAATTAAAAAAAAACAGCATTAACCTGTAGGTAGTTGATGATCTCTTTAAATTGTGCTGGTGAAGGGAGTAGGAGAAGTTCCTTAACATGCATTCAGCTATGCAAGAGAGTGTATGCAAGGGGCTCCAAAATAGCTGTGCTGGTATCAAATCAGCATTGCATGCTGAATGACCTCATGGTCTACCTGTACTGCATATTTCCAGCAGATGTTAGATGCGCACACAGTAAACCCTTTACCCAGGTGGTGTCTGATGCACTTTGTGTAAGGAGTGCATGTTGCAGACATCATTTGTAAACCTGAAGGAGCCTCTTAGAAACCAATTTTTGGGTGCTACTCAGCATAAGCTTTTAGGATTGAATGTGATGAAAATGGCCAGCTAAGATAAATAACATTCTGAGGCAGTGGGAATCATTTCCACTTCTGTTAGCTGGGTGGTTATTGATTGCCTGTCGTCATAGAACCACCCGAGTTTTGTTCCACTGAAATCTATGGAATGAAAATCGAGTGTGTTCTACAAAAGCTGGGTGCTCCACTTGGCTTATTTATTGTGAACTTTTCAATTACTGAAGAAATTGCACATATTTTAATTTGTTTCAAACAGAAATGTACTCTGGCAACCTCATGGGTTTAAACTGGTAGCTACTAGTACAGGAAACAGTGTTACCGCTGGCCTCAAATTGCAGTTAAAACAAAAAACCTGCTGGAGCCCCTTGACATTCCCCGCCCGCCTTCAACCCCTCTGCAAGTATTCACATCAGAATTGTATGAAACTTCTCAGCTGTTGCCCTGGAAACCTCAACTAGCAGAATTATCCCTGTATAGTTCTCTTCAGACCTTTGAAGGTATTTACCTGAACATTGTACAATGCCTCTATAATCTATTAGACTTTATATATTAAATGCAATATGATGTGGGGAAGATTTGCAAAGGTCTGTGACCTATACGCAGCACTTTTTAAGCTATCATTTTTTCAACCAATCAGTACATATGCAATTGGGGATAGAGCATTTCTTAGGCATTTTATGTTAGCTTTTCCTATGCTTTAATATCCTGAAATTATTATTAGCAAGGCTGAAAGACAAACGGAAGGAGTAGAGCTTCAAACTCAGGAAATGGTGATGGAGTTATAAAATCACAGCTCTCCACTTATTGATTTTTTGATGAGCAGATTGGGAAGGAGATGATGGGGGGAAGGGATACTACAGAGATCCTTCAGCTTTCTATAACTATCAGTAAAATCCAGGCAATTTACAGACAATTTTCAGGCATAAAAAGCAAAAGCATTAAATCATTCTTGCCCTACCATTATTTAAGATGCAGTCACAGGAAGTAGTAACAAGTACTGTACTCCATTGCAGCAGCCCTGGAACAACTTTGCCATTTGGTTTGGTAGGGTTGAATTTAAGATATCAGTTTGCACCGAACTATGTAGTTCTTTATTTTTCTTTGAAAATAAATGAGAGAGAGAGAATGACTGCGAGAGGAGGGATTGCTTTTACACATTATTCACTGTCAGAGCTGCTGATGGAGCAGTTGTGTGCCTCCAGTATTGTGATTTGATGGGAGAGGTCGGCACTGCTGAATTCAGAGTGAATTGAGACCTGGCAGTAAAGGCAAGATAAGAAAACATAGCAAATTAGCTTTTGTTGATTCAATTTACTGGATTAGAATTGCTGTTTCTGTTTGTAATAAACTGACTCGGTGACACTTCGTACAAGTCATTTTAAAGATTTGTGTAACAAAAGTTCTCAATCATTATTTTAACATTTTCAGGGAACACCAATGTGGGTTTCAGCAGACACGGTTCATCATCTTCAATGTTCAGACCCAAATAAGAAAGCACAACCTTCATATTGGTGGATGGGATTGTTAAATTTTCAATGAGGTTTTTCTGGTTGTGTCTGGTATGTCTTCGGTTGATGTGGTTGACGTGATAACCCAACTGTGTTAGTTTGGTGTCTGGTGAATCATGGTCAGCATGCTTGTCACCTCTTACTTTCAGTTCTCACTGCTGGCCAGCAGTGTATCTATTGCAAAAAGAGAGCTGAGCACATAAGCCTCTCCCATCAGTACATAGCCTCTACAACAGTAAGCCCCATGTAGTGCCTCCCCGGTGACATGTGTAAACTGGGTACCTTGCGGACCCAGACTAAACTACACGGGGTTTGGAGGAGGCCTGGCCTCCAATCGCATGGCCTATAGACCCATCGGCATGTGGTTATGCCCTGATGCCCATGAGCCAGACCCCTAGCCATGGGTAAATAGCCCCCCGCCTTGTAGATGTCTCAGGAGAGAAGCAAGCTAAGGGACTAAACCATGTCAGAAAATCCAGTCGAGTTCCTTAGTCAGGAAACTGTCATCTATCAGGCAGTTCTCCGGCAACTCCTGCAGCAGAGCTAGTGCCAAATAGCACTGCTTTCATCCTTTCCTTTGGACAATATTAGCAATGCTGAGAGTGGAGGGGGTTGATCCTCATGCCTGTGGATCTCAGGGTCTCCATACTATTTACCCAGGCTTGCCATCGGAGAGGACCGGCCAGCTTTGTGGTTTATGTTAGCATAACACAGGAAGCAATTAACAGTTACTGGTTATAAGCTCCCACTCAATATGAGTAGAACACGAGCGCAAAGATTACTTTTGATGGTGAGAGAGTTCACTGCATTTTATTGGATAGCTACCGCCTGCCTCAAGCTGGGTAGCCCCCAGCCAGTGACTCTTTCCACTAGATAAAGCATTCAAATGCATCTGAACAAATTCACAATGATTGTCAGTTTAACTAACTGGACTGGCTAACTAAGAGGAGACAGAGAGTTGGGATAAATGAGTTATTTTCAGGTTGACGAACTGTAACTCATAGTGTGCCACAGTGATCAGCGCTGGGACCTCAATTATTTACAACTTATATTGATCACTTGGATGAAAGGACCAACTATACAGTACTTTAGCCAAATTTGCGGACAATACAAATATTGGTAGGAAAGCAGGTCGTGAGGACACAAAGAGTCTAAAAGATAGGTTAAGTGAGTTGGCAAAAATTTGTCAGATGGAGTATAATGTGGGAAAATGTGATGTCCACTTTGGTAGGAAGAATAGGAAAACAAATATTATTTAAACGGAGAGTGACTGTGAAATGCTGCAGTACAGAGGGATCTGGGTGTCATTGCACATGAAACACAAAAAGATGGCATGAAGATACAGCAAGTAATTAGGGAGGGAAATGGATTGTTGGCATTTTTTGCAAAGGGGATAGAATGTAAAAGGAGGGAAATGTTGCTAGAGGGCATTGGTGAGATCATATCTGGAAATACTGTGCACAGTTTGGGTCCCTTTATTTAAGGAGGGATATCTTTGCACAGGAAGCAGCTCAGGAAGTTTCACTAGGCTGTTTCCTGAGATGAAGAAGTTGTCTTATGGGGAAAAATTAAGGAGGTTGGCCTATACTCATTGGAGTTTAGAAGAATGGAAGATTATCTCATTGAAATGTTAGATTCTGATGAGACTTTACAGTGTTAATGGTGAGCAGATGTTTCCCCTCTTGTGAGAATCTACAACTAGAAGGCACAGTTTAGGCATAAGTGGTCTCCCATTTAAGATGGAGATGAGGAGAAGTTTCTTCTCTCAGAGGGTGGAATCATCAAAGAATTGCACTAAGTGCAGTAGCGCGTGTGAAAAACGATGTTTTACCAGCCGGCTGCAATGGTGGATTTTCACGCCATATCATCCGCTTCCTGCCTCATTAATTATGCAGCCACAGGAAACATGCCATCTTCACTGGCATGCAGCCTCTGAATCGCCCGCCACACTATTACCTCACAGTTTCCTTACTCCGGGTGCTTTATCCAAACTGCAGCCACTAACACAGTTCTCAATGCTTGCAACCAAGACTGCTCCAGTGAAGACATGGCCCTGAAAGCCAAGAATAGTTCAGTGACCTGTCACTGGAATGCCTCATGAAGGCCCTCTGCGATGTCCTCCACACCTGCTCTGGCTGTAGGAGGTCCAGCAATCTCACCGGTCTGGACTGGTTGGCGATGGCAATGGTGGTCAGTGCCAATGCTGCACAGAAGAGGTTGGCCATCCAATGCAGATAGAGGATGAATGATCTCATCCGTGCCACCAGGGTAAGGCAACCATCTCATCACTCTAAACTTACACACTCACAAGGCTATCACACACTGATGGGCATCTCACTCACTGCCACCGCAAGGGACATCACTGATCACCGTCTTACACACACCCTCACATCTCCATCTGGCCTCATCTCCTCTGGAGACTGCCTCCTTAGCCCTCACCATCTTGAGGCCACTTGCACAGATCAACATGTGCCCCCACACACACTCTGGGATATCCTGCTTCCCCAGTACAGCCCTCACCCTGCAGCCTCTTCCTTGTCTGGGGCCAATTCTCCCCCTTCCCCCAAGCAAGCCTTAGCCCTGTAACCATCGAAAAGCCACCCCTGCCTTATGGCTGGTCAGGTAGAGACCTGCCCATGATACCCTCTAAAAGTGATGTGGTGCTGCCTGCAAAGCCTGGTGCTGATGACTGTGAGTGCTGCCTGAAGCAATGTAGGCAAACAAACCTCGAAGTCCCGAGTGGAGTGCAGCTCGCCAGGTGCATGTTGCTTATTTGCAGTTGTTAAACACATCAGTGTGGTGCCCAGATGACCCAGTGTTGGGGGGATGATTCTGTTGAGCAGGGTTTATAATGAGATGCATGCTAAAGCACTGAAATTAGGTTCCCAGTGTGCGGCAGTGGGAAATGCGGCCTGCCTTTGACAAGGGGAGCAGAGGATCGCAAACTGGTTTTGTGACGATGTAAAATTGATTTTTGGCCTTCTCACCATGTTGTCCACTCATGCCGCCAAACATGCCTGCCACCAACGGAAGCAGAAAATTCTGCCCTGAGGTTGTTAATCGTTGGAATTCTCTTGCCCGGAGGGCAGTGGAAATTGGGTCACGGAATATATTCAAGGCTGACTTAGACAGATATTTGATTGTCAAGGGAGTCAAGGGTTATGGGAGGTGGCGGGGTTGGGGGGTGGGGGGGGGTTGCGTGGGGGATGGGGGGGGCTGTTGGTGGTGGAGTGGTGGGGGTTGCTGCGGTGCAGGCAGGAAAGTGGAGCTGAGGCCACAATCAGATCAGTTATGAACTTATTGACTGGCAGAGGAGGTTTGAGGGGCTAAATGGTCTGCTCCCGTACCTATTTCTTATGATTTTACTTATGATCTTATGAATGGTCCCTTACCTTTTAATAGTAAATGAATCACCGCATTAAAACTATACTTAAATTATCATACAGTGATTAATTATGACATGTGAAGTTGGCAACACCTTTTAAACTTACCTGCCAAAAGAGTCCTAGCTCTGGAACAGGGTTACCTCACAGTTCTCAATCCCAGCATTAACGCTGTTGCCTATAGAAGCCTTCCAAGGCCCCGATGTCTGGATTGCTGAGTGCGGGATTGCAACCCTCACCTTTATCCATTGAAAATTACAGGAAATGGGGTCTGGAATCTGGCACTTCTTTTTGCCCCCACCCGATGAGTTTGCCCCGTGTCGAGATGACAACATCTGGCCGATAGAGTCAGTTACACTCAGCCCCATCTTTACTGTCCCCTGAACTGCCTTGGCAGTGTCAAATGCTTGCCCAGCACATCAGTTTAATCCCAGGTGTATTTTAGCTTCTTCCAGGTCAACACTGCGACTATCAAAGACATTGCATTTGGCTCCCATTATAAACACACAGCACTCTGAGTCCATTCCCTTTGCTGGGCTCTTCTGGGCTGAATTAATCCATTGATAACCTTGGTGTACTGTCTGAAACTCAATTGAGTTTCAGACGCCACATTATCTCCATCATAAAGATTTCTTACTTTCCCCCGTTGTCCACCCCCTCTATACCTCAGTCCCTCCATGCTGAACCCTTTCATCATGCCTATGTCGCCCCCAGGCTTAACTACTTCAATACCCTCCTTTCCCTCTCATCCTCCAATGTTTTAACTCTGTTGGCTGTATGCTGCTCCAGATTAAGTTCTGCTCAGTCTCTGCTGTATGCCTGTTCCGTCTCCCAATGTTTCAAGTTTAAAATCCATGCCCCTGTATTTAATTCTCTGTACGACCTCACTGCATAACTATCTCCACAACCGCCACCAGCCCAATTTTAACACCCAAAAACATGGGGCAGAATTTTACAGCCCCGTCGAGGTGGAGGCAGGGCTGGAAAATGCGATGAGCCGTTCAAAAGTCCATTGATTTCGGTGGGACCAGAAAATGCCGTCAGCAGGAGGGGCCAGAAAATTTCTTCCCATGATGTACCTCTGAGTCTGACCAATTCTGTTCCTTCCCCCCGCCATTGTTGACAGAGTCTTCAGCTGCCGAGTTATAAACTGTGGAATTCTTTCTCTCAATCCTCCACTTCCCTACCACTCTCCCTTGCCTCAAAAATCCTCTCAGGAGTGATTTGCTTGACCAAGCATTTGGTTGCCCATCCCAACGTCTCAATTCCTATTTTGGGTTTGTTTTCCATATGCCTTCTATGAAGTTCTTTTGGATATTGGTTAAATGGAAGTGTCTGAATAAATAGAAGTTGTTGTTGCAATGGATAGGACGTGGCGTTTCAAACTAATTTCTGGATCAAAAAGGAGGCCAAGTTTTTGCAGGAGTGTCTGGGAAGGGGAGTTGAATCAGTGCCAATGGACCAAAATATGTGGCAGGGCTGTTCTAATGGCTTTTGTCTTTCTGATGCTCATTTGAGAAGCACAGTATCTTATCCAGCTTAACTCATTTTATTTCCTTTGTATTATTGTATTCTGATCTTTGATGTTGGCAGTGATTTTAGGTATTAATTATTGGAAGATTTGTAATATTACTGTGTTTTTCATAAATGTTACAGTAATCCTCAAATAGTTAAGTAAAACAAGCATATCGTGAAGAAATGCATGTACAAAATTCAGGAAGTTTCTTTGCCAAATTACAGACGGAATCAATACCATTACAAAATGTATTTACTTTCATGTATTATAATTAGTGCCATCAATGGTCAAGTTTATCAGCAATTCTATTAATCTTATGCAAGTGAATTCCATCTTCCAGGCATCTCCTGGCTATCTGTCACTGGTCTACATCAAGAATTTTGCATCATGTCCAAAAATATAATTTTCCACTTTATTCAGCAGATGCTGCCATGGGAGAAATTGTTGTGTCTCGCCTGTTTTGTAATCGGTCAAAACCTTCTTTACAGTGCTCTGATGCATGACTTTAAAAGATTTGTCAAAGGGAGTAAAGGATGAAAGAATGTGCAAAATGTGTAAGCTAATGAAGAAATCTAGTGCCACAATCTGACCCCTTACCACCACCACCTGGAAACAACTATGTCTTGATGGCCACTTCTGAGGTGGTGTTGGCCAACAGCCAGGAGTCACACACTGTGTCTGCCTACTGGGAAACACAGCAGCCTCTTCAGTTCCAGAATAGTGTTTCAGATCCAGTTCAGACCTGAACTGCTGCCCTTTCCTTTGGGATTCTATTATCAGACTTTCAGATCTATCTCTATGCTTCACTTCTGTAGCTCTTTTGTAGACGTTAAAAAAAATGTTAATTAAGGAAATTAAACCTCTTTCTCCAGTTTATCATTTCTGTATATGCAGGCAGAGGACCTCTTTTACACCATCCTGTAAGTCTAGAGGGGTCATGATTACCAATGAATTGATGGACAGATTACACCAAAAATCACAGCATTGGTCTGGGAGTGCTGACTTTCTACCAAGAGGGGAGTTCTTTCATATTACATGACCTCAGGTCATCAGGAGTTACAAGGTCTCCCACAGATGTAAGGCTGTCTTTTCCTCCTCATTTATAAGTACAAAATAAATGCACAACTATGCAAAAATGGCCTGTTCTCGTTATAGGTGAAGATAAACTTGCTATGTTTTTCTTGTATTTTTTGGTTTTATGTTGGATTTCCAGTGTTCGTAGTTTTACTTGTTTATATATAAGTACAAAGAGCCACAAATTTAAAGCAAAATGTAAAAGCAAAATTGGAATTTTCTCTTCATGCACTGCAAAAGAACAAAACTATGTTTAAACAGTATTAGGGTACAACATGACTCATAAAAGCAAAGACAACTTGTGTTGTAAAAGCGCTGGAAGAACTCAGCAGATCTGGCAGCATTGTGGAGAAGGATACAGATTTAATGTTTCAAGTCCAATATGACTATTCTTCAGTACTGGAGAGAGGTAGAAATTTGATGGGTTGTATGCTGTTGAATAAGGAGGGAGGGTCAGGTGGAGCAAAAGGGAAGGTCAGGGATAGGTTAGTGGGAGGGAGGGTTAAATGACAAAGATGACATGGAACACAAGGCAAAGGGAGTGACAATAGTGGTTGAATTTGTAAGCCTTGCTTTTGGAATATTTAAATGTTTGCTGAGGTTGTTGATCCAGTGAAGTTTAGCACCTGTGAGCTGATGGTTGATTCATCAGCTATTGTAACATTTATTGTCACATTAAAGTACTGAGAGGAGAGCAATAATATTTGTTCCATCTGATAAGGCACTTGGCATCAAGGTGATAACTCAGTTTAAAACCAAGATATTTCTGAGAAGTGCAAGGCCACAAGGCATGGTGAAATGAACAGTCTTTAGGCAGATCACTACTACACAGCTCTCTTCTGGTCTCTGCCATACTTATGAATTGTATATATGTCCAGTCACCTGCATATTTTGGCTGGAACTCAGGACCAAAGCTTAGTTCTAGCCCCATTTTTTGTATTTTGGCCTCGGTTAGGCCCTTCTCACCTGTCCCCCTCCCCTTACTGTCACCCAGTCGTGATGCATTTCATTTCTCCCCTCTCAGATACTTGGCTCCTCTAATCTCTACCCCAATCCTGATAGGTCTAGTGGGATCTACCTCTGCACAGGCCCTGTTCTTGGCATTGTGGGCCCTGCCCCTCAAGGGGTAAGGGCCAGGCACCATTTGATCATCTTTGTCCTGCCAGGGTAGGAGGCATACTGCTCCCTGCCAATGGAGGAGCCAAAGTGAGGCCTTTTACATTTGCAGGATCTTTGGCCCTGCTCATCACTTAACAGCCCCACTGGAACCGCGAAATGTCATTTCAATAGCTTTCTGCCTAAGCAGGGCGAGCAAACCTGGTGTGCTGATAGAGGAACAGGTACACATACATTTATGATGCAAGTTATGCCATATGGGATCTGGGAAAGTGTTGCTGTCAGTGGCTGGTAAAATGGAATTTTGGGGCGAGGTGTCTCACTGAACCCCAGAATCTGTACCCTTCAATGTCTGCATATTTTTGACAGAATAATTTTGTTTTTACTTTTCCTCAGATCCTGCCCATGTGAATATTGATTAGAAGTTTTAACGTGCTTATTTTAGGGGCCTCTACATATTCAGTTGATTGCTATTATGATGAAGTACAAGAGGGAGTAAAACTCTAATTCAGGCTAGGATATAAAATAATTATCAAAATATGATGCCTTAAAGGCCTTCACTGTACAGCTGTTCTGTGTGTGAAAGGGACATATTTTATGTAGCACTTTACCACTTCTCTTGGGAACATTAGGATTTCACCTACATAGAATTACTTTGCAGTGATTATTGTTACATAGCCATTATGCATACAAAGGACAAAGTGACATTGAGCTGTTTTGATGGTTGAGGGAAAAATATTGATCTAAATATCAAGAAAACCCTCTGTTCTTCTTTGAATGGTGCCATGGGAACTGATCCACTAAACAAGCATTGTTAGATTATGCCTATGCAGCCAGAATCCATGGCCAAATGAATTGTTTGGTACAAGTACTTTCTTGGGTCTTGTCTCATCTTTATTTGGTCTGGATTGCAATCAGATGTGTTTAACTGCAGGGAGGAGATTGAAAGGAAAAATAACTTCCATATGGAATATTTCAGAATATCCAGATCAATATCTTTGATTTCAAAATGAAATATGTTCTGCTTTGAAACAGTTACAACTGTCTGTGAAATTTGGATAAACTGCTTTTCAGTTTAGACAAACACTTTGAACTACTAAGATTTTGTCAACAATTCAACTCTCTAATAAAGTTCCCACATCAATTGTAACTACTGCAGTATATCCCCTATCAGGAATGCAAGTGAAAGCCCCAGCATGTGTGGAAGATCAAACTAGTGGTTCCAGCTAATCAAGTGACATTTTTGAACTAGTTGCTAGTGTCTGGTTGGTCCCGTGGAGCACTTCAGTTCTAGATGACCATGAATAATTATGCAAGCAAATTAAAACCTTGAAGTAGAATTGTATGTGGCAATGTCTTGTAAAATCCTAATGTGTGCTTTTTTACAGTGAAAGCCAGTAACCCTCTCAATGACATGTATAATCTGAATCCATGCATGTTTGTATGTAAATGTTCCTAATTAAGAATGTCTTACATCTTCATGCATTGCCTTACATTCTCTTGCTACATCTCTTAGTCATTCTTTAATATCAACTTTTCCCATCATAAGTTCCCCGTGGAATCTTACCGACATGCTATCAGGACCAAGTGCAGTTCCTGAGCTGGCACAGGTGAACTGCAGGATCACAGAGGTGATTTTACCCAATCAGAGGACGGCAGCTTGGCAGCACCACCAATAGAGGTGGCTGCTGCTGAGGCTATATGAGAAAGAAGGGCGGGTAAGAAAACTTTGAATTGTGCTTGGTGCCCCCACCACCTCCCCCGCGCCAACATGCAGTGGGGGGGCCATTCTGACATGGGTAAAATGCCAACGAGGGGGGCATAAAATGGATATTAATAGACCACTTTAGTACCACAATTGTTTAAGTGTCAGCAATGGGAGACTGAGCCTCTGCTGTTACTGCCTCTCAAAATACTGAATGGCAGCATGAAGACATCAGATATCTGACACCATTTTACTGCCTCCTGCCTCCAGAGGGCTGGTATAACTCCAGCCCACAATTCTCATTCAACTTCCCCCATGTACTTCAGCCTGAAAGGGGAATAGGAACGTGTTACCTGGGTGGTCAATGCTTGGAGTCTGGGATCAGATGGCAGGAATTCAGGAACAAATGCAAAGATCTCGCATGGTTGGTCAAGGTGAGAGAATGCACCCTCACATTACACCTCATTCCCACCACACCAACCTCCCATCCTGCTCAATGTACCACACACCCATCATTCATCCTGCTGCACTCCCTGCCACTCATGACTCAAATCTAACATCTAATTACTACACCTCCCACACACCTACCAATGTTGTCAGCATCACACTCACCTCTTCTGTCTCCACATGCCTCCAGTTATTTAATTATGGCAGGCCCATCACCCAAACACTTTGCCACACAATCACTGATACTCTGCGATTTGTCTTGTAGGAGAAGGTTCCCCATAACATCAGGGAGAGGCAGAAGATGCTGAGTTGAAACAAGCCAAGATATTGGAAGACTACGAAAAAACTTGTAAATGCTGACCTGAGAGAAAATTCACCAGAAAATGCTCTGGAGAAAAGGCCTGGAAACTGAAGGCAGAAAACCCCATTGGAAGTCCAGCTTCAGAGTGCAAAGTCCACAGATTCTGCAAGGATGAGCTAAATCTTTTATAGGTCCAGGCTGCAGTTAGTCCTGAGGACCCTTTCCCTAATTCAATGTCAGAGGCACTATTTAAGGAAAGCTCTTCGCTAACACTTGATTCCCCAGTCACAGCCCAAACATGTGGCCTCCAAATTCGAAAGATAAGAAAAAAGAATCAATTATTTAAATCTCCTGGGAACGGTATGACCATCCAGCTAGGAAAACGCCAAGCATAACTTTTAATTCTGACACACCATTGGACATCATAGCAACCTGTGGAACTAAAGAACTCGGCACACAGCCGATCCAAGCAGCTATTGCTAACGGTCTTCTTCAAAAAGAGTACCATTTTTGCGGAGCCCGCCAAAACTGGCAAGCACAGGAAATCCCTTTGTCTCGGAGCTAACAGCGATGCCATCCTGAAAACCTGTAAGCTCTTAAAGCTGCATGTACAATTTAAGAATCTTTAGTATGGATCCTAATTCAACACTTCCAACTCAATTTGGATTAACCCAAGGCCCAGACTAGTCACAAAATTGGGGTCTTTGGAGGGAAAGATTTTTAAGATACAACATCACTTCTAGTTTAAACAAAAAATCAGAAGATGAGCAGGTGAACACGCTGTTTTATTCTATAGATCCATTTGCAGATGACATCATTGTAAGACAGGGTATTAATGAGTCATCTGCCAAATTCAAGGAGGTTTTAAAATCTTTTAACATCTATTTTAACTTGCAAAGCAATAAAATACTGGAGAGAGCTAAATTCAATAAGAAAATCCAACTGCCGGGGAACCTGTCAAGTCCTTCAAAAATGATCTCTCCAGGATGGCTGAGAGACATGAATATAAAGATTGAAAGTCTGAACTTATCAAAGACAGAATAGTGGTGGGTGTGACAGACAGTACACTCTCTGACCACCTGCAAGCTAAAGGTCTAACCCTGGACAAGAAAATCTAAATGGTTGGACTGTCTGAACTCCACAATCAGCACAGGACAATGTTAAGGGAAGAGAATAAAACATAGGGAAGAAACCCAGCTTATCAGGCCACAAAGACACAGGAACAACCCAAGTCAGGGAAAGCAATTCCCGAACCAGCCAGGAGAGTGACCTTACCAGCGCTGTGGTGTGAAGCACCTTCAGTCTTGTGAGTACAGCCCAATGCTTCCTCTGTAACAGGATTGGACACTATGGCAAACTGTGCAAGTTAAAACCCCAGAAATGCATAGAAGGCCTAAAAACAATCCATGACGTTGAGACTGAAAACCCAGAAGGTACATAGCCATGCTCCTTGAGTGAGGTCAAGGATTCTGGAATGCAGCCATTTTGTCAATTTCCACCTAACAAATTTTAAATTAAATTCAGGTGCCAGCATGACAGTCCTGTTGGGCAAGGAACCAAGGCTCAAAGACCTCTCACTTCCAACGATGGACACTCCACTTTACAGAGCAGGAGGAATCTAATTTCTACCATTAGCATGATCTTGGAACCATTGAGTTATGGTGGCAAACATATCTGTGAGCTGATGCACATCATCTGTAACCAGTCTTTCTCTCTCCTGAGTGGGGATGCCTGTGTATCTTAAAACTCCTCCAGATGGCAAAGGATGTCAATACAACCACTGTCCTCAGTCAACCAGAACTGCGCAATTCTGAGTACTCAAACAATAAACACTGTCGAAAACAAAAAGCAGAGGTGAGCGTACCTGTGGCAGTGAAGGAACAGCGATATTGTTCCAAGTCAGGATGCATGTGGCTTGTTTCTGGCTCTATGCTGCCCTGGGTACCACTGCCAGTTGAAGCAATGTCACCTCCATCTTTTGCACCTGGCAGCAGCAGGACCTCCCTGTTGCTGGCAAAATTTAATTAGCAAAGGTTCGAGTGCCATCTTGCAACTGCTTGCCTGATCTTTGGTGAGTGATGCATGAATTAGTGGGCTGGACTTCCATCAATGCAATTTTCAGTCATGATGTTGTATCAGCTGGTTAGGCTGGGAGCTCCGCTTCAGACATCCCTTGAACTGTTACACATTCAATGGTGAATTGGAGTGTTGCAATTCTATTTACCAACACATTGCAGATACAGTAAAGTCTCCAATGCCTGCAACAATCTTTTATGTTGAGAGAGCATCCATATTGAATTCAGCATCCCTTGAGGTCTGAATCTGTTCTCCTTTTCCCCACCCTCACTTTCCCATAAACATATTTGGAAAACATTGTGGTTTAAGCTAAGTAATATTTGTTTCACTTACATTGTACTCGTTGCATTGCAAAAGAAAATTAGTACAGCACAGTATTATTTCTGGAGACACATAAAATGATAACTAACTTGCCTGAATATAAAGATGGATTTTCCATCTGCAGTTTCTCCACATCATATCAAACATTCTGAAGAGAACAGTTGTAAAAATTGACATAATCACTTGCAGATGGTCCTCCTTCAACTTCTCTGGAATTTATCCTCTTAAAGCTTTTCCTTTCTTTCAATACATTTAATGTCATTAAACATATGTGCCTTGCTGTTGGTATTCCATGTAATCCTTTTTAGATTTGGGATTTAGGGATTATTTATTGCTTTCAAACAGTGCCATCTTTCTGGCAATTGCCTGTTCTGTTAATAGTGCTCCCTTTCTGTATGCCTTCATTTAATCCAATATTTATACATTTCAAAATACTTTTCTGGCAAGGTTTGCAGACAAAATTTTTGAATGCATGTAAAGTGAATTATTTCCTGCTTATTGTGATCCACAACAATTGTTAATTGAGACTACATTCTGTTACACATTTCCTTTCTTATTGATGGAAATATTTATTATGTCAATTATATTTTTAAGTGGCTTTGTGATTGTCAGTACAAATAAAAACAGATTTTATTTTCTCAAAGCCAGTCCAAAGTCCACCTGAATGCTCTGTCCATCCTGGAGAATATTATTATTAAACTTTGCGACCTTAGCAGTGTTCCAGTGATGCAATGTTCCTCATTTAATGCCCTGTGGTTAGAGGAAAATTAAATTGTACATGGTCTGTGGAAGAGATCAGAATCGTGAGGGTTTAAATTGGATAGCCCCGAAAAACTGGCACAAGGTTGGCATTGTGCCCTATGCCCCTTCAATGCAATGAAGATAATATGTTGGCTGCTCATTACAATGATAGCTGAGTGCAGTCAGCAGTAACTACATTCTTCATTAGCTGCATTCAACACCAGGGGGCCCAATATTGTTACTTTCTAGCACATAAAGTTAGCCTGCACTACTTAAAGGGAAGATGCATTATGGCTGCTGGAGTTGGCATCATTCAGCATAGTGCAGTGTAACAAACAACAAGGCTCACCATTGGAGAGAGTATACACCAAGGTTTTCAGACAGTGCACTGGAGATCTTGGTGGTGGAGATGGAAAGAAGGAGAGATATCCTGTATCCACAGGGGTCAGGAGACCCTCAAGACACAATGAGAAGACAATGGGAGCAGATAGTCACAGGGGTAAGTATCAGGAAACAAGCCCTAAGGACCTGGATGCAGTACTGCTAAAAGTTTAAAGATTTCACACAGTCAAGGTCAGCCAATGCACCTTTAAATTTCATATTCTACAAACTGTGCCACTAACCTCAGACAATGCTCAATGCATCACACCTCCAGCACTCACCTACCAACAATCTCTATCAATCAGAACTCAAACGAGGTATTCATATCTTTCACTTAATCTCCACACTTAGCACTGCTGCAGCCTCACTCACATCTCACAGTTTGCATACAATATTCAACCACGACAGCCTCCAAATTGATTGTATAAAACTCACCACACGCTTCCCTTTCTCTTAAAGGAGAAGGTGGCATACAACCGAAGACAGTAGGGGCTAACTGTAGGTGGGGGGGGGGGAGCATGTGCACCTGTAGGTCCTAACCCCCATGGAGGAGATGGTGCTGCCATTATCAAAAGGGCCATTGCTGAGGCCGGCAGGGCTGAATCCACTGAAGATGATGGTATCCTCATACCTAATTGTGGTAATGTGATGTGTAATATACCTTTAAGAAGAATGTTATAATGGAAGATCACATGATCTTAGTATCCAATAGAGGAGTAGCGCGGGCTACCTCAGTAGTCAGTAGTCTATAGTCAGAGTCTGTAGTGTGGAGACAGAGTTTGAGTTGTAAGCACACAAGCACAGCTGCTGAATAGCTTTGTAAATAAACAGAATGTGTTCCCGCCTAAGAAGTGTCTACTGACCTACTCTGTTTATTATACCAACTCGGCCATCCCAAAATAAGTAACCCGGATCCATAAGTCCCAACAAACTGGCAATGTGGAAAAAACAAGAAAAGTGAGGAAAACAGCAAAGATACAATAAACTGGCTTTGAGAATAAAACTAGTTAACAAAGGAAATCAAAAGAAACTAAATCAGGCGGTAACTTGCATGGTAATTGTAAGTACAATTTCTGTTCTAATCGTCGAAGCAATCCCCTCACAGAATGCCACAATTCGGCTGAAGTGATCCTTTTGAACCAGCCATGGACGATTGGTCTCATTGTATTGAACGCCTCGCATTCCTTTTCCAAGTGAACAACATTGCAGGGGGAGAGAAGAGATGAGTGGTCCTCTTATCCACGTGTGGGAGTAAAACCTTTGGTTTGATTCGAAGTCTGACGGCACCCAGTGCCCCTGAGTTGAAAAGTTTTAAAGGACCTGGTGGACCTCATAAAAAGTCATTATCAGGCAAAGCCCTCAGTAACAATGCAACGGTTCAAATTTAACTCATGTAATAGAGCCCCGGAGACAGTTGCTTGTTATGTGGCAAGTTTGAAACAATTAACAGAACATTGCGAGTTTGGTACATTTTTAAATGAAATGCTTAGAGATCATTTAGTATGAAGTGTAAATGAGAAGATGATTCAGAAGAGATTACTGTCTGAAACAAATTTAGATTCGAAGGTGCAAGAGGTAGTACGGGCCATGGAAAGCACAGTAAGGGGTTCAAAAGCCATGCAGGGAGTGCAAAATGGCACCGTCCTCCATGTTGGGCTGGAAGCCCCAGACAAAAAGGGCGTGAAAATGCAAGGCTCTACCAAGAAGCGGGAAACAAGCACCGCTAACAGAAAAAGAAGTGACTTAGCAATGAAAACATGGGGAAGAATTTTGCGCACAAAAGAGCACTGAAATCTCCCTGAGGCACGGAGCTGCTTCAACGAGATAAAGAACATGTAGCGAATTGCTAACAAAGAAAGTGAAAATTTATTTACACATGTCCCCTCATGTGACAGTGTCACATGAGCTGGGACATATTAATGAATTGTGTAAATTTTTGTATTTATTTAATAAGGTTAATAAAACCTTCAGGAAACCTCATCCCGCCTGTGGATGAGGTTTCCTGAAAAACGCAAAAGCCACTTGGTTTCGTCACCTGCCCGTCAGCCTTAAGATTGGACAGGCAGCCCAGTCAATTAATTAAAATAGTCTCCTAATGGCCTTAATAGGCCTTTGACAGTTCGGTTGGTGCACAAAATGATGCGCAGTGATGTCGGGACGCACGCCGAATGTCACTGCGCATCATTTCACACATTGGTGTGTGGGGCCTGCCCCTGCACGCCAATATGAAAATTCTCCCCATGGAATAAATGCAACAGAGGTGGAAACAAACAACCTTGTAATGATTGGCAGCTTAAAAAAATCAAACGTTTTTATTGTCGTCAACACAGACACCTAATGAGACAGTGCAAGGAAAGAATCAGGCAGACTTTCAAACAAAAGAAAAACCCTGTGATATCTACAATGTAGAAGTGCCTGAAATAACAGATTCAGGTATTTATTCATTGTATAACTTGAAGGTTGGGAAAACAGAACCAAAAGATATAACAGTGAAGGTAAATGACAGACCTCTTAGAATGGAAGTGGGCACAGGAGCTTCCACTACAGCAATTGGTGAAAACACCTTCAAATACCTGAATTATGGGGAACATAAATTAAATTTGGAAGAAACAGGTGCCAAATTAAAAACTTACATGAGAGAAGACATCCAAGTCAAAGGTATAAGCAGAGTTACTCCTTATTACAGAAGCCAATCAGTAAAACTTCCCTTGGTGGTGGTAGCAGGCAAGGAGCCGAGTCTCCTTGGACAAAACTGGTTAAGGGAGATTAAGTTAAAATGGGCTGAAATTTTCCAGCTGAGAGCAAGTGTGTTACCAGAGCTACTACCAAAATATCCCTCAGTCTTCAAGGATGAACTTGGGAAGATCCAGGGGCTGTAAGCAAAAATTCATCCGAACCCAGAGGCGACCCCCCCCCCGATTCAAGAAGGCAAGACCAGTATCTTATGCATTGTGGGAAATGGGCAGATTAAAGAAACTGGGAGTTATACAACCTGTGCAATTCTCTGAATGGGCAGCACCAATAGTCCCTATTTCTAAACTCGACCAGAACGTTCGAATTTGTGGAGACTACAGATTGACAGTTAATAAAGTGGCTAAACTGGACGGACACCCCATCATTCGTTTTTTTTTTAAATTGAGCATGAGAATGGGTGACGAAAAGAAGCCAGGAGTTTCCAAGAAAGGGTCTAAGAAAGCTCAGAAGAAAGCGTCGGCTAAGTTTGGCAAGAAGTAGAAAGAGTCAGGAAAGAGAGTTACTCCATCTAAATCTACAAAGTGATGAAGCAGGTTCACCCGGACACCAGCGTCTCCTCCAAGGCCAAGAGCATCATGAACTCATTCGCCAATGACATTTTTGATCTCATCGCGGGTGAGGCTTCCTGCCTGGCCCATTACAACAAACGCAGCACCACCAGCTCCCGGGAGATCCAGACTGCCATACGCCTACTGCTGCCCGGGGAATTGGCCAAGCACGCCATGTCAGACGGCACAAAGGCGGTGACCGAGTACACCAGCTCCAAGTAAAATTCCACACTCTAGTGAAAATAACACCCCGTATCAAAAATTGAAGATTATATGCTAAGCTAGCAGGTGGAACATGAAGCTTGATATGAGTCATGCTTATCAACAATTACGCAGAGAGGGTTGCACCAATATACCCACTTGCCTTTCGGTGTCTCCTCAGCTTGCACCATATTGCAGAGAAGAATGGAGAGTTTACTGCAGGGGCTGCCCCACATTACAGTTTATTTAGATGATCTTCTGGTGACAGGGCTCACTGAAAAGGAGCATTTGGCAAACTTAGAAGAAGTATTAAAACATTTCTTCCAGGTTGAAGTGCGTTTAAAAAAAGAAAAGTGCATGTTCCAAGTGAAGGAGGTAATCCATTTGAGTCACCAAATAGATACACAGAGCCTCCACCTTGTTGAGGAAAAAGTGAGAGTCATAAGAGAGACACCTGCACCAAAGAACACCTCCGAGCTCAAATCATTCTTAGGGATGATCAATTACTATGGGCGTTTCTTACCTAATTTGTCTACAGAATGGCACCTCTGTATTATCTACTCAAGAAAACCCAACATTGGTCTTGGCAAACAGCACAGAAAAAACCTTTCATAAAAATAAAAAAATTGTTGCACTCGTCCAATCTATTAGTACATTAAGATCAGAGAAAAGAATTTATGTTGACATATGACACATCTCCCTAAGGAGTGGGAGCATTGCTCTCCCATCGAATGGACGATGGCATGGAAAGGCCTATAGGATATGCATCAAGAACACTCACCACAGCTGAAAAGAGATACTCACAGATAAAAAAAAGGCCTGTCAATCATCTTTAGTGTCAAGAAATTTCACCAGTGCATACACGGTCGTCATTTTACTATTGTTTCAGACCACAAGCCTTTGCTAGGATTGTTCAGCGAGGACAAGGCTATACCACCCATAGCCTCAGCAAGAAAACAAAGATGGGCATTGATCCTGGAAGCATATGAGTATACTTTCATCCACAGGCCTGGAAGTTAAATTGGAAACGCTGATGCACTTTGGTGTTTGCCCTTACAAGAAACAGATGAGGATATCCCAGTCCCTCAAGAACTCGTTTTATTGTTGCTCTTCTTAGATTCATCACCGATATGTGCTAGACAGATCAGAGAATGGACAAGTCAAGACCAAGTCTTATCCAAAGTATGAGAACAAGTTCTTCATGGTTGGTCACTAGAGCAGGTATCTGATGAAATGAAACTGTATTTTAACAGCAGACATGAAATAGCCAGCCAGGATGGTATCTTATTGTGGGGAGCATAAGTGATAGTTCCTCCAAAAGGAAGAAAGCCATTGTTAATTAAATTACATAGTGCAGGGATTTCCCGAATGAAGACCTTATCACACAGCTATCTATGGTGGCCTGGGAGGATGGAGAAATAGAAAGCTTAGTGAAGAATTGTATGCAATGTCAACAAGTGCAAAAATTACCTTCAACAGCTCCGTTACACTCTTGGGAGTGGCCAGGAAGGCCATGGGTACGATTACACATTGACTATGTGGGACTTTCATGGGGACAATATTTCTGCTTATTGTTGATGCCCACTCAAAATGGATGGACATTTATAAGGTGAAGTCACCAACTTCAGCCTTCTGCTACAATTGTAGCACTATGTCAAAGTTTTGCCATTCACGGACAACCAGAAATGGTCATATCAGATAACGGCATGACATTTACAAGTGCTGAGCTTCAACCGTTTATCAGCCTTGTTCATGTAAAACTTCACCGTACCACCCTTCCTCAAATGGATTGGCTGAAAGGGCGGTTTAAACATTCAAGTTTGGCATGAAGAAATTAACTGGTGATTCCATAGCAACCAAGCTAGCACATTCTTTTCCATTATAGGAACACCCCTCACACAACAGGTGACACGCATGCGGAATTATTGATGAAACGCTGTCTCAGGACAAGATTGAGCTTGATAATGCCAAATTTAGTGGGGATGGCGGAAAGAAGTCAGGGAACTAAAAAAACTAGACATGACTGGCATAGCCATGACAGGAAGTTTACCATAGGAGAGACGGTATATGTGAAGAATTTTGGAGAAGGACCAAAGTGGCTATCGGGTGAAATAAGTGCAGTGACTGGACCTCTTACCATGAGAAGATGGAAGACCAAGTCATACAGAGTCATGTGGATCGAATAAGGAGGAGAGAAACCATGCACCAAAAAATGATTTCACCAGTGTTCGCAACTGAGTCAACATTTCCTGTTGAAAGAACTCAACTGAGTACAGATGTGTCTGAAGGGTCGGCTGTACCTGCAAAAGTTGAGGAAACAGATTTGCAGGTGCCCACCGAAGAATCTGATGTTCAGACAACACCAGAAAAGGAGGTTCGGGACAAAGCATCTGAAGCTGTAGAGCTGAGACGTTCTACACACATAAGGAAACCCCCAGAAAAACTGAATTTGTAAATTATTTATCTGTGTAAATAATATGATATTTTGAGAAAATTGTAATTGTAACTATAAATGTATTTCTGAGTAAAGGGGGAGGGATGTGGTAATCTGATGTGTAACACAACTTTAAGAAGAATGTTGTTATGGAAGGTCACATGATCTTAGTATCCAATAGAGGAGTAGCACAGGCTACCTCAGTAGTCTATAGTCAGAGTCTGTAATGTGAAGACAGAGTCTGAGTTGTAAGCACGCAAGTGTAGCTGCTGAATACCTTTGTAAATAAACAGAATGTGTTCCGTCTAGAAAATGTCTAGTGACCTACTCTGTCTATTGTACCAACTCGCCCATCCCAAAACAAGTATGAAACCCGAACCCATCAGTCCCAACAAACTGGTGACCAGGATCCAACTCTAATTATCCTGCTCACATCCAACTTCACCTTCGTCCCTTACCACGTTCTGACTTACATGCTGCAAATGGTATAAGCATGTATTTCTTACTTTCTCCTCCTCCCCACATCACAACCTTAACCTTGTGCCTTTCTCCTTTCAGATACCCAACTATTGCCAACTAGCCAGGTGGCAGAGAAAGAGCAGAAAAAGAGTGATGATGAAAACATTCAGCCACTTAAACTTACAGTTCCAGCCACAAACTCATATCAGAGGCAGAATTGCATCTGGTGAGACACCGGGCACAACTATGCTGCAGTAAGAGCAAGAATAGTGCAGGTGCCAACTCGCCCAAGGTCTAGGTGGCACATGACTTCTGCCACACAGGAATCAAATGAGGCCTTTGATGGGCCAGACTAAAGAAGAAAGCTGATGGGTCCACACAATAAAACGTTTGGCTGATTGGGAAACCCACTACAAAACCTGATCTCAGTGTCAAAGAGGAGTCTGGTACCAATTTGACAAAGGGCTTTGTGCAGACCATGGGAAAACTATCCTTTCCAGCATGGATTATACATGTTCAGCCAACCTGACAGTCGATTTTTTAAATTCATCTATGCGATGTGGGCTTTGCTGGCTGGGCCAGCATTTATTGCCCATCCCTAATTGCCCTTGAGGTGCTGGTGAACTACCTTCTTGAACCGTTGCAGTCCATGTGGTGTTGGTACACCCATAGTGCTGTTAGGAAGGGTGTTCCAGGATTTTGACCCAGCAACGTGAAGGAAAGGTAATATATTTCCAAGTCAGGACGGTGACTGACTTGGAGGGGAACTTCCAGGAGGTGGTGTTCTCATGTATCTGCTGTTCTTGCCCTTCTATACAGTAGTGGTTGTGGGTTTGGAAGGTGGAAGGTGCTGTCAAAGGACCCTTGGTGAGTTCCTACAGTGCATTTCATTGAGGGTACACACTGCTGCTACTGTGTGTCGGTGGTGGAGGGAGTGAATGTTTATGGATGTGGTGCCAATCAAGCGTGCTGTTTTGTCCTGGAAGTTGTCAAGCTTCTTGAGCGTTGTCGGAGCTGCACTCATCCAGGCAAGTGGTGAGTATTCCATCACATTCCTGACTTGTGCCTTGTAGATGGTGAACAAGCTTTCGGGAGCCAATAGGTGAGTTATTCACCACAGGCGATTCCTAGCCTCTGACCTGCTCTTGTAGCCACAGTGTTCATATGGCTAGTCCAGTTCAGTTTCTAGTTAATGGTAACCCCCCAGGATGTTGCTGGCAGGGCAGTTCAGCAATGGTAATGCCACTGAATGTCAAGGGGTGATGGTTAGATTTTCTATTGCTGGAGATGGTCATTGCCTGGCACTTGTGTGGTGCAAATGTTATTTGCCACTTGTCAGCCTAAGCCTGGATATTGTCCAGACCTTGCTGCATTTGGACATGGACTGTTTCAGTACCTGAGGGGTCGCGAATGGCGCTGAGCATTGTGCAATCATCAGCGAACATCCCCACTTCTGACCTTAGGATGGAAGGAAGGGCATTGATGAAGCAGCTGAAGGTGGTTGGGCCTGGGACCATGCATCAGCTTCCATTGCAGCATAAGGAGTTTCCGCCAAAGGTCTGAGTGCTGCACTGGAAGATCAGTCTTCTGCCATGCAGGCTCAACTTGCTGCCATGCAAGCTCAGTTTGATGCCATCATGGCTGTGGATACGAGTATTCTAAAGGGCTCCCAGGGTGTCACAACAGTCCAGCTATCTGCTCTGCAATAGAACTGCTGAGGTTCCCCCGGGGCAGATGGCAGTGCTTCCACAGAGGACAAGTCTTCTGTTTTCTCTCAGGATGACAGTATTTGTGATCCCACCACTGCAACTCTGCCAATGCACTTGCAATTGCCTGTCACCCTGACCCCTGCTATGCACCAGGCTAAGATGGTGCAGTTTGAAGACAAACCTTGTAGGCCTAGAACTGCACAAGGTCAACCTCCAAGGCCATCTGCAGTCTCCTCCACTGACAGTCAGCAGCCTCCCAACAGCTATGTCATAGCCACTAGGTTAGCACTGTGTAGGAGCACTAGAACAGAAAAGGCACCTGCAAGACAGGAACTAAGGATGATTAGTTTGCATGCAATATCGCAGGATGTTGGAATGTTAGTTTTGTGGTGGCTTTTAGTTTTGCATTGTGACCGAGGGGAAAATACAATGATAAGTGAATGTGGAATTGGGTTGAGGTTCCTGGCATTGCATTTGAATAAGTTCTTTATGTGCAGCCCAGGCAGAAAGCGGTTGCGGCTGCAGCCTGCCTTTCTCTTCTCTCTCTTCCTCTTACACCTCCTCATGCTGCTGCTTCTTGATTCTTGTCAATAGGTAGTGGCCAGTTCCTTCATAATGGCCAGGTTGTGCAGCATGCAGCCTCTACTACGACAAATCTTGAGACCCACCCAGCTGAGTAATGCAAGACTCTTCCAGAGCAGTTCAGGCAGCTGAATCCTTGCTTCAGCATGCCAGTGTGCTCAATCACGTTTCTTGTTGCAGTATAATTCTCATTGTAGCCATTATGGCTGGATTAGAGCTGGCAAAGTAGTTTGCCACAGAATTAAGGCATAGTTTCTGCAACCAGGATTCCAGCCGTTGACCTACATGATGTGCTGCACACTGGGGGAATGGAATCCCTTTTGGCTTTGGTATATGGCAGAATTGACATAAGGCGCATGCAAAGCAATATGCGTGCGGTCAATGGCACTCTGCATCATGGGAGAAACTTTCAATCCTCACAAGCCGCATGTTCACTCTGCCTCCTTCTCTTTGGCAGAAGAGCATGAAATTACCTTCTCTCTCTTTGAATAGAGAGCCTCAGTGACATTTATTATGTAACAGTAGACTAAAGACTGTGGGCAGAATTTTACGTTTGGCAGGTGGGCACATGCCCGATCTGATTGGGTGTAAAATTGCACGAGATGATATCAGGCGAACATCTCAATGTTATTGCACACTCGTGCGATATTTCGCTCAGCAGGTATGCGCGGCAGTTTAAAGCGTGCCCGCCGACTATTAAGTGGACAATTAAGCCCCTTAACATAGCAATTGAACGCGATTTTTCATGGCCCTGTCCAATCTTACCGTTGTCGGTCGAGCGAATCAGCCAGGCGGCCTTTACATTTTTCATGAATCCTCACCCAAGGACGGGATGAAATATCCATTAGGAAATAAAATTTAAAAAAATATCTGGGGACAGCATTTTTATGAGGTATGGTTTCAGGTGCTTGATTGTGCTGCATGGACATTTTTTGCAGCTTTTTTATGTTTCATTTTATTATTTGCAGGCCTGCAGCTCCCTGAGGCAGCTGTCTACCTTCAGGCATCTCTCTCAAAGCGCTCACCTGTGCCCGCGGTGACGTGGTCACCCACCCTCTTCCCACCCCCACCCCGGCAGCGCTGAGCTTTTCAGCATGCGCTTCACGCTGGCTGGCCGTTAATTGACCAACCAGCATAAAATCGCAGTTGGGGGCTAATCACGGTCGGGGGTCCATTTCCTGACCACTCCTGGACCCGCCGATCGCTTGCGCCCAACAAGGGAAAATTTCAGGCCTGTGAGATGTTTCTAATATCTCCGTCTCTAGCCCTGAAGGAGCCAGGTGCATAAAAATTCATGCTCACAGTCACCTTCAAAGCCATCAACAATGCTATCCTTCTGCTGCTGTAATGTTGCCCTTGAACAGCAGATTTCAGTGACAACCTCCTTAGTGAAGGGCAGTTATTTAACTCATTAGTTATTATTGAGGTTCAGGATGGAGAGTTACTTGAACATCCTGGCTGTACATGGCCTGCAGAGAGTCCTACCCCACTTCTCCTGCCTGCTTCCAGCAGCTTGTCCTGCTCTGCATAGCTTTTGCGGATTCTCCCACCCATGCTTGATTTCAAGAGGAAGACCTGCTGGTGCGTTTATGTCTGCAGCCAACTGCTTTGTGTCCTGAAGTCAGTACAAGGTCTTTCTGCACCTGACACACCACTTCCTGACAACTTCTAAAACTTTTTTGCACCAAAAATATTTAGAATTGTATTCTGGCAACAGCCAGAAGAAATCAACCAGCAACTAGCATGTAGGTAGTTGATTATCCCTTTAAAAAGGGCAGTTGAGGGATCCTTCCTGCTGCTGAACACATTTTCAGCCATAGCAGCCCAGGATGTCAACCATGGCTTATTTGGTAGCAGTCTTGGCTGTGAGTTACAAGATTCTGGGTTCAAGTTACGCTCTGGGACATAAGCACAAGAATCAAGCCTGCCACTCCAGTGCAGTACTAAGGGAGAGCTGTACTGTCAGAGGTGCTGTCTTTCAGGCTAGACATTAAACAGAGGCCCTAACTGCCTTCTCTGGTGGATGCAAAAGATCCCAGGGCACTATTCAAAGAAGAGCAGGGAGCTATCCCTGGTGGCCTAGTCAACATTTATCCTTCAATCATGCAACATCATGCAAACAGATCATCTATTTGTTATCATATAGTTTTGATTTGGATCTTGCTGTGCTCAAATTGGCTGCCACATTTCTTGTCGTGTAAGGGTGTTTGGGTTAATAAGGGGTATTGTGGAACTGGGGAAACAGTACCATCCACATTATGATATAGCGAGTCACATGATGGTAGACTGTGCGCAGAGAGAGTCTGAGAAAAGTCAGCAAGAAGGTAACTCCTAGTCAGGGCTATACCTTGGAGATATGTATGTATTTGTGTTAACAATAAACAGTTTATGTTCAACCACACAAGACTCCAGACCTCTTAGTGAGACACCAAACAACCTTGCAGCATGGTGGCAGCCAATGAACGAACCCATAATCTCAAAGAAGCTGGAGAAGGACCCCAGAATCTCAGAATAAAAATATAAAGAAACTACAGTTTGACCTGAGCAAAGGTGCACTTAATTTGAAGAGACTGCTGGAGATCACCCGAAAAACTTAAGTGCCAGATGCGATCGAACACAGAGTCAAAGGACCGAGCCAGATCACAAAAGGATGAACAAAATTCCAAAAAGCAAAAAAAGGCTGAAGGGCATAAGAATAATCCACATTGCAGATGAAAAGCCAAACCTGATTGAACGCAGAGTCAAAGGACCTAGCCAGATCACGAAAAGTGTGAGCAAAATTTACCAAAAAAGGTTGAACTAACCTTTCAAAAATAATCAGGCCATTAAGCAGGTGGAGCATGCCATTTGTTTAAGCAGTATAGCTGGAAGAACACTACAGCTATGTCCAGACTCAGCACCACAGCACGTAGTGGCCTAGCTCCAATGAATGAAAAGAAAAACTAAAATAGAAGGTGAAGCAAAATAAAACACCTTCAAATTGATTTCCCAAACCTAAAGAAGCAAATGGCCAAAACTGTTGGTTTAAAAGGTTTCCTGTAGCATCACAAAGTTTTAAAGACGGCTTCAAGAGCCCAATGAGAGCCTGCCAAAACCAAACAAGCATGGGAAGTAGCGGAAAAACAGCTACTGTGGGACCACCTTGTAAAAATATAATCTGTACTCCCCTGTTTTGAAAAACAGCAATGGATAGTAAATTGAAACTACCAGAGCAATTTGAGTTCATGCAAGGGCCAAACCAGACACAAAATTGGGTGCCATGGAGAAGAAAATTTTTACATTTCAGAAATACATCAGGATTAAGTAGGAAATCAGATAAAGTGCATGTTAATACATTCTTGTACTGACTTGATGAAATTGCTGACAGTGTAATCATAAGACAAGGTATAGATGAATCCTCAATCACATTTGGTGAGGTATTAAAAGCCTTTGACCAGTATTTTTAACTCCAAGTTGTGGAGAGCGCAGACCTTAAAAAAATGTATGGAACAATCCAATAATGAACCAAAAGGCAAGGAGACCCAGGGTGAGGGAGACAATACCCAAGCAAACCACACTTGGTGGTAGATCATCAGTACAAAGAAGTGCATTAGCTGAAGAGCTTAGTTCAGTGGAAAGAAGAGGTTGAGAAGCAGGTAAAAGGCTTAAAATAGAGTTTTTTGAAAATTCCAACACGTTACCCAAATTGCAACAACAGTTGTCAGTACAGAGTGAGCAGGTGGCTATGAATAAAGGAAAGCTATCTGATGTAACCCAAAAGTAACAAACCCTGAAAAAATAAAATGAAGCTACTCCACAGGAAAATGTTTGTATCAAAGCTGAGTTGGAAGAACTCAACTAGAAGTACAGCCAAGGAAAACAGCAGGCAGAAAAGGTCCTCAGAGAACTCACTACCCTGAAATACTCTTTGAAGAATCAATATGGGGCCCTGGGAAAACATGAGGCGCTAAAAAAGATGTTGAATTCTACTTTAGGTAATGCTGCATTGGAACAATCAGTCACAACAATGCAATACACTGATGCACAGCATGAATTGGCAAGAGGTCAGCAAGAAAATAAAAGGGTGAAATAACAGCTAATCTTTCTTCAAGATCAAATAGAAAAGGAGTACATAACCCTTCAGCAGCATGAAGAAATGAAGGCTGCCTTGAACAGCAGAATGAAAGAATAGCAGAACAAAGTCGAGGAGGCATTGTTGAATTACAAGAAAACTCAAGATGAAGCAATTGAGCTTCACAAAGAGAAGAAAAGCCTGTTGAAGGACCTGCATGCCCTACAAGGATCCCCTATGTCAAAGTTTGTTCTCTGAAAAATTATGAAGAGAAGCAAAATTAATTTAATGTCATTCTGAATGAACTAAAGAACCAGTTGGCAGAGAAGACTCATCAATGTGCAATATTCGAAGAAGAGGTCAAGAAATACAAGAGGCTGAAGAGCTGAATAACCAGCTGAATAGAAAAAAGGAGGCATTATAAGGAAAAGCTGTAGAGCTTTCCATGCTGCAAAGGGATACTGAAGCCATGAGCTGCACAATTACAGAACTGAAACAAATTTAGGCTTCACTAGAGACAGTGAAACCAAAATGAAGGACAAGGACAAATCTCTGCTGCAGACAGAGAAAGAAAAGACAGAAATAAGATCAAAACATCTAAATTCAATACTGAAGATCAATGAGCTAGAAGAAAAAGCACTAGATGCCTCAAACTTACTGAGAACCATTGAGTTGTTGAAAAATGACATGGCTGAAATGAAAATCAAGAACCTAAAATGTCTTGAAAAGTTGAACAGTTGCAAGAGAAAGTGGAAGTTTTCACAAAGGAGCATGAAGAGTCGCTGAAACAATTAGCAGAAGTAAAATCACAGTGTGTGAGCTTGAAGGATAGCACAGATGAATTAGGCTCTGCTAAGGAAAAACTTCAGTGCAGAAAAACAACTTTCATGTATGAAAGATGAGTTTGATCATGAAAAATTAGAACTTGATGAACTTTGAGTATCAGAAGTCTCTATTAAGTATTGTGAGAAATGCCTGGAACAGGAAAGGGCATTGCTGATGAATTAAAACAGAAGGCTGATTGCAGAATTAACAACCAAAACTGATGAAATGTTGGAACTTCATCATGAAAAGAGCGATGAAATTCCTGGATTTCAATCCACTCTGAAGAACATGAAAGATGTGATGCATAGTATGGAAGAGCAAATCCAGACTTGAAAATCAGATAAGGAAAATTCTAAGAAACCGATTGAGGGTCTAACGAGTGAATTAAAAAAGTCTAAGGAGCGGTCAGTGACCATATAAGAAAACAAGTGGAGTGAATATTCCCTCCGGAAAGAACAGGATAATCCCATGGTAACCAAACAAAGCAGAAAGGTTGTCAATAAAGAGAAACGCAACTTAAAGGTTCACAAAAAGCAAATCAGATGGAGTCAATCAAGTACCAGAAACACTGAATGGTATGATTTCAAATTTGACCCAACAAAATCTGCCCAAAGTAACTGAGATGACCACTCCTCTGAACGTGACAAGAACAGTATCTAGAAGAATTGTAAGGCCTCCAGACCATGTGAATTTGTAAAATCAGGGACTTGAGTGGAGGAAGAAGGGGGAGCATGGAAACAAAAGTTCTATTGTAAATATGTTTGGGTAAAGACTTGGGGGGAGGTGTGGTATTAGTGTGTTCAGATTAGTAAGGATTAATGTGGGACTGAGGAAACAATACCACTCACATTATGATATACAGGGTCACATGATGGTAAACTGTGTGAAGAGAGAGTCTGAGAGAAGTTGGCATAAAGATAGCACCTAGTTAAGGCAATACATTGGAGATACATATATAGATGTGTGTTAACAATAAACAGTGTACGTTTAACCACACAAACCTTCAGACCTCTTAGGAGACACTAAACAACCTCATAACATTTCTTACTACGGTGATTATACTTCAAAAGTGCTGCCTCTGTTAGCCATGAAAAGCACTATATAAATACAAGTCTTACATTTCTTTTGGCTGTGCAAGGTTAAGAGCAGGACTTAGCCTGAGTACCTCTGAGCTAAAATGGCTGCAGCACAGAAGGAGACCATTCAGCCCATCGTGTCTGTGCTGGCCCTCTACAGAAGCAATTCATCTCATGCCAGTCCCCTGCCTTTTCTCCATTGACCTGAACATTTTCCAATTTCAGACAATGATCTAATATCCTTTTGGAGAGCCCCCCTGGTGTCAAATCAGAATCACACACTGACCATAATGGTCAAGGTGGTGGTTTACCAAGAAAGCATTCAGCTAGCAGTGTGCATGATATGGATGCCATTTTAGAGCGCTCATTGTGCCCAAACAAAACAGGTGCTGATGAGCTCAATTTTACCCCTATGAGCTTTATAGCACATATTGTGTTAAAATGACTAATTATTCTGTTGCCAAAGCATCTCTATTGAATGACTTAACCATGTGAGAGCAATGTACTATGTGGCACTGCCAGTACCTAACAACAGCACAGCGAGGTCAGTCAGTTAATATTGGTTCAGTCACCTTTAGGAGATGGAGAATACACAAAGGGAGTTTAGGTGGTCAGTCAGCTTCTTTGGAAGCTGAGGGTCAATTAAGACAGAGTACCTCCTGGCTTGCACAGCTTCTGCATCCCAACTCAACTAAAGAAATGCATAATTTTGTTTTAATCAATGAAAATGAATTTAATAGCAAGCTGGACCTTCATTTATCTATTAAATAAACAAATAGCACTAAAACGTTCATTAGAGTTATAGTGGTTGCAGTCACATTAGAACCAGAATCAATGCCCATGAGGCTCAAACTAATTTAGTTAGTGGATATTAAATAAATTAATAATGTTATTTTAAAAGCAAGAAACAAAATCAAATTGACTAAAGTTCTCACGTGTCTTCTTTACAGCCACCAACATTCAGTGTAATATTGATTTTTTTAAATGTACCATCTAGACAAGGAAGAGCAGCAAATGGGAATCAGACTAATTTGCTAGATGCATTTGTTATATTGGACAACACTAAAGCATTTTAATCAGGCAATGACAGAAAGGGTGCAGAGGAAATTGCTTCAGAGACAAAATTTTTGTTGCTTTTTGACTTTCAGACATTATCAGTATAAAATCTATTTGGGTAGCCAGCATCATTATTGATTAATTAAACATTAACTAATGTTTGCAGTTAAACAAAAAGTTGACACTATAACCCAGATTTCCTATCAGTGAATAGTAATGGGTTACATCTGACAGCAAATTCACCTACTTACTGCTTGATATACTTGTCGTAATATTGAAAATCACTCAAAGTATAGTTTGCTGATATTCATGTGGTTAAGTGTGATCACCAAATAGGGCAAAAGCTCATTGAGTTGTAAGTGGTGGGTTTGCTTCAAAACTGAAAATATCATTGTTGTGTTCTCAATGCTATCAAAATAAACAGTTGAAGTTTCCAGCAAAAATAAACATTAACTGGAAGTTTTCCATCCACAGTGATAGAGTATTAGGTGGCATTACACAAATCAAACAGTTCAACAACTAAAAGTAACAACCCTCATCTTTTCATGATTTTGACTCGATTTTGTATTGAATCAAAGTGTTGTGCCTTCAAGACCTGAATTACACTTTATGGAGGAGGAGTTGTAATTTAGCTCATGTGCGATCAAGTAAAATCAATTGACTAATCAGGCAAGCATCAACATGTTAACTGAAAAATACATTTGGCCCTGAATTTCCTCAGGTTTTCCATTGTTGCAATGTCATTACTCTGGAGTAAGTTATGTTGGAACAGCTGCAGTAAGTCTAAGGGAGTTCAGACCAACGTGCTGATCCATTTTTCTCTTCCATTACAATGGGCGAGATTTTCCTTGCTCTTTGGCATCCGGTGTCATGGCGGGCATGAACGGACAACATGGTGGGAAGGCCAAAAATTGGTTTCACAATGTCGTGAGTTTGCAATCATCCACTCTGTCTGTCAAGAGCAGGCCACATTTCTCGCCGCTGCACTTTGGGAATTTCATTGTAATACATCTGCATAAACCCAGCTCGCCAGAATCATCTCCCCATGCTGGATTATCCGGGCATATCGGCATGCACCCGGTGATGTGCACCTGGCGAGCTTCACTTCCCTTGGGACTTCGAGGTTTGATTACCTACCTTGCTTCAGGCAGCACTTGCAGTCATCAGTGCCAGGCTTCACAGGCATCGCCACATCACTTTTAGGAGGGCTCACGGGTAGGTCTCTACTTACAAGACGAACAGTAAGATGGGGGTGGCTTTTAAATGGCTGCAGGACTAGGGTTTATTTGGTGAAGGAGGAGAAGTGGCTTCAGGCAGGAGAAGAGGCTGCAGGGTGAGGTTGTTACTGGAGAAGGGGGGATATCCCAGGGAGTGTGTGGGAACACATATTGATTTGTGCAAGTGGCCTCAAGAGGGTGAGGGCTGAGGAGGCAATCTCCAGAGGAGATAAGGGCAGATGGGGATGTGAGGGTGTGTGTGTGAGAGTGAGCGGTGATGTCACTTGAGCTGGCAGTGAGTGAGATGCCAGTGAATGTGTGATGGGCTTGCAGCGTGTGAGTTTAGAGTGATGAGATGGTTGCCTTACTCTGGTGGCATGGATGAGATCATTTACTGCATTGAATGACAAACCTGCTGTGCAGCATTGGCACTGACCATCACTGCCACTGCCACCCAAGCTGGAATGGTGACACTGATGGGCCTCCTGTGGCCAGCGTGGGGGTAATGGACATTAGGATGGGCTCCAATGGTGTCCAGGGATGCGTCACTGAATTGGGGGGCTGCAGTCATTTTGCGTTTCAGGGCCATGTCTTCTGTGCAACAGTCGTGGGCTGGAAGCACTGAGAGGTGTGCACGCGACTGCACTTTAAATACGGCCCCTGATGTGAGGCAACGGCAAAGTGATGGTATGGTGGGCGAATCAAAGGCCACCTGCCAGCTAAATGGTGTTTGTCTCAGGAATGCATGATTAATGAGGCGGGATTGGGACAATATGGTGCAAAAACCCGCCATTGAAGCCTGTGGGTAAAACATCCTTTTCCCTCCTACTACTGCACTTAGTGCAGATCTGGGATAATTCAACCCAATGTTACTGCTATGATGAACATTCTGTTCTTACCTTTAAGGTTTAACTGAATTTAGTGTAGATAAAACAACCGATTAGAAAATTGGATTTCAAGAGAGGGAATAAAATACTTCATGAAACCAAATGAAATGGAAAGAGATATTTAAAGAGAAAAATATGGGCAGAAAATAGTAAAGCTTTAGGAACATGTTTTTGCATTGTGTAGCAATTGACCCCAGAAATTAATTGAGGATAGATGGGTATACTAATGTAGGTAACAAAGCAAGTTATGGAAGGGAGAAAAATAAGGTTAATAAAATTCTGAAATGTATAGGCAAGGAGTAGGTGGAAATTGCAAATGCTAGATGGGTGATTGAATAAAAGTGTACTGTATAAATGTTATGGGAATAGGGAAGGCACATAGGATTAAGACTACTTCTCGTGGGCAATAAGCACCAACATGTTTGGACTAAATCATCTGTTTCTATGGTGTAACCTCCAACAGTCTTACAGCCACAGAATGCTCCACCCTTCTGATCCTGACCCATCATCCTTCCTTATCCATCATTGGTGGCTGTGCCTTCAGGCACTTAAGCCCCATAATCCAGAATTCCCTCCCTAAATCCCTGTGCCGCTCCACCTCCAAGACCCTGCTTAAAATCTTCTCTTTGATGAAGCTTATGTCCATTCTTTCTCATATCTCCTTCCTCAGACTCACATACTTTTAAAAATATTATCCCTCTTTGAGGGACCTTGGGGTGTTTCTTTGTGTTAAGAGCAACTTGTAATTGTTATGTATTTTTATGTATGTAATCAAAAGAAAGCCAAGAAGCTGATAAGCGATATGAACAGGAAACATTAGCAGAATTCAATGGAAAATATAATAACTCTAAAAGTATTATAACATAATAGTGGAAAGAATGGATTTCAAAAGGGCATTTAACACTGTTCCACATAAACTAATTTCAAAGGTACATGTCCAAGGGATAGATGATAAAGTACTTGACCTGATTAATTCAAGTTGAAAGTTGGACAGGAAAGTTTAGTGGTGCATCAGGAGGTATTAGAGTGAAAACTGGTTGGCAGTCGAGTTCAACAGAGTTGGTGACAGAGTCAAATTTTTAATAAGCTTCAGAAATGTCTTGAACGATGGAATAATGTAAGTTTGCAAATGGGGTATAGTGGTCAATATGTGCTCAGCAATTCAAGATAATCCAAGCAAATCTGAACAGGCTAGTTTAATGGGTAGAAAGAATTCAGATAGAGTTCCCCACAGGCAGTGCAAGCTCTTGAAATTAAGTAGAATAATCAAGAATTTTTTTTTAATCATTCACGGGATGTGGGCTTCTCTGGCTGGGCCAGCATTTATTGTCCATCCTAGTTGCCCTTAAGAAGGTGGTGGTGGTCTGCCTTCTTAAACCACTGCAGTCCATATGATGAGGTACACTCACGGTGCTGTTAGGAAGGGAGTTCCAGGATTTTGACCCAGCGACAGTGAAGGAGCGGTGATATATTTCCAAGTCAGGATGGTGAGCGACTTGGAGGGGAACTTCCAGGTGGTGGTGTTTCCATCTATCTGCTGCCCTTGTCCTTCAAGATGGTAGTGCTCGTGGGTTTGGAAGGTGCTGTCAAAGGAGCCTTGGTGAACTTCTGCAGTGCATCTTGTAGATGGTATGCACTGCTGCTGCTGTGCGTTGGTGGTGGATGGAGTGATTGTTTGTGGATGTGGTGCCAATCAAGCGGAATGCTTTGTCCTGGATGGTGTCCAGCTTCTTCAGTGTTGTGAGAGCTACATTTATCCAGACAAGTGAGGAGTATTCCATTATACTCCTCACCTGTGCCTTGTAGATGGTGGACAGGATTTGGGGAGCTAGGAGGTGAGTTATTTGTCGCACGATTCCTAGCCTCTGACCTGCTCTTGTAGCCACAGTATTTATATGGCTATTCCAGTTCAGTTTCTGGTCAGTGGTAACCCCCAGGATGCTGACTGTGGGAGATTCAGTGATGGTAATGCCATTGAACTTCAGAGGCAATGGATCCTCTCTTGCTGGAGATGGTCATTGCCTGACACTTGTGTGGCGCGAATGTTACTTGCCACTTGTCAGCCCAAGCCTGGATATGGTCCAGATCTTGTTGCATGTGGACATGGACTGCTTCAGTTTCTGAGGAGTCATGAATGGTGCTGAACATTGTGCAATCATTAGTGAACATCCCCACTCCTGACCTTATGATGGAAGAGATGTCAATGATGAAACAGCTTAAGATGGTTGGGCTGAGGACACTACCCTGAGGAATTCCTGCAGTGATGTTCTGTAGCTGAGATGACTGACCTCCAACAACCACAACCATCTTCTTTTGTGCTAGGCGTGACTCCAACCAGTGGAGATTTTTCCCCCTGTTTCCCATTGACTCCAGTTTTGCTAGGGCTCCTTGATGCTACACTCGGTCAAATGCTGCCTTGATGTCAAGGGCAGTCACTCTCTCCTCACGTCTGGAGTTCAGCTCTTTTGTCCATGTTTGAACAAAGGCTGGAATGAGGTCAGAACCTGAGTGGCCCTGGAGGAAATCAAACTGGGCATCAGTGAGCAGGTTATTGCTAAGCAAGTACTGCTTGATGGCACTGTTGATGCCCCCTTCCATTACTTTACTGATGATAGAGAGTAGACTGATGGGGTGGTAATTGGCCGGATTGGATTTGTCCCATTTTTTGTGTAGAGGACATACCTGGGCAATTTTCCACATACCCGGGGAGATGTCAATGTTGTAGCTGTACTGGAATAGCTTGGCTAGGAGCGCAGCAAGTTCTGGAGCACAGGTCTTCAGTACTATTGCCGGACTATTGTCAAGGCCCATAGCTTTTGCTGTATCCAGTGCCTTCAGCCATTTCTTGCTATCACGTGGAGTGAATCAAATTGGCTGAAGACTGGCATCTGTGCTGCTGGGAACCTCTGGAGGAGGCCGAGATGGTTCATCCACTCGGCACTTCTGGCTGAAGATTGTTGCCAATGCTTCAGCCTTCTCTTTTGCACTGATGTGCTGGGCTCCTCCATCATTGAGGATGGGGATATTTGTGCAGCCTCCTTCTCCAGTGAGTTGTTTAATTGTCCACCACCATTCATGACTGGATGTGGCAGGACTGCAGAGCTTAGATCTGATCCGTTGGTTGTGGGATCACTTAGCTCTGTCTATCACTTGCTGCTTATGCTGTTTGGCACACTAGTCCTGTGTTGTAGCTTCACCAGGTTGACACCTCATTTTTAGGTATGCCTGGTGCTGCTCCTAGCATGACCTCCTGCATTCTTTATTGAACCAGGGTTGATCCCCTGGCTTGATGGTAATGGTAGATTGGGGGATATGCCAGGCCAAGAGGTTACAGATTATTTTCGAGTACAATTCTGCTGTTGCTAATGGCCCACAGCGCCTTATGGATGCCCAGTCTTGAGTTGCTAGATCTGTTCGAAATGTATCCCATTTAGCATGGTGATAGTGCCACACAACACGATGGAGGGTATCCTCAATGTGAAGGCAGGACTTCGTCTATATAATGACCGTGTGATGGTCACTCCTACCAATACTGTCATGGACAGATGCATCTGCGGCAGGCAGATTGGTGAGGATGAGGTCATGTATGTTTTTCCCTCTTGTTGGTTCCCTTATCACCTTCCACAGCCCCAGTCTAGCAGCTATGCTATTTAGGACTCAGCCAGCTTGGTCAGTAGTGGTGCTACTGAGCCACTCATGGTGATGGACACTGAAGTCCCCCACCCAGATTACGTGGTGCGCCCTTGCCACCCTCAGTGCTTCCTCCAAGTGGTGTTCAACATGGAGGAGCACTGATTCATCAGCTGAGGTGGTGGTGGTGGGGGGGTGGGGGCGGGGGGTGGGGGGGGGGGGGTGGTGGTGGAGTTGTGTGGGTTGGGTGGTACATGGTAATCAGCAGGAGGTTTCCTTGCTCATGTTTGACCTGAGGCCATGAGACTTCATGGGATCCCGAGTCGATGTTGAGGACTCCCAGGGAAACTCCCTCTTGGCTGTATACCACTGTGCCATCACCTCTGCTGGGCCTATCCTGCCGGTGGGACAGAACATACCCAGGGATGGTGATGGTGGAGTCTGGGACATTATCTGTAAGGCATGATTCCGTGAGGATGACTATATCAGGCTGTTGCTTGACTAGCATGTGAGACAGCTCTCCCAACTTTGCCACTATCCTCAGATGTTAGCAAGGAGGGGTTTGCAGTGTTGACAGGGCTGCGATTGCCGTTGTCGTTTCTGATGCCTAGGTCGACGCTGGGTTTCATTCCTTTTTTGTGACTTTGTAGCGGTTTGTTACAACTGAGTGACTTGCTAGGCCATTTCAGAGGGCATTTAAATGTCAAGAATGTTGAGTATAAATTAAATAATAACATGCAGCAGGAAAGAGATTTGAGAATTTTGATGGACTCCATTAAAAATTGTTCAATGTGTACAAGTGGTTAAAAAAAGTAAGATATTAATATGTATAGCCAAAAGAAATAGGAAAACATTTTTGGAATTGTTTAATCTGAACTTGCTCAGACTGAACACTGTATTCAGTTTTTGGCTTCATATCTCAAATTGTCTTCTGTTCTGATTGATGATCATCCAGTTGCAGAAGATACTGCAATGGCAATGCCTCTACCAATCAGAGCCCACTTGCCAACCAATCTGCACTCTCTTCTCATACAGTATAAAGTTGTTGTTTCCCTGACATTGATATTCTTATGATTGTCCTGATTGGCACAAGACGAAAAACCGACAAAATGTCTTTTTTCAGTAACACCCAAGTACTGCAATTTGCTAAAATTTTCAAAATCTTGAGGGGTCTGGACATGATAGATAGGGAGAAATTGTTCCCACTCGTGAAAGGATTGAGAATGAGAGGGCACAGATTTAAAGTAATCAGCAAAAGAGGCAAAAGCGATATGAGAAAAAGCTTCTTCATGCAGCAATCAGTTCAGGTCTGGAATGCACAGCAGAGATTGTGGTGGAGGCATGTTCAATCAAGGCATTTAAAAGAGAATTAGACTGTTATCTGAAAAGGAAGAAATGCGCAGAGTTACGGGGGGAAGGCAAGAGATTAGCATTAAGTGAATTGCTCATTCAGAGAGTCGGTGCTGAATGGGCTGAATGGCCTTCTTCTGCGCTGTGAAAATTCTGTTAAATTCTGTGATTACATGCATAAACAGGGTTCCTCTGAATTTTTGCCAAAATTGTGTTGGTGGAGTGCATGATGATCTTTAGATAGTTAATTGGAATGACTGGAGAGAGTGATTTTGAAGGGAGGCTATTAGGCTTGAACTGAGCGCTCTGGAATATAAGGTCAAAATGCCTACACTGGGATTTTACTGAGAGGAACACAGATCTTTAAAATTTTCAGAGTTATCGAGAAATTAGAATCAAGGAATGTACTTCAGTTGGGTTAAGGAGATCAAAAGAAAATTGAAAATATAGGCAACATTGTTACATTATGCTGATAGAATTGTTGAAAAGCTCCTTCACCAAACATAGATTCAAACCATGGTTGATTGGTTGGAAGAATAGATAAGGAGGAATGGATGGAGGGAAAAAAAACAGATGGACCACCTTGAACAAGGAATGTTGTGCAATATCAGAAGGGCATAATCTTGCTGATAAAATCAAAAACCTGCAGGAAGTCACCAAAATGTGTGGATAGTAGTTTAAATGTTCAAATACCTGCAAAGTGGACTGGACATTTTGCAATGAAATGCTTTTCTCATCAATTGCTGATAACGAACAATACTCTTATTTGTACGTGATGCAGAATTCTGATCAGTTGTATGTGGGAAGCATGTCTTGCAGCAGACACAACTGAGCTGTGTTTGATGCAATGAGCTTCAATGGAGTAGACGGATATTAAAGACATAACTGATTGCTTAGCGGTCTTTTCTTCTCTTACCTAAGAACTGAGATTTAAAGAGATGCTCGTTACCAATCTTTTGGCTGATGTTTATCATGTACACCACGAATACCATGAACAGCAACATTTCCCCAACTACTGCCAGCAGAATTATTCAGCATTTTGCTTTCACAAATGGTTTTGTGAGTGTTAAAATTGTGGCGCGTCCATTTCTGTCCTCTCACCTCCACTGGTATGTTGGCTGCTTCAGGACAAACAAATGTTGCAGCAAGGTCATGAAGCAGACACTAGAACCCTCATTTGCACATGCAAGTAATGTACTGCTTGCTCCAGGCACAGATAAAGAAGGCCTCTTGTTTTTCTTGACCCAAAATAGCAGGCAGGGCACTTCCAGTTGGAAGTGTGCATACAGTTCCTGCCTGCCATTTTGGACCCTAATGAGGCCATGTACTGTTAGAAAAATGAGCCCTACATGGTCCAATTTAACCCTACTGTAAAAAAAATTAATAACTCCAAAGTGACACCTAAACTGTTGGTGTTATTGCTGATTATCATTGGATTCAAATTTAAATCATGTTCATCAAGGCCCGGGGGCCGGAGTCTTCTATCCGAGTTATGCCCAGTCTGCAACCATAACTTCACTGGGAGTGTGGCAGATCCTGTTTATGTGTGTAAACATGGATTCTACCACACTTCTGGCAAAGTTAAAGCAGCGGAGCAGGAGCAGCTTTGAGGAAATTCCCAGCCACACAGCTTTGTTGTAGAAGGAAGTGAGAGTTGGCCCAGGATGCTGGAGGCCATTTGGAATGACCCTACAATACTTAAATTCCTTAAGCTGATTGGTTGTGGAACAAAAGCCTTAGTTTATAACGTTGCTTCAGATTCATAATTATTGCAAATCTGAATCAGAAAATAATTGTTTGTAAATGATTTACTCCATTCATACTTGAAAATAAATATTCTTACAGCTTGAGCTTGAGATGAGGCGGGTGGGGAAACAGGGGAGTCAATGAGCCTGATATAATGTCAGATGTGAACCTATTGCCCTTTTTTGTTGAAAACATAAACTCTACCTGCATCATCGAGTAACTTAATCATGTCTGGTGAGCTGAACCCTGGTGGCCATGAGCATAAACCCTGGGAGATTGCACTCAGTTTGATCCTTCTGATTGGAACAGAATGCGAGTCCTGTAGGAGATGGACTGTCAATGAAGCTTTGTTGACTCAATCATGATGAATGGCATGCTCAGGAAAGAATCTTCCCTAGCTCTCATACTAAAACAGTAAACAATTTTGAATTTAATTTTACAGACTTTTAGAAGTAAAATCTTACCAATTCATTGCCCTTTCTGACCTTCTTACTCAAAGTTGTGTTTAAAAGTTGCATGTAACCTTGTCAGGATTTTTATCAGTCGTGCATTTTTTTCATTTGTTCGTATAACAGTGATTGATTATCACACCTAGAAATGAAACACCCGCACTGTTCTCTGCTTCATGCTCTGCCCTGTCAGTCAGAATTGACCAGAATAAACTGTAATGCTGCAGCAAGAATTTGGAACTCCAATAGTTAAAAAGGTGATAAGTCAGAAATCATAACTCACCGCCATGGTCAGAACTTCCCTTGGTATTAAGAAGAAAAATGGAAAGAAGATGTCCTCTTTGCAGGCACAGTCCAGGGAGTTGCTTTTTAATTTAACCATGCATGCTGCCTTCCTAATAATTTTGACTCTGAGACTAAAGAAAGCTATTTGGACAGTTCAAGCTGTACCTGGAGGCCAAACTACAAATCAAGGCACTAAGGGAAGGCCCAAGGGAGGGTAAACATGTAGTTATAGTTCCCCTCCCTTGTTCACTCTTGAAGTTAACTGGGCAGGATGCCGGTAGGTGTTGACACAGACATTGGAGGCAATAGTCAAGCCTGTATTTAGAGTAGCACTGGGGACCTGTCCTCCTTTCTAACAAGGTGCACTTCACAAAAGCTGAAGTTTGACAAAAAACACCAGCATAACATTTTACACACATTTCTAAATATTACTTTGACTGGTTTTCTCAGCTTCCTTTCTTGAGGCATTGATCTGGGTGATGTTCCATAGACATGAGCCACCTTCTACTACCTCACACATGTGAATAAGTGAGCTTATTTTTGACAGCTGCAATGTACCCTAGTACCCTAGGCTTAAAGAAAAAGAAATGGGAGTGCACAAAACTGGGTCCCGTCCCTCATGCGCCTGATACACATTACCTGGGGCAAAGTGGGCGATGTTGGAGTTCCAGTCCGGGAAACTTTAAATAAAATTTAAATTACACAAAAGTGATATTGCAATTCATTCCTTGTTGTTTTTTTATCCATTTGCTTGCTTGCTGCAGCTCTCCCATTGATGGCGGTTCACTGACAGATTCTACAACAGTATCAGCTGCCACCATAGATTCATGGTTGAGGGGTTGAGGAGTTGTTCAAAATGCTCTTTCCAGTATGATCAGATGGTATTGTCATCCTTAAGAAGAGAAATACCATCCTGTGAGCGAAAGGGATTTTGTCCTTTTGACCTTGGTCCATAGATGACCCTATTGGCTTCAAGAAAACTTTGCATGTCATGATGATCAGCATGTTGTTGGGTCTCTCAGGGTTTCTCTTCCCATCACATATCATTATCTTTCGTATTTGTCTTTGGCCATCAACCTTGAGCTGTTGGAATTTTGCCTTCTTGACTTGAGACCTTGAACTGCTCTGCCAGGCAATTAAGGTTCCTTGTTTTTGTTCCAGGAGGTCACATACTTCAGAATTGTTTTCATCAAACCAGTCCTGGTGACAATGATGCTTGAAGCCAATGGTCTGGGCAAAGGATGCTAATGCAGCTGACATTATTTGTTCCCACTGTTCTGACATTGAATTGAATGTGCGAAGATTTTCCAGGTTGGTCGTGAGCTGTACTTGGAATTCCTCCCTTCAGTCAGGCTACTTGAATTGGAATTTTGGCTCTTGCGATGTCTTGGTGCTAGGTGGATGTTCATTACCGATCAAATGAGTCAATGATCTGTTGCGATGCCATCAGTCCCCTCTGCATGGATTGAGTGATACAGATATCACTTAGATCTTTGACTTGAACAATGACATAATCCAGGAGGTGCCAGTGCTTTGATCCAGGATGCCTTTGTGTGGGTTTGCATTTGTCTTTCTAGTGGAAGAATGTGTTTGTTATAATGTGGCCATGCTGAACAGACTTTGTCAGCAGGAAGGCACCACTTGCATTGACTTTTCCCACCCTATTTTTCCCAATGGTTCCACTCCAGATAGACATCAGAGTCATTGCCAACCCTGGGATTAAAGTTCCAAGAATGATGATGCTTACTTCTTTTGGCGTGGCAGTGAGGACTTCACCATGATCAGAATAGAACTTTTCTTTAACATCTTTATTAGAGTCAAAGGTCAGGGTATAAGCGCTGATGACGATGACATATTGATTACAGCTGAGCTTTAGGTGAAGTGTCATGTGTCTTTCAGTTATACATTGGGGAGCTCTGACAGTGCATCCAAGATCCTATTCCGGATGGCAAAACCAACTTCATGGCTGTGAAGTTCGCTGTCAGCATTTCATTTCCAGTAGGAGGTGTATCTCCCCTGCTTGTTCCTTCAGCTGCCCCTCCCCAGGAAGGCAGGTCTCACTGAGGGCTGCAATATCAATTTGGAGTCTTGAGAGCTCACCTGATATGATTGCAAATCGTCCTTCTGGACAGTCACGCTTGAGATTATCCATGAGTGTTCTAACATTCCAAGTTGCAAACTTAGATTGAATTATCCCAGATTTGTACTAAGTGTGGTAGCAGGCAGGAAAAATGACATTTTACCTCAGCTGCTATGATGGCTTCTCACGCCTTATCGTTCCAATCCCACTGCATTAATTATGCAATCCGGGGAAACATGCCCTTTCGATGACAAGCGGAATCTCATTCACCCGCCGTGTCATTACTCGTCGCTTCAACACGCCGGACGCCATATTTAAAGTGCAGCCACATGCAGACCTCTCAGTGCTTCCAGCCCATGACAGCTGCATGGAAAACATGGCCCCAAAAGATGAAAAGACTGGAGCCCCCGAGTTTAATGATGCATCCCTCGAGCACCTTTTGGATTCAGTGGAGGTTCACCTTCAATATCCTCTACCTTTGCTCTGGCTGCAGGATGGGCAGCAACTTCACCAATCTGGCCTGGGAGTTGGTGGCAGCAGTGGTCAATGCCAATGCCTTGCAAAAGAGGACAGCCACTCAGTGCCGAAAGAAGATGAATGATCCCCTTACCAGGGTAAGTCACTCTCCTCATCACTCTCAACTCACACACTCACAAACCCATCACACATTCATAGGGACCTCACTTACTGCCTGTTTAAGGGACATCAACATTCACCCTTTCACATACAATTTCAGAGCCCTCGTCCCATCCATGGGACCACTCACCATCCATACATGCCAGGCATACTTATCACCTGGCCTGGCTGTTTACAATCTCTCCAACTGTATTCATGCAGGACAAGCTGGCACACATCAACAGGGAGAGGTCGCAGACCAGTGGATGAATAACTGATATCAAGGTCCTCATGGACTTTGAAAACAGCCATCCAGCTGGCTGGCAAGGATCTGGACTGGTCCTGTGCTGATGATGAGGCCTGCAGTACACTACCAAGTGAGGATCCAGCAGTGCAATATCCATCAGACAACCATGCTGTGAGTGATGTGTCCTCTTTCACAGGCCACTGCCATGCACTAATTATCTCTCCTTGTTTTCACAGGCACACCTGGGAAACAGCCAAGAAAGTCCATGACCCAGGTCCTCCAATCAACCCCAAAGACACCTCTGAAGAGTAACCTGAAGGTATCCTCCTTGACGTCCCATCACAGCGCTCACCCACACCCTCCACCAGTACAGAGACACACACCTCAGTGGGACCTAGCTTTAGAAAAGCCTCAGGATTACAATCTGGTGAGGACATTTGCACTGTCTCATCCAAAACAGGCAGAGGCAGGGGCTTCCCAGGTATCCAGAACTCGGAGGACTGCTGGAGGCCAGAAATTTGCTGAGTCCGAATCAGATGACAAGCATCTGGACTTGGTCGTGTCACTGTTGCTGGAGTTGCAAAGGCAAGGTTGGGGACAACAGGAAGGGATACCCACTGCACTCCCCAGATTGCAAGGCACGATGAAGGAGTCCGTCCACTTTCAGACTGAGGTGATAGCACCGGCATGCCAATGCACCGAGGTCAACACTGGTAGGATGGCAGCCACCATGGAGACCATGGTCAAGAACATCACTCCTGCACTGCTGCGCAGGCTGAACTCCATCACTGATGCGATAGTTGGCCTCTAACAGTGTGTATGCGAGAGGAATGAGGGACAGCTTGACCTCAATCCAGCTACCCCTTCTCCTCAAGGAGTCAGACTGGGGCCCTCAGGCACTAAGGAGGAGGATCAGCTGGTGCACACCCCTGGGCCATCCACCCAGATGACTTGGGGAGTGTCTGGCCCATCCGAATCCCCTCTTCCTGTGACCCCAGCAGCTCCAGCTCCACAGGTCGAAGAGAGTGCCACTGCCACACAACAGGGCCCCAAAGCAGGCCGGGGCCCTCCAGGTCTTGGCCCTCCAAAGGAGGCCAGCCAAGGCCATCACAGACAGGGCTTAGCAGTTAGCAGGCTGCCTCCACCTCTGCTGTGGATGTCCAGGAAGCACCAAGACATAACAGCAGGGTTAGGAAATTTAAAAGGATGTAACTCTTTCGAGTACAAACACATTTCCATCTGTTCCTATTCAGATGAAGTTACATTGTTTCATAGTTTGCCATTGGGAGATTTGAACTCTTGATCTTGGGGTTACAAACCCAGTACCATAACCACTTGGCTATTTTTGCACAGCCTGAGCATGGGTCTTAATCACTTGTGTATAATGTTCACTATTGTAAATAAACTCAACTATTATCTCGCTGCCTATGGCTCCTTGTTCTGATGAGCAGTATTTGTGTCACTCAGACATGAAGCCTTTTTGCACAAGGTAAAGGCAGGTGTCTCAATCCTGGGTCACTTCCCTGTGCTTTGTGCTGCCTTCAGACCAAAGTGATGGTTTGGCCTCACACTCCCGGGACACAATAGTGAAGCCTGCACCTCAACGGCACTGATCATTGCTGCCAGAATGTCGTAGGCAGGCGTCACAGAGTTCTTTCATTTTCTTGGTGTGCTCTCAGCATCTTTACGTTGGGGTTGGGCCCCATGTCTTCAGCATCTGTGACCAGTGACCCTGTGCTCCTGAAGGGCTCAGGTGCTGAAGGCAGACATAGGATCAGATGCTTTTAAAGTTTCTTGGTTGCGATTCTATGATATATGACCCTGATCACAGAGTGTGAGTGAGTTATCCTTGGCTAGACAGGAGTCAGGCATTCACAGAGGCTATGTGAAGATCTATGGAGAGTCCTCAAAGCATGTCGTCTTCATCCTCCTGGAATCAAGTGACTATTAGGACCTCCATTCCGTCTCCATTTCAGGAGCGTTATCACAGAGGGTATTCACACTGCCATAAGTCAGACTGGAGTCAAACTTTGATAGATGCAATGTGAGGATCCTTGGTGTCTCCTCACTGCATGTTGTCATCATCCTCCACAAACCCAGCAGCTATGAGGGTCTCTCAAGTGTGCCTGCCTCATCTGGACAGTGCGAGCACCTCATCCCTGTCATCATCGCCTTCGAGGACCTCCTCACCCTCATCCCCGTTGGCATCCTCCTCATCGGAGGAGACCTCCAGCTCCTCCTCAGCCAGAACCTGTTCCCATTGCAGCGCCAGGTTGTGAAGGGCGCAGCAGACAACAACGATGCATGTGACACCCTCTGTGGTCTGTATTGCAGGGCTCCACCAGACCGGTCCAGGCACTGGAACCTCCTTTTCAGCCATGCTCCACCAATGGTCTGCTCCACCAAGTTGTGAGTTGCAGCATGAGCCTCATTATACCATTGCTCTGCAGCAGTCTGAGACCACCACATGGGTGTCATCAGCCACGTCCTCTGCAGGGAGCCCTTGTCCCCGAGGAGCAATTCCTGCAGCTTGTATGGACCCTGGAAGACATCAGGGATCTTTGACTGACTGAGAATGTAGGATTCATGGACACTCCCTGGAAACCGTGCACAGACCTGCAGGATGCATTTGTGGTGGTCACACACCAGCTGCACATTCAGCGAGGGGAAGCCCTTGCAGGTGGCATAGTTGACCACTTGTTGCGACAGAGATCTGAGCGCCATGTGAGTGCAGTCGATGGCAACCTGCACCTGTGGGAAACCCAAGATCTGGGCAAATCCAATCGCTCTTTCACCCTGGCTGTCCTAGTCCCGGGTGAAATGCACAAAAGTTATGTGCCCTCGAAAGGATGGTATCTGTGACCTCATGGATGCATTTGTGGGTGAAGGCTTGTGAGATCCCACAGAGGTCACATGTGGAGGCCTAAAAGGAGCCACAGGTGTAGAAATTGAGTGTTGCAGTAATTTACACAGCCACTGGCAGTGGATGCCCTCCATGTCCCTATGGCGCCAAATCCTGCAGTAGTTGGCAGATGTGACCGACAAGTCCCAGAGACATGCGCGTCTCCGGCGACACTGGTTCTCAGTCATCTGCAGGAATGAAAGGTGGCGTCTATAGACCCTTGGTCTAAGCTAGGCACCGACCAGTGATAGCTCACTGTGGCTCTTCGGTGGTTTGTGCAGGAGTCCCAGCCACCCCTTCTTCCTAAGGGTGCTGCTCCTCCCTCTGCACAGCCAGGCACCTCAGTCACTCTCTTCTCCATTGTCTTCACTCTCCATGGTTCTCATTACATGCCCGCTGTCTTGCTGTAGTGGGTGGGGAGTGGGGTAGGTCATCAACCCCATGTACGGGGAAGTCTTTCTCCCCAAACAGCCAGCTTCTGATTCACCACGGATACCAGAAGACAGTGGGTGCTGCTGATGGGAGCAGGTTGAATGCATCGTAGCTACTATGAGGATAGCAGCATTTACCAACATAATGTTCTTGGAAGGGTCACACACCAATTGCATATTATAGAATGGTAGCCCTTGAAGTTTCTGTATATCTCCCTGTTGTCATGTGGGGCCCACAGGACCATGTATGTGCTGTCAATGGAACACGCTGCACCATCCGGAATCCCGCAATCCTGGCAAAGCTTTTCATCCTGCTGATCTCTGCTGAGGGAATAACAATGTACTCTCCCCTTCTGAACTAGTTGGCCTCCGTGACTTCCTGTATGCTCCAAAGGATAGAATACTGATATAAATTTGAGATATTGCCTACTACCGCCTGGTTGTAGAAATGTTCAATGCCACTGGAAAGGCCACCCCTGTCCTGGTGTGAGGCTCCAGGTCAGGTTGTAGGAGGTGATACAGTTCATAGACCACCTCCCGTCGAACCTAAGGTGCTTCACGCACTGCTCCTGTAGGTGAAGGCGAGAGAAGTGCTCCCGAAACACCCTTGATAGGTAGATGTATAAAGCTGTCTTCCGCCCTGCCACCTTACGGAGCTTCCTTCCTCTGCAACCATTTCATTGTCGTGTTGCAGACCAAGATACACTCATAGCTCACACCTCAGTGACAAGGGGCAGTATTTTCCAGTCCCACCTGCGACAATTCCCGCCCTGGACAGGATGGAAAATTCTGGCCTAGACCCTGAGTCCTCCAGAATTTGAAGCACAAGCTCCTCCAAAAATGTACATCTACAAACTCAGCCTAACAGAAGACAAGAACACCTCACCTGCAGCTTGGTGTCTGGCCCTCTGAGTAGCACTAATGGGAGCCTCTTGTGCTGCTGAATATCTGGGAGGGTGGTGGAGGCGAGTTGCCTCACATCCTTTAAAAAGTACCTGGATAAGCACTTGGCACATCATAACATTCAAGGCTATGGGCCAAGTGCTGGTAAATGGGATTAGGTAGGTAGGTCAGGTGTTTCTCATGCGTCGGTGCAGACTCGATGGGCCGAAGGGCCTCTTCTGCACTGTGTGATTCTGTGATTCTGTGAATGAATAGCACAGGTGTCATTTGGACATGTACATACAAAGTTCCTGAAACTAACACCAAATCAGCTGAAACAGCTGTTTGACATCATGATAGTGTCATGCCAGGCATTTACAGTGCACACACAACACATTCGCAGTGCCCTACCCAGCATGAGGTAACATACAGGCTGCATCCTAAGTGATTGGAAGTGCAGGTGGTGCCATTTCCTTATTTTGAGGCTTTGGAGGCAATTTCCTGTTCCAGGAGTCTCCTCTTTAATCAACATGGATCCACTAAACTAAATTCGCCCCAACAGCCTGAGAATTTCACCATTGAAAGAGACAATAGTTACATCTCAGGAAGTCACTGTCTGAAGAGTGAGGCTAAGCATAATGGATAAAACCTACCAAAGCTGCACCCAAACGAAGACAGGTAAAGCACTATATTTCCTTTGCGTAACAAAATAATGAATTTCTCAGCACGTTTCTTTACTGTATTAAACACAAAAATTCTACTAGAAAACTTTCCATAGTTGAGTTACTAGTTCACTCCACCCTTGAAATGACATCATTGGAAGAGCCAGCCACTCTTAGAAATATTATTATTGTCTAACTTTTGTCACCTTTCTGACAGAGATGTAAATAATCAGCTAGATAAGCTACATGCCTTAATTTCTTCACATAATTAATTAATGAAGTAAAGCACATTGAAAAGGATAACCCCAAAACCCACTTATATGCAAAACCTTGACATAGCTGAATCATTATCCTTGTGAGCTTATCACTAATTCTGTTATCTCATCCTTGCCACAATAGGGCCACACCAGGCAGGTTACCCTTCAACCTTCTGCTGTTTGCTCTAGTTTCTGAACCACAAGCTGTCACCAACTGTTTGCATCTTCGTATTTATAACTTTGTACCTCTGTCCCTTTCACATAAATTCTAATTCATACAGACATGCTTAATATTTACGTTCCCAGCCTCCACTCCTCTCATTATTAATGTTTTCTCCAGATTCAAAGGGACAGATAAGCTGAGAGAATAAAACTGGCTCTCATGAGTGCTCATTTGTTTCTTGAACTTCGACATTTTCATTTATCACCATATGGTTTTACTTTGACATCATGTGCCACTAATGATGATAAACCAATTATCCAACCTCGTCAGTCGAGCCTTGGAGACATATGGACCATTGGTCAATGCTTCCTGCATCTCTAATGGAAACAATAACTCGGAAAATCTTCAGATCTTTCCCTTTTTCTTAATTATTCATTTGTATAACCTATATATCTTCCTGGTACTGGATTGTCAATCCATAATAACTGCATGTTAGAAGTAATGTAATTCAGCAAACCTATATTTTAGATGAAGCTCATATTACCAATAACTCAGAAAATATGTTAAAAAATTAACCTTTTTAAAATGCAAGCAGATAAAGTATATTATTTTGATGTATATACACCACTTCATTAAAGCACATGAAAATTAAATACACATTTGCTGCTAAATTATTTTCCACAGCTCGTTTAGTATCCTTTTCACCTCACTATCACAATACCTTTAATCGCTTGTTTTTTTTTGTTAGCCAGGAGACTACAGCCACATCATTTAGCAAAATGAATACTCACTGAATCACTTGTTTAATCCCATTTGCAGTGTAAAAGTTAATAAGGGAGCTTTTAAATCAACCTGGTGATTCGCCATCAGCCATACTGCCCACAGTGAATTTTGCCCCCTATATGATTAGAGATGATAAAGTTAGAGTCAGATGAAAATTTTATTTTATTCTTTAGCTAAGAATTTCAAATATAAATAGGCTAACAGAGCTATTTGCTGCTTCATCAACAAAGTACATAGGAGATGCTCAGTGCAAATTGGGCAAGGCATGCAGACATAATGGGTCAATGTCTTCAAACATTTGCTTCATTGCTTCAATAATTAGTAATGTATTCAACTTCAAAAATGAAAGGTTAGCAATAAATGACCCTCCTTTGAATATAATGGTGTGCACAGCGTTTTCTCATAATTAGAACATTCAATATATATCTGATTTATTTCAACTTTTGCACTTCTGCTCTTCAGTACCTCTAAGCTAATCAATGCTTTTACTTTTTTAAAAATGGTTTATGTTCCACTGTCAGGGTGTACCATTCTATTCTCGTATACTTGTGTGGTTTAAATGAAAAATTTAAACAGTATTCTTTACAGCAGGTGTTATCACATAAACCTTGCGCATTAAATTCCAATAAAATGTACAATTTCTCTCAAACAAAAGCATCTGGGAACACATTTACATAATCAGGAAAAGGAATAGATTTAGAATTATGGCAACAGCCAATATACATCAGGCTGATGAATCTTAAGGAAAATAAACAATAGATGCACTGAGTTTGCCATTTTTTATGTTTTAAAGGATAGCATATTTCTAATAGAGAAATGTATATTAGACCTGAATGGCAATCAATCATGATCCATTTCATTTCTACTGTTTGTAGTAAAAAGCCTGAAGTGTTTGAATCCATAACTCAACTGTCATAATCTCTCAGCAAAACCATTGACCTTCCTTTGAAATCTTTGTCAGGCAACAAAGAATGGCACTTGAACCTTAGTAAATCACAGCACACTGAAATACACAACCATTATTAACATTCATCAGTCACACCTTTAACCACAGAAAGGCAATTTTCTCATTTTAAAATATGCACTTAACAACATATTGTGTTCTTTATATCCTGATTACATTACTTGCCAAAAGCCCACAACATTGTTTAATGAGATACTGACATTGTTTAATGGCAGATGAAGCGCTGGACCTGGGAACTGCATCTGCTAACATTATATATACATATACTGTATATATAACAATATTACATTGTACAAGTTAAGTGAGCAAATGATACTGTGGGTTTAAAAACTGATGTTTAGCAGTGAGCCTTATTTTTAGAGGACACATTAAATTAAATTCTGGTATTTAAAAGGACCCTCAGACAGCTGGAATTAAAAATAATAAAATTCTGCACACAACCAGGGAAATATTAATTAATGAGAAGAAAATTAATTCATTCTTTTGTAGCCTTTAAGATGTTTAACTAAGTTTGATTAAGGGGAAAACCACCCTTATTGAAAAGTAGGAACACGGGTTCTGTAGTTAAACCCTACAAGAACCCAGCTTTACGATAAAGCACGTACATTTAACTTCACTATATTGTTTGGATAGGTAAATCTAAATTATCCCAGATAATCAGATTTTCACACTACTGTTGCCATTTTATACTGTTAAGAGCTGATGATGCATTCTTCGGTTGTGGTGCAACCAGAAATGACATCCTCTTTCAGATCTAGAATCATAGACAAAATTTTTTGCTCCAATTGTTTGCATGAATTAAGTACTTCCTGGTGCATTCTGCTCCTCTGTGGTGTGACCCTACTATTTCTAGTCTGAAATATAGTAGGCCCGACCTGAATACAATTAAGTGATCATTTGTGATACAGGAAAAAAACACATTCTTTAAACGAGTCTGATGCACTGAGGCATTAATTAGGATTATCCTTGCAGATGTCATCTGCTAATTTCACTAATTTAAGCAGTCACCCTGTTCATGGACAAGGAGAAATTCCTTGGACATTGTGCACATCAGGGTGTTTCTGTACCCAACAAAAATATAGTAAAAGAAAATTAGATTTTTTATTAAAAACACTGCTGGGATAGAACGAATTGAGGCCCGAACAATCCCACCACTATTCACCTCCGTCTGGCTGAACTTGTTCTCACACTGAACAATTTCTCCTTAAACTCCTCTCACTTCCTCCAAATAAAAGGTATGGCTATGGGTACCCGCAGGATCCCCAGTTATGCCTGTCTCTTTATGGAGTATGTGGAACATTCCTTGTTCCAGTCCTACTCCGGCCCCCTCCCACAACTCTTTCTCCGATACATCGATGATTGCTTCGGTGCTGCTTCATGCTCTCGTCTGGACCTGGAAAAATTTATTAATTTTGCTTCCAATTTCCACCCCTCCATCATTTTCACATGGTCCATTTCTGACACTTCCCTTCCCTTCCTTGACCTCTCTGTCTCAATTTCTGGTGATAGACTGTCCACCAATATTCATTACAAGCCTACCGACTCCCACAGCTACCTCGACTACAGCTCCTTACACCCCGCTTCCTGCAAAGACTCCATCCTATTCTCTCAGTTTCTTCGCCTCCATCGCATCTGTTCTAATGATGCCACTTTCCAAAACAGTTCCTCTGACATGTCTTCCTTCTTACTTAACCGAGGTTTTCCACCCACGGTCGTTGACAGGGCCCTCAACTGTGTCTGGCCCATCTCCCGTGTATCTGCCCTCACATCTTCCTCTCCCTCCCAGAACTATGATAGGGTCTCCCTTGTCCTCACTTATCACCCCACCAGCCTCCGTATTCAAAGGATCATCCTCCAACATTTCTGCCATCTCCAGCATGATGCCACCACCAAACACATCTTCCCTTCACCCCTCCCGGCAGCATTCCGCAGGGATCGTTCCCTCCGGGACATCCTGGTCCACTCCTCCAACACCCCCTACATCTCAACCCGCTCCTACGGCACCTTCCCATGCAACCGCAGAAGGTGCAACACCTGCCCCTTTACTTCCCCTCTACTCATCGTCCAAAGGCCCAAACACTCCTTTCAAGTGAAGCAACATTTCACTTGCACTTCCCTCAATTTAGTCTACTGTATTCGTTGCTCCCTATGCGGTTTCCTCTACACTGGAGAGACCAAACGCAGACTGGGTGACCGCTTTGCAGAACACCTTCGGTCTGTCCGCAAGCATGACCCAGACCTTCCTGTTGCTTGCCATTTCAACACTCCACCCTGCTCTCATGCCCACATGTCCGTCCTTGGCTTGCTGCATTGTTCCAGTGAAGCTCAACGCAAACTGGAGGAACAGCACCTCACCTTCCGACTAGGCACTTTACAGCCTTCCAGACTGAATATTGAATTCAACAATTTTAGATCATGAACTCTCTCCTCCATCCCCACCCCCTTTCCGATCCCCCCCCTTTTCCAATAATTTATATATATTTTTCTTTTCCCACCTATTTCCATTATTTTTAAATGTATTTCCATCCATTGTTTTATCTCTGCCTTTTAGCCTATTTTGATCCCTTCCCCCCACCCCACCCCCACAAGGGCTATCTGTACCTTTATTATCACAATCCTTTATTATCTATACCTTTATTATCACCAGCTTCAACACCTCTTTGTCCTTTTGTCTATCTCCTCCTTCCAGGTATCAATCCCTTTAATGCCTGTGTATTTCCCCTCTTTTATTACAGCCTCTCCCTCACCTGCCACCAACCCTACTCCCCCATATCAGAGTGAGTATTACTTAGAAGGAATCGTATTCCTCTGTAAGAAACACTCTACTGAGGGACTCTCTGAAAAATGAAGATCTTGGGCTAAATTCTGTCAGTCCCGCAGGAGTGCACATGATGAGAGGGAAGCTTGGAAAATCAGGCAGGAGTACCCACGTCCAATTCCCGGCGTAAGCAGAATTGTCCCCATTTTGGGGTGGGAAGGGCCTGACATGGGAATCCTACTTGCTGGTGGCGGAATGCCAGTTAGGCTCATTAGTGAGCCACTTAAAGCCAATTATCCATAAACCCACTGGTATTTAGTGGTGTTTAACAGGACTCGCACAGGTCTTCCGAGGCTCCTGAAGGCCACCCAGCAAACCGTGTTCGGTTTGCTTATGGACTTGTCGGAAGGGTGGGGGGCTGTGCCTTGTTGGCAAGCATGGAGTGCCCAGTTAAGTGACCCAGCACTGGGCAGTGAGGGCCATTGAAAGCAGCCCCCCTTCCCTTGAATCCAATCCCCTTCCCCCCACTTGCCAGCAACTCCATCCCACGATTTCATGCTGCCTGCCTCATATGTCCTCAGGGATCAAATGTTGATCTTCTGGGTTGGCCTTGGAGCATTAATGGTAGAATCCTGTGCTCATGGTGGTACAGCTGACATGGAGAGCTTCCAGCCTCTGAATGAGCAACAGCTCTCGGATGCTGGTTTTCTGTCCTCTGGGGGCCTAAATCACATGGGAGGCTCATTGCTGGCACCAAGCGTCCTCCAATTTAAGTGCACTCAGGCACATAACTGACCAGCAATGGACCTCCCACACAGTAGCAACGCGAGGCTTTCACTGGTTTTCCAACCAGTGGGGGGATCCATGTCACTGGAACTAAATTCCACCCGTTATTTATAATACAACACTGAACATATAAGAGAATAGTATGAAACATTGAAAATATTTGTTCCCATAGTTACCTTCTTCAAATAAGTAATTTGTTAAGTTTCACTGACAGCACTACTGCATAGTTGAGTGTTCGTAAAAAGAGGCCAATAGTAAGTGGCCTTTCATCTCAACATGAATTTACTCAAAGTTGACAGATCCACTACAGAAATCTATTGCTATTGATACAGTGCCATTAGGGAATTACTCTGTGGCATGGAAACTGAACTTTAAACATGAACATAGTTTATTATTTTGTAATACCAGGATAAATTGTATGTCATACCATTGTGTTTGTATGGCTTAGCTAAGCTGCAGCTTTGCCTTTTGGCCATGTGACTGTCTTTTATTGTATGTTCTTCTAATGTTATAATATGTATCTGTGCTTATATAATGGATATTTTCTAGAAATCCATTAAACACTAGGGTGAGGATAACCCAATGACCTTTATAACTGAGATATAAGCCTTTCATGATTCCCATAAATACTTCTTTATTATACACATTAAAAATTATGCAAATATAACAAATGTATATCAAACATTACAATGCAAGGGTGAGGTAGTAATATGATGCTTTAATGGTGTAAACAAATGTCGTGCCCAGAGCACAAATAAAGTGAAGATCACGAAATACAATTAATTGGTAATAATGATGTTCATCTCAAAAGAGACATATTTTATGATTTCAGGTATGTTTTTATTTCAAATAGTGTTTTCAGAAAAATAAAATACCTAATTATCAGAAATAAAAACAGAAATTGCTGGAAACACTCAGAAAATTATGGCAGCACATGTGGAGAGAGAAGCAGAGTTCATGTTTCAGGTCTGCGACCTTTCATTTTTCTGTTTTTATCTTAGATTTCCAGGATCTGCAGCATTCTGCTTTCTGATTATCTGATTATCAGTATTTGTCAAGCAGAAATCAATTATAATACAACATTGCTTTATAGTTTCATAGGAAAACTTCAACATTTATTATAAAACTGGTATTTCACTTCAAATCATGAACAATAACATAATGGGGAAAAAAGCAGCGCTAACTTCCTAATCATGCACGCTCTGCATAGTTGGCAAATGAAAATTTTGCAGCTCTGAAGTTCCATCCCTTCTGTTGACCTATCTTCTTATGATTCTGTCTTCCCTCTTCTGCATGTGTTTCACATAGGGGGAATTTTAACTTAGAGTAACATGTGAATTTGGGCAAATGTGGGGGATTAAAACTATAAAAATATGAGGGCATCAGGAAGCAGGCTCCAAGGCAGCAACCTCTGTGTTTAACCTGAGCATGTTGGACTGTCTACAAAACCCCTAATGAAAGGACGGTTGTCTATTAACATAAGCTGACCAATCGATTGGCGCAATATTTCAATCTAATTTTTAACTCAACATTGCATCCACGGATTTCCCAGGCTTCCTGAAACTCACCAGTAAAAGTAATGCATGATCAGTATGGCAATCGAGGGGCTTATTAAAACTCACGGAAATACTGCAATAAATATGCAATATTCACAGCTGCTTTCATACTTACGAACGGGAAAGGGCTAGCTCATGGTACTTGAACTGAGACTTTATATTCAATACTTTAGAGGCTTTCAGAATCACAGCAGGATGGATAGCACCTTAGCTGCCTTAGCTTGGACCTCAGAGGAGGAGTAATATGACCACCACCAACAATAGTGGCCCCAGCAGATGCAAAAGCCTACTGTTGAGAGACCTGCAGCTAGACATCAGGGAGGGCAACAGTAAAGGGTGCAGCTGACAGGAGGCATTAACCACAGGGTGTATAGGCCAAGCATGGGTTTCCTTGACATGTTGGAATGGCAGTGCTTCAGGAGGCATAAGTTGTTGTGTCAGGTGGCGGCAGACATATACAGCCTGCTAGAAGACATACTCTCTGCTGGACATGGTGGCCAGCTGTCAAAGGGACCATCTCCCTCAAATCTTTTGCCTCTGGATTCTTCTAGCCCCTGCCAGAGACATACCCAGCATCTCCCAGTTGACGGCCGGCAATTGCATAAGGTAGTTGACTGATTGGTTGTTTGTTAGGATAGGCAATTATCTGAACTTGCCTGTGATGCTGCCAGTCAAAATTAGTGGATGCTTGTGTTTGGATCTTTGGCTGGCGTCCCAGAGGTATAGGGTGCCAACCATTGCACATGCCTGGTAATCAGGACACACCAAGATCAACCTGGAGTATTCATAAACAGCAAGGGTTTCAACTCCATTAATGTGCAGGTAGTGTGCAACCACAGAAAGATATTTCTGCAGGAATGTGCAAGATTCCCAGGGGAGCTGCTATGATGCTTTTACCATGCAGCAGTTCAAGACCTTTGATGTCTTCGGATCTGCAAGTAGGGTTAAGGAGTGGATGCTTGAAGACAAGGGATTTTTGATCAACAAGGGAGTTAAGGGTTATGGGAGGCAGGCAGGAAAGTGGGATTAAGACCACAATCAGATCAACCATGATCTTATTAAATGGCGGTGCAGTTCAAGGGGCTGAATGGCTTACTCCTGCCCCTAATTCTTATGTTCTTAAAACCCACTTGAAACTTGCCTGACGACACATGTCACAAATCCTATCAATGAAACCAAGCAGCTTGACAATGAATGGCATATGACCACTAGATGTGTGACTGAACAGGCCAGTGGCAAGCTGAAGAGGATTGTCTGGCTGCCTGGACGGATCTGATAGTGACCTTCGGTACGCACCAGCCAGGATATCCAGAATGGTGATGGTGTAATGAACTCTGCACAACATTGCAGAATAGTGCGATTTGGACATGCAGGAGGAACAAGGCATAGAGAGTTGATCAATTCCAAGAAGTTGGCGGAAGATGCGGAATACAAGGAGGAGGAAAGGAATGCTCAGATTGCTGCCCAGGAATTCAAAGGATGCCCTTAATAATTCAAGTCTTTTTTAGGTTGCAACAATGGATTGATGTTAGAAACACAGACTTTGGCTACTCTCCATGTCTCCCAACTAATCACACAGACACAAAGTAGTCCTGCAAACAACCAACTCCCTTTCCCATTACCCATTGATCCCAACAAATCATGTCTTCCCATTCGTCATCAAATAAGCTAAAAGCTGGCTTGCACAATCAAAAATGTGCAAAACAGGAAAGTGGTGCAAAATAATAAAATGATGTGATTGAGCTAAAGAATAGAAACTTCATAATGTTACATTTTCTCATACACGTACATGCAAACCCCTGTGCTACTGCAAAGCTCTACTGTTCCTTTATGAACTGTTCCAATGTGGTACAAACACTGTGACTCAGCAGAGGTAAAGGAAGGCTGCCCGGATCCCTGCTCTGACTGCTGAGGTACTCTTGGCCAATGAGCTCTGGGTTTTGGAGTCCATGAGGGCCCCACAAAACATTGTTCCATCTATACTTGTGCAGGGGAAGACTGATCATTGGAACACAAGACATCATGTTGTATACTGACTAAAGGGTGGCAAAGGGTAAGAAATGAAAATGCTTTGAGTGGAACTTCCATTTCCATGCCCCCTTTCACCATCATCTCTATCTTGGCTGTTCTGAGATGGTCCTTTTTGTCTGTGCGTTCTAGGTGTGGTACTTGGTTACTAGACAGACTGTAGTCATACTCTGGTATTTTCTTAACATTTGTTTATTAGTACTACATCTAAACAGGTTACAGCATAGACATGTTGTTCCTAGGCACAGTGTTCCAACCGCTCTTGAGAGCCTAAAGCATGGTTGACAGATGTCAGTGGTACATTATCATTTTTCTTCATACATTAGCATTAATCATCTGTTAACCCTTTAGACTACGCCTCCCCCCAAGTATACTATATGATTTTCAACAACATTATTAAGCTATATCTTTAACTATTTCCATGACATTTCTGTGTCCCTTTTTACATTCTACCCAACTCCAACTCCTACTGTTTCCGCTCCCCAAGTCACTGTTGTGAGGGAATAAATCTCCCACAGTATCCTAGGCCCTTACGGAGGATGTCTTGGAGACCTGAGGAATTTTTCCTTTGTCTTGGAGGACATCATCATCAGCAGAATGGGGCAGTAATTTAGCAGCATTGCTGGAAAGCAGAGTTTAGGGTTCAGGATGATGGAACTGTAAGGACAATGAAGACTTTTCAACAAAAGACTGTTCCAAGGGAGAAGGCTGAAGATCATCGACCTTTGGACTCTCCAGGACTAAAAAAGAAGAAACCCGGACTAACTGAGCAACTCGTTTCTCCTTTGAAGCACATAGAGAAAGACCTTCAGAAGAGGAGCAATCTTCAACTCCAGGGAAGACTGTCAAAACCGTATCATTCACCACTGCATTGAAGACTGAAAAGGTATTAAACTACAAAGGAAAAAAAATCTAAATTCCTGTAAACCTTTCAGAAAAAGATGAAGAGATGATTTCCTGATGATATTTCGGAGGGACTGCCCACCTTCGTAGGCAGTGGGAAGACAGCTACACTTTTCTTTGTGTGAGGTTACTCCACTCTGGGTAATGGGGAGAATTGCTGAGGATATAGAGACGAGACAGCATCATCTGTGATTAACTCGAGGACAAGATTGCTATTCTGCAGCTTCAGATGTGCTAAAGATTCTGCTGCAGCTTCCGTGCTGAGATCTAGCTCTAGAGGGAAGACCTTCAGCTGGGATCAAAGTAAGGCAAGGCATTCTCTCTGGAAGACTCCTCAAGAACAATGAGAGATAGACTAGACAATACATTGGTAGTTTGAGTGGAACAAAGATCTGAATGCTGCTAAGCCACTAGAAACACAGGTGACTCTAAAACAACAGAGACTTCATATGCTGTGTCTATCAACTGGAATGACAGACCAAATTCTGGGACTTCTTCCTCTGACAGATCATTCAGTGCTGCAATGGCTTCTTCCTCATCAATTTCTTCTGAAAAGAGCCAATTCATGTCCAACAGGTCTTCAGCAAATGGCCACTGTCGTCCGCAGTGCCTACAATATCAGCTATCTGCTATCTCTGGCTAAACTTCATGAAGGCTGAGAGATTCATAACCTCAATCTCCACCCAGGGTCTAGTGGATGGTGTCTCTATGAAAGAATGGAACTTGGTGTTGATTGTATAAACTTACTCAGCTGCTAAAGGCTGAAATACCTGGCATTAAAGGGAATGTGGCAATAGTGATAAGAAGTTGGTTAAAGGACAGAAAGCCCAAAGGAGTGGTAATGAGTATTTTTTCATTGAAAGGATGTAAATAACAATGCTGCCAGAGGTCAATATTGGCATGATTGTTCTCCAGAATATAAACAAGAATAGCAAAAGAGAAACACAATTTCAAAAGAAATAGTACAAGCTCAATCTTTAGCTACAGGAGGCCAGTGGGATGTAAGAGGCCCGAAAAGTATGGAATTTCTCTTACCATGAGTGATTGGAACAAAAGTATTGACATTTTCTTTTTAATATTTTGTGCTAAAATTTAAGTTAATTTGCTTCTTTTTACCTAGTTAACACTAAAAGTCATTTAAAGTTGTTACTTGATGGGTTGGTTTGAATCAGCAATTGATAATTGATTAAATACAAAGAGATATCCATTGCTATTCTCTGACTGCATTTTCACTTGTGGCAGTTGGGCTATAAGCTGAAACAGATATGAGTTTGTGCTGAGTAGTGAGGGCTCAATCTTGAGCTACAAGAAGCCAGTGAAATATAAGTGGTTAGAAGATGAGGAGTTTACTCCTTAGTGGGACTTCACAGTGGTGCAGTTTGACAAGAGTCTATTTTTCCCCAAAATTAATACTAAAAAACTTTGATTCTTGTGTGCATTTGGAGCTGGTGTGAGGTCAAGTTAATACTATCTAGTTAGAAGCAGAGAAATACAAAGGCAAGGAATCAGCATAATGTCCATGGAGTGCAATATGTGGGCCACTATGGATCGTCAGTATATCTGTGGACCATGCATTTGCACCAAGTGTCAGAGTTCTGAGTTTCTGGACCAAAGGAGCTTTGTGCTCAAGCAACAAGTGACAACAGTCTGCAGCATCAGAGAGGACAAGACATTTCCAAATCATACAATGCAGAGCATGGTCACTAAGGATGCACTGCTAGACAGTTCAGGACATAAAGATAGTATAGAAAGAGAAGAATGAGTGAGCATCCACAGGAACACAAAATAGAGACAGTTACAGGGAAGCCCTGAGATACTGAAACTCTTCAATGGATATTTAGTGTTGAGCAAGTATTAACGAGACAGTGATGGTAAGCCACGGAGCAAGTGATTACCCTAAGGGATAAGCGACAGGTATGTCACAAGAATAGGAGAGTGATAATAGTGGGGAAATCCTATATCAGAATTATTGTTAGCTTTATTTGCAGTCTTAACCAGGAAACTCACAGTGGTATGTTTGCTTGCTGGTGACAAGGTGAAGGACATCGTGGAATGGGTGGGAAAACTCCTTGAAAGGATAGGAGAGCAACCAAAAGTCTTCGCTCATGTTAAAACCAATGATGTAGATAGAAGCATATTTAAGGTATTAAAGAGATAGTGTAGGGATTTAGTCAATAGATTGAAAAGAAGATTGCAAGAGTGGTAATCTGCTGAGATCTGACTATTCCTTGCGCTTCCTGGGTTAAAGACAAGAAGATTATGAAAGGCCAGCTGTGGATGGTGATTTGGAGTATTTTCTGGTACAAGGGAAGGCAGCTTGTGTAGGATAATGTAAATAGTATTTATTGAGTCAGAGACTTGGGAAGATGTAGTATAAAGCTTTATTGTTAAATATGTAAACATAGTCTACATCATCAACGATGTAAGATCACATGATAACAGAGTACAAAGGGAGATAGAGACTACCTTGTAAATAGTTAGCATAATGTTCACTAAAAGGTAGAGTTTGCTAACAGTATTGCTTCCAGCCTTATCTGTAAGTCCAATACCAAGACTAGCATATACCAAACGAAAGACAACAAGTGCTGGCTTTGCCATGCGCAGTATAGGTTAAGAACAAAAAAGGTTATGAAAGGCAAGCTGTGGCTGGTGCTTTGGAGTTTTTCTGGGTCAAGGGAAGGCAGTTTGTGGTGGGCAAGAGCAGCTGTATACCACCTCTAGAGGTGAAAGATACGTGATAACAGTTAGGTGCTTACATAAGGAATTGCCTTCGTAAATGTTTATATAAGCAGCTCCATTATAAACACTGACATAAAAAGCATTAATCCAAAATGCATAGGTAGGTTTTGCATATATAGAATTTTATTAATACATATATACATAAAATGGGCTTTAAAAGCTTTAGGAAATCTGTTTTTCTCTAGTGATCAACCACGGAACAGCAAAGCTATTAGAAAAAAATAAAGGGGATTATGTAATGTAAGTAACTGCATATACATGAAGAAATTGTGGTTACTTCATGGAAGCTGAGATTATTCATTATGGAAAACTGCCATTTCAGATTGGGTTCCGAGTAGACTGGCCATGGGAGCCTTCAATACTGTGTTCTCTCTTCCTCTCCCATTTGACAGCTGCCTATAAATCTCCTGAAAGAAAAACAGAATATGCTGGAAACACTCAGAAGGTCAGGCAGCAGTTGTGGCAAGAACAAACAAGCTAATATTTCAGGCTTGCACTCTTCATCAGAACTGGAAGGTATTACAGATAAACAGCATTAAAAAGGAACAGATCATCAGGAAGGGTAATAGGAAAAAACACAAACATAAACTTGCACATGGAAGAAAAGAAATAGACTTGTAAGGCATTTAAGCAAAAAACTAAAGATGGTTAAATGGTTGAAGTGGTGCAATTATGAGATAATGGCCAAGAACACTTGACCAGGATTGGATATTCCCACCCTGAACAGACAAAATAAAATGCACACTGAACTTCCTCTGATTTTCCTGTGCGACCTCCCAAGGGAGAATTCTTCACATCGAGACCAGTGCAGAATACCTCATGGGGAGCAGCACAGAGAATCCGCGCAGAAGCCTTGCCCCTTTTTACAGCACTAGCTGCCATATTCTGGTAAGTGAAGGGTTTAAATATCACAAAGCTGCTATTAAAACAGCTAAGGAGAAATGGCAAACGTGTAAGGTGAGTGGAGAGGGTGGGTAAGGTAAGTAGTTAAGGGGGAGGGTGGCAGGTGGATACAGTGGCAGGATTGCTTTGTCTGGGCTTGCATGTTCATCTGCCAGGGGAAGGAGACCAGATGGTAGGGATACAGAAGAGTGAATCAGGGTGCCATGAAGGAAATGGCCATTTAAGAAAGCTGAGAGAGGAGGAATGGGGAATATGTATTTGCCAGTGGGATCATGAATCTCCTGCTCAATAATGGAAAAAACATTTATGCAGCAAAAACAGTAAGACTTCTAGCTCAGTCCAAGCTAGCTTTAAAGCTGAAATGAAGGATACGTCACCCAATCACTCAGTTCTTAATTTTGCAAAAGTATGCAAACTTACTGGTCAAAAACATGAATCGATATGGGAAAAATGCATAATAATGATCCACATGTAAATATACCATTAAGGAATGAATGAAATGGTGAACAAAATACATCAGGTAGGTATTGTTAACGTATTAGGAAACAGAACACAACAGTTGATAAATAAATAATCTATTTAGGTAACAGGAGACGGAAGGGAGAAGGAAAGCTTACAAAGGGTCAGAGGCATTGTATTTGTTGATTGTTTGTACTTTGTTACTTTTTATTTTGTCTGCACTGACAAGTACAACTATTATACAAATTTTTCTGCTTAATCTAATGTCCCAAGTGTTTGTCAGCTAAATGAAGTGCCCGCCTGCCTGTGTATCCTGGCTGTATTACAAGGCACAGTGTGTGACAGCTGCATCCAGAATCTCAGAAAATTAACCAACTAATGGGCAATTTAACTGATTACACCAAATGGAAATCAGTGCAGATACACAAGCAGTATTAAAGGACTGGACAACATATGAGTAGTAATCAATTATTGACTGTCCTAATGACTTCCCTGATTCTATACAAGTGTCTTTCATATTCCATCTTCTCTCATTTATTTCCTCTTTAATGTTTCCTCCACATGCGATTCCAATCAGTAATAATGATACTTCAGTTCTAATGTCAACTTGTCATCGAAAAATTATTCAACAATAATTGGGCACTCGTGCAGTTGATCAGTTACCTTTGACGGTTTAATGTGTAAAATTGGGCTTCCACCAAATGCTTGAACAATTAATTATTTGTTCACCCGAAAGTAGCCATTCAGATGCAACAAATATCTAGACATATTATTATTAACAGATATATAAATGTTCATCACCATGCTGCATGGAAACATTTAAGGCAATTCTTCCACAACCAGCCAGTATGAATCAGTCAATCACACATTCAGACATGATGGCCATTATCTCATTTCAAATGGGTCGAATAAACAATCAAAACTAAACAGGAAATGAAGAAATACCAAGAAAGAATTATAGTTAGTCATTATTCCTTCTCCAAATAATCTTAATTCAGAGAGATCCAGACATCTACATCTTAAGACAGTAAATTCTGCTCTGCACTGATTACTGGATTCACAAACAACATGACAATATCATGTTTCTAAGACACAAGGACACATTTCAGGCTGTGTATTCAGCTGAATGCTATATCCTTTGCCACTCTTTCACTCTGAGTTGAAGAAAATTAATGGTCCTCTTTTCTTGCAACATATCCAATGACTGCTGAAAATGAAATAAAGTGAGTAAATGGGTTTAGCTGAAGAGGTTTCTTTCTTCTATGGAAGGTTATTGCATTTCTTCTATTTTTGCATTAGGTTATTTACAAATATTTATCAAGCGGATCCTTGAATATGTAATCCATTGTCCTGAAACCTAACCTTGCACTCAAAAATTGATCCTGAATAACTTAGTCACTTACTAAGCACAGACTTTCTGCTGAGCGCCTGCACACGCACCATTTGAACCATACGGTTTGCACGCATTTCTTAATAAAACAATTTCACTGTTCCCCAGAGCAGCAACTTTAACACAGATCATTTCACCAATCAATAAAAAGTTTATAAAAAATGTATTGGATTGACATTTGAACATATTTGCATAATTGCTATTGTGTCAACTGAGCTAAATAAATATGCTTTCAGTGTCAAAGGGTGATCTGTGATGGTGTTATGTGGGCAGCATAACAATTCTAAATATACTTTCTGCATCCTATTGATGATGATACTGCTGATATCCATACAGTGTGCAACTTAGAGCAATGACTCTACAGCTTGCCCAACCGTTCATATCGCAAATCCTCGAGAGAATGAATAATAGACAATTCAAAGAGATGGCTGTGTTTACAATTGCAGTAACTAAATCAGATCAATTTTAATTTCTATTAAAACAGGGTAAAGTGAATGTGAAATAAGCACTGATACATTTGATATAAACACCTACATCACTCATAGAATATTAAAAACACAAAACACAGATGAGTGTGTTTCCAGTTTAAAGGTACGCATCAATATTTTCATTGTTAGTCAGGAGCATTCCAGTTTACACATATGCAAAAATAGGTTTCCATTTATGTACATCTGCAAAAATTGTAAATGTTCCTTACAATCTCTGTGCACCTGATAGACTTCTTCTGGAGACAGGACTGTGCACATTAATGCAAGGCATTGCTTAACACATATGGGCAGAGGACATCAGTTCTATTGCCTAAAAAATAATCATGTTGACTAATAGCAATGTGGTGCAGTGAACATGCAGCACATTGGAGGAGTTGCCCTGAGAATGGGATGATGAACCAAGGCCACCTCTGCCACTTTCAGTGGATCAAGCACAATGTTAATAATTCCATGACACTACTCACTTAAGGGAAGAAAGTTCTTCAAGGCAATATTCAAACAATATCACCTGATCAAATGTTGCCCTACCTTCACCTTGTGGGGGCTGCTGGGGAGCATTAAATTCTGGTGTGTGTATGTGTGGGTGTGTGCATGTGGGTGTGTGTGTGTGCATGTGGGTGTGTGTTTTTGTGTGCGTATATGTGTTTGTATGTATGTGGGCGTGTGTATGTGTGTGTGTATGTATGTGTGCATGTGGATGTGGGTGTGTGGGTGTGTGCATGTGTGTTTGTGTGTGCGTGCGTGTTTGTGTGTTTGTCTGCGTTTGTGTGTGGGTGTGTGTGTGTGTTTGTGTGTGGGTGTGTGTGGGTGTGTGGGTATGGGGGTGCATGTGTTTGTGTGCTTGTGTGTGTGTACATGCTTGTTTGTGTGTGCATGTGTTTGTGTGCTTGTGTATGTGTACATGCTTGTTTGTGTGTGTATGTGGGAGAGTGTGTGTGTGTGTGTGTGGGTGTGTGTGTGTGTGTGTGTTTGTGTGTGGGTGTGGGAGTGCATGTGTGTGTTTGTGCGCTTGTGTGTGTGTATCTGTGTGTGTATATGCGTGTTTTTTGTGTGTGTGTGTGTGTGTGTGCATATGTGTGTGTGTATTTTTGTGTGTGGGTGTATGTGTGTGTATGTGTGTGTGCATGTGGGTGGGGTGTGTGCGTGTGTGTTTGTGTGTGCGTGTGCATGTGTGTGTTTGTGTGTTTGTGTTTGTTTGAGGGTGTGTGTGGGTGTGTGGGTGTGGGGGTGCATCTGTTTGTGTGCTTGTGTATGTGTACGTGCGTGTTTTTGTGTGTATGTGGCAGTGTGTGGGTGTGTGTGTGTGGGTGCCTGTGTGTGTGTGTGGGTGTCTGTGTGTGTGCGTGGGTGTGTGAGGTGGGCCATGTTTTCAAAATGATACAACGCTGAAACAGGCCATTCAGCAAGTCATGCTTATGGTGCTTTCCGTTGGAGTTATCCAATTAATCCCCCTCCACTTCTATTTCTCCACAATCCTGTATTTTTTTTTCTTTTCCATTATTTATCCAATTCCCTTTTGAAAGTTATTGTTGAATCTGCTTCCCTATCAGGCAATTCATTCCAGATCATAATTATTCATGCTTAAAAATATTTGTCCTTATCTCCCCTCTGGTTCTTCTGTCAGGCGGTGATGTATTTATTATTTAAATTTTCTCATTTGGTCACTTGGGGGTTTTGTGCACATTGGCTAACATTTATGTGTGAAATGCCCTGTCTGCAGTATTTCAACACAGCAGTTAACCTCTTTACAGTTGACAGGGCATGCAAAATAAATTTAAACCCTTTGTGCATTTGCTACGGGCAAGAGCTCCCAGGCCAATGACACTGCCGCTTTCCATCCACTCACCAGGAAGTTGATAGAAGTGGCCTGTGGTGAGAGATGCAAATTCCTCCTCTGGTTTTCCACTTCCATCTAGCCTCCTCTTGCTCCATCTGCATGATAGGATAGCTGATATCAGATTATCATAGGTGTAAACTCATAAACTACCACTCCACGATACAGCATATTGAAAGGACTGTGCCATCACACTGCATCCAGCCCCACCACAACAAATTCTTTATGGTTTGTCCTTCAAACACTGCAATTGTGTGTTTTTTGCAGGAAGTTAGAGCTTACACATATCCATTTCTTAAGGTAACTGGTTGTCAGGCAATGGCTGTTTTTCCAAAAATGTGAAAATCAATAAGCTCAGCAAGAAATTCTTAATTTGCTGACCAGTGCAAGCTGTCTCTAACCCCAAATAAACGCCTCCTGTTCTGAGCGGCACTAAACTATGTGCTATATCTTTTGGCGAGCACATAATGATTTGGAAGGTCTCTTTTCCACCAGTTCTTCTCTGCAGGTGGCAGCTACAAGACCCCAGGGATGCCAGTCTGTTAGTGGATGAAATGAGAAGCATTCAGAGCCATTGCAACAGCTGATGGCAGTACCGACCTAATTCTTTACCTCAGCAGGTCACCGGAGCTGCTCCAAACACTGTTTATTCCACTCACTAAACCGCAGGAAACTGTGAAGATTGTGCGGTAAAACACCAGAAAAAAAAACTGCAAACAGAAAAAAGGCAGGGAAAAAATTTGAAAATCAATTGACGTGTGTTGACTTGACTAAGAAAATGACAAAAAACAACATTGAAAAAAGAAAGAAAATATAAGTCAGAAACTGAAAATACAGTAACTAAAGACAAGGGCCTGAATTTTCACACAGATGGAAAGGCTCTCCATCTGAGGGAAAATGCCAGCAGAGACCTGAATCGGAAGTCCCATCCTCGAATCTGGCCTCTACTATTTTAGCAGGGAGTTAATGAGGGTGGGTTCTAAATTACACATCCTTGGTTCCCAGAGGCAGCTTCCCATATAAATTAGCAGCTGCCTCCATTCATGTGTGATTTTGGTGATGTAGATGCCTGAAACCTGAAATGTGCTGGTAAGACCTGGTAGGAGCAGGTCTGAACCTTCTGGATTTGTTTGGATAGCCAGGATACTATTTTGGAGAGGTAAGGTACCCTTTTGGGTATGGCCCCGGGACACCTTTGAGAGAAGTCACATACTCTTTGGTGGAGGTAAGGTATCCTTTGGGAGACGTAAGGTGCCCATTTTGGAGAGGTCATGTGCTGTTTGGGATTGTTAAAACTAGAAATGAATGTGCACAAAATATGCATAAACAATTTGCAACTGTCCAGCTGTCAAAAAACTGTCAAAGCAGTCAATGGACTACCAAGCTATCAAAGAACTGTCAAGCTGTCAAAGAAGTGTCAAAACTGTCAAAGAACTGTCAAAACTCATTGGAACTGTCAAAGATGTTGAAAGATTTAACTCTGTTGGGCTTTAAATTTTAATAATATGGAGTTTAAAAAAAACAGTGCTTGACATGTCATTCTGTCTGTTGACATAAGCCTGAGGACTATCATTATACAATTTGTGGTGCATGACCGATTTTACAACCTAACATTATCACAGTGGAGTGCATGTTAATTGAGCAGTTTGATTGACAGTTCCAAGTGGTTATAGAATCAATATGTTTGTTTTAAATAGGGGTTAAGCACTTAATTGAAATGTTTGTTTTCATTTAGGAAAAGATTAACTACTTAAGTGAAATGTTTCTTTTCATATGAGGTTAGTTGTAGGAATTTCAATATTTTGAATGTTATTTTTTAATCATTTATGTTAAAAAATTATGTCATCAATGGACATAATTTATTTTATGTCAGCATGGCACCTGAGAGGGTAAAGACAAAAGGCAGTGGGTAGAGGGCATGAGTTGGCAATAGGTGACACTAAGTTGGCATAGGGATTATATAGGGTTAAGGAAATGACAGGGGACATAGGGGTATGAGGATCCATGGGAGTGGGCACTAGGGCATAGGTTGGCATGGAGCATATGGGGGGTCATGGGGTTGGGTGAGGTGGCATAGGTGGGGCATGGGGAATATGTGGGAGTGAGAGAGGTGATGGCTATAGGGATGTTTTTTGGGGGTTTTTTTCAATCTTTCACACAGTGCCGGAGCACACAGGTAGGCCTTCTGGCCAGCCCAGCTCCACACCCAGCACTCATGGAGGGGGCAGCAGGCCCGACTTCTAATCCAGCCTGCCCTGGAATGAAAACTCCACCTTCCAGGCCTCTTTTTCCCGGACCGGGTTCACGGAGCCAGGAAATGTCCAGACTCTGAGTACCTGACTTGGGAGCAAAACTCCTGGCCAAAGTTACAATTTTTTCTCAGTCCCTTCTGATTTAATTGCCTCACATCGGGGCACAGTTTCAGGACAGTGTGTACCCTTCTGGACTTTGCCTATGTGACTAGTCTTCATGTACGAGTCTGAACAGTCAGTGCTGGCAGGCTTTTAGCCATAGATGTCAGCCTTGGCTTAGTGACTTGCAATTTTGCCTCTGAACCTGTGGCTTTAAGTCCCACCCCATAGACTTCAGCACAAAACCTAGGATGACACTCCAGCATCTGCTATGGGTGATGTAGTCTTTTGGATGAGATGTCAAAGTGAGACCAAATCTGCCTGTAAAAGAATATCATGGCTTAAAGAAGAACAGAGATGTTTTCCCTGGTACGCAGGCCAATATTTATCACTAAAAGTAGATTAGCTGATCATTGTTTCATTCTCTTGCTGGCTGCAACTTAGGTGTTCTGTCTCCCTATGTTGCATCACTTCTAAAATACTTAATTGGCTGTAAACTGCTTTGGAACATCCAAAGATTGTGAAAGATGCTATGTAAATGCAAGCCTTTTGTTCTTTAATCATTGGAAAGGGGACCCACAAGCTTGTTACGCACAGAAAGACGTGTCTTTTTTGGTAAAGTCACTATACAGTGATGGAAACTGGGATTCGCTCTTTAGCTCAAGGTGATGAGGCTTGTTGTAGTACCCACACTGCTGCCCATGTTGTCATTAGCACAAACTGGCAAACGTATCTGAGGTCTTTCTGCCTATACATGGCTCTGAACCAAGGCTTATTTGTCAGTAGAGCTGTGAAAGGGCAAGTTTTAAAATTTAGAGAAAAACAGAAATACAATAATAATAGGGTGATTCCATGACCCTCATTCCTGCAATAGTACTGAAGACTTGAGTTCCAGAACTTGCTGTACCCCTAGCCAAGCTGTTCCAGTACAGCTATAACACTGGCATCTACCCAGCTACATGGAAAATTGCCCAGGTATGTCCTGTACACAAAAAGCAGGGCAAATCCAATCCGGCCAATTACTGCCCCATCAGTCTACTCTCAATCATCAGCAAAGTGATGGAAAGTGTCATCAAAGTGTTATCAAGCAGCACTTTCTCAGCAATAAGCTGCTCACTGATGCTCAGTTTGGGTTCCGCCAGGGCCACTCAGCTCCTGACCTCATTAAAGCCTTGGTCTAAACATGGAGAAAAAGCTGAACTCCAGGGGTGAGGTGAGGGTGACTGCCCTGGAGATCAAGGCAACATTTGACCAAATGTGGAATCAAGGAGCCCGAGAAAAACCTGAAGAAAATAGAAATTGGGGGAAAACTCTCCGTTGGTTGGAGTCATATCAATCACAAAGGAAGATGGCTGTGGTTGTTGGCGGTCAATCATCCGGACATCGTTGCAGGAGTTTCTCAGGATAGTGTGCCAGGCTCAGCTATCTTCAGCTGTTTCATCAATGACCTTCCTTCCATCATAAGGTCAGAAGTGGGGATGTTCGCTGATGATTGCACAATGTTCAGCACTATTTGCAATTCCTCAGATACTGAAGCAGTCCATGTCCTGAACAGCAAGACCTGAACAACCCAGGCTTGGGCTGATAAGTGGCAAGTAATATTTGCATCACACAAGTGCCAGGCACGACATCTCAAACAAGAGAGAATCTAACCATTGCCCCTTGTTGTTCAATGGCATTACGATCACTGTGTCCCCAACTATCAACATCTTGGGAGTTACCATTGACCAGAAACTGAACTGGACTAGCCATATAAATATTGTAGCTACAAGAGCAGGTCAAACACTGGTAATTCTGCAGTGAGTAACCCACCTCCTGACTCCCCAAAGCCTGTCCGCCATCTACAAGGTACTTGTCAAGAGTGTGATGGAATACTTTCCACTTGCCTGGATGAATACAGCTCCAACAGCACTCGAGGAGTTTGACACCATCCAGGACAAAGCAGCCCACTTGATTGGCACCCCACCCATAAATATTCACTCCATCCACCACTGACACACAGCAGCAGCAATGTGTACTGTCTACAAAATGCATTGTAACACCTCACCAAGGCTCTTTTGACAGCACCTTCCAAACCCGTGACCTCTACCACCTAGATGGAAAAGGGAAGCTGATGCATGGGAACACCACCATCTGCAAGTTCCCCTCCAAGTGACGCACCATACTGATTTGGAACAATATCACCGTTCCTTCACTGTCGCTGGATCAAAATCCTTGAACTCCCTTCCTGACAGCACTGTGGGTGTACCTACACCACTGGACTGCCGTATTTGAAGAAGGCAGCTCACCACCACCTTCTCAAGGGCTATTAGGGATGGGCAATAATTGCTAGCCAAGCCAGCAATGTCCACATCCTGTGAACGAATATAAAAAATGGATTGGCATTCCCAGCACATGTGATGCATCACAGAAAAATATGGACTAGCAGCCCATAATTCTTTCTTCTGTCCTAAACTGCGCGGGTCAAGGATTTATAATATTCTTGTTCTCGTTGTCCTAACCAAAATATTTACAGAGTCTGCTGAGGTAAGGAAAATGTTAACTTTATTGGAATATCCCTCACTGTGTCTACATCATTACCATGAGGTTCTCAAGGAGAGACCAAGATCCATGAGACATTGCATCACTTCCTGTGATGATGCATACTGTATCTCATTAGCATATCATAGTTAGAATTAATCCTTACACTACATCTTCCCCAAGTCTCTGATGCTCCCCAGTATGTGGCACCTCCCCCAAATCTCTGGCTTCAATTTCTTTTGCATAGATACAACCACTGTCGCAGTTTCACTAGTCTACCCTGGAATGGGTCTTGTGCTCCTTTAGAGGAGATTGGGGGTTTGTGTCCTGCGGCTGGCCCCTCAGACTCTGCTGAGCGGAACAAAAATTAATGAATAAATCAGGTTTACCAGTCTGGTTGTCATTTGGATCTCTCAATGAACACAGCTCCTCTGGCCTGTTTGGTTGGGTGGATGACTGTTTCAAGTGTGTAGGGGGCTGTTTCTGGGCTGTCATATTGCACCATACCATTTTCGGTTTGAATGAGGTAGGACCATGGATGCAGTGCCTGTTCAACCACCAGGGCCACTCAGCTCCTGACCTCATTACAGCCTTGGTTCAAACATGGACAAAAGAGCTGAATGCCCGAGGTGAGGTGAGAGTGACAGCCCTTGACACCAATGCAGCATTCAACCGAGTGTGGCATCAAGGAGCCCTAGCAAAACTGGAGTCAATGGGAATCAGGGGGAAAACTCCCTGCTGGTTGAAGTCACACCTAACACAAAGGAAGATGGTTGTGGTTGTTGGCGGTCAATCACCTCAGTTCCAGGACATCACTGCAGGGGTTCCTCAGGGTAGTTTTCTAGGTCCAACCATCTTCATTTGCTTCATCAATGACCTTCCTTCTATCATAAAGTCAGAAGTGGAGATGTTTGCTGATGATTGCACAATGTTCAGCATTATCCGTGACTTCTCAGATACCGAAGCAGTCCATGTCCAAATGCAGCAAGACCTGGACAATATCCAGGCTTGGGCTGACAAGTGACAAATAACATACATGCCACACATGCCAGGCAATGACCATCTCCAACAAGTGAGAATCTAAAAATCATCCCTTGACGTTCAATGGTATTACCATCACTGAATTCCCCACTATCAACATCCTGGAGGTTACCATTGACAAGAAACTGAACTGGACTAGCCATATAAATACTGTGGCTACAATAGCAGGTCAGTTGCTGGGAATTCTGTGCTGAGTAACTCACCTCCTGACTCCCCAAAGCCTGTCCACCTTCTAGAGGGCACAAGTCAGGAGTATGATGGAATACTCTCAACTTGTCTGGATGAATACAATACTCGAGGAGCTTGACACCATCTAGGACAAAGCAGCCCACTTGATTTGCACCCCATCCACAAACATTCACTCCCTCCACCACTGATGTACAGTAGCAGCAGTGTATACCATCTACAAGATGCGCTGCAGAAACTCACCAAGGCTCCTTCAACAGCACCTTCCAAACCCATGACCACTACCATTTAGAAGGACAAGGACAGCAGATAAATGGGAGCACCACCCCCTAGAAGTGCCCCTCTAAGCCAGTCTCAGTCCTGACTTGAAAATATGTCACTGTTCATTCACTGTCACTGGGTCAAAATCCTGGAACCCCCTTCCTAACAGCACTGTGGGTGTACCTACACCACATGAACTGCTGCAGTTCAAGCAGGGAGCTCACCACCACATTCTCAAGGGTAATTAGGGGTGGGCAATAAATACTGGCCTATCTAGCGATGCTTACATCCCAAGGGTAATTCAATGGAAAACTTGTCCATAACAAGCTTGGTCCCAGATCCAAACTGCCTCTCTTGGTTGGAAGTCTGGCAAATGCGTACTTTGTGGTGTTTGTCATGATTCCACATCTGGCTGGGATGATACTCATCCTCTTTCTCCCTCACCTTTTGCAAATGATCAGCTTGTTGCACATGGTGTGAGTATGTGTGGAAGTGTCGGGAGATGAGTTCTCAGCCTCCTTCCCATTAGGAGTTCCCACGGTGCTTGACCATTTGTTGTGGAGTTGAACAATAGCTCAGAAATGCAGGTTGGATGTAATTGTTCTTCTTCAGTAATACTTCTTTGTACGCACTCCTCTTTCAGCTTCACCATTGACTTGAGGGTATCTTGGTGAGCTAGTACTATGACAAATTCATACAATGCTGTGAACTCTTTAAAGTATTCATTGACAAGCTGTAATCCATTGTCTGAGATCACAAGGTCTGGGATTCCACATGTTGCAAAAATCTCCTTTAATGATGTAATCACTGCTTCAGAAGTGTGTGCCTGAAATTGCTTAACAAGTATCCACCTGGAGTAGTAGTCTACTATGATTGAGAACATTTTTACCTCTGTGTCCAAAGAGGTCCATCCCAAGACATTCCCATGGTACGGAAAGGAAGATGACATCAGTGGTTCTCTTGTCTCCTGATGATGAATAGCACCAATAATACAGTTTGATATCGTCCCTTCCAACGGCTTTGAGCGACCTGGCCAACAAACAGAATACCTTGCTCTGACTCAATATTCTAAGATACCCAAATGCTCTTGGTGCAATAATTGCAGTGTATTGAGTCCCTGAATTCTCAGGGTAACCAATCTCATGTCATAGATGAGTAAATCATCAACACCACTGAAATGTCCTCTCTGTTTATAGTATTGTCTGAGAATGCATTGTGTAGCATGTATGCTGGCCATCCTTTAATACAGTTCTCTCTGACCTGAGCACATTCTTCAGATTTCTGTGAATCCCTGATTTTGTTCAATCACTGAGTAGTTGCTGGTAGAGTTTGGTTGCTGTTGATGCAAAGGTTTCAGTCTCTCCAACGAGGGCTATATCACCTTGTTCAGGTCTTTACACTGGGGAATGGGATAAAGCATCTGCTGTGGTCTGCTGTTTTCCTGGAATGTACTCTGTTGTTGCATCAAACCTCATCATCTTCAGTCTGAATCGTTGTACTTGTGGAAGAATATTTGCTAACTCCTTGGAATTTAAGAGTGTCACTAAGGGTTGTTTGTGGTCTGTCTCTATCCTGAAGTAGAGACCGTGAACATAATCTGCAAAATTTCACAAGCCCATGCAGCAACTAATGCTTCTTTCTGTATCAGTGTCTCTGCTCAGTCTCTTGTTAGTCCACAGGATGTGTAGTAAATTGGTCTATGCTTTCCATCTGTCTGTATCTGAAAGAATACAGTTCCCAATCCTGTAAAAGATGCATCTGCAGCAATGTGGGTGGCTCTGAGTCATAGTGATATCAGCATCTCTTTGATTTTCTCGAAAGATCTCTGTTATGTTTCCTTCCCAGCAGCATGTATTGCTTGTTATAACAGCAGACGTAGTGGCTTATTGACAGCAGTTATATTGGGCAAGAACATTCCAGCTTGGTTCTGGGTCTGGAGCTCAGTGACGTTTTGAGGAGCTAGAAATTCCTTGATTGATCTCAGCTTCTATGGATCAACTCTGACAAGGAATTTTTCAGTTGACTGCGAGAATTTGCATTTGCTGTTGAGTGTAAGTCCTGCTTCCTGTAGGCACACCAGCACCACTTGCATTCTAATCTCATGCCCTGCCTGAGTGGGTGCATAGATCAGGACAACTTCCATGTGACATAAAACATCATCCTATCCCTCTGGGATACTTGACATTATCCTCTGGAAGATTTCGGGCTCTGACGTGATGCCAAAGGGCAATCTGTTGATTCAAAATCTACCAAACGGTGTAATGAAGGTTGTGAGCAACTTAAACTCTTCATCGAGGGGTCATTGTCAAAAACTACCATTTGCATCTAGTTAGTGAACATTGACTCTACAATTTTGCTAAGCTGTCGTCCACAGAAGACATAGAATGAACTTCACGATCAACTGCTTTGTTCAGCTCGGTAAGAACTATGGAATCCTGATAAATCAATTAGGTTTTGGCACTGGGACCATCCCTGAGCACCAGCTGGTTGGTTCTGTTACAGGTAAAATAACCCTTGCTTCAACATAAAGTCAATTTCCTTCTTGACCTTTGGCAACATACAAACGTACAAATATAGGAATTAGGAGCAGGAGTAGGCCACTCGGCCTCTTGAGCCTGCTCTGCCATTCAATAAGATCATGGCTGATCTGAATGTAACCTTAACCCCAAGTTTCTGCCTATCCTCGATAATCTTTCAACTCCTTGTTAATCAAGAATCTATCTAGCTCTGCCTTAAAAATATTTAAAGACTCTGCTTCCACTGTCTTTTGAGCAAGAGGGTTCCAAAGACTCACAACCTTCTAGAGAAAACATTTTCCCTCATCTCTGCCTTAAATGAGCGATCCCTTATTTTTAAATAGTGAATCATATTTCTAGATTCTCCCACAAGAGGAAACATCCACCCCACATCCACCCTGTCAAGACCCTTCAGGATATTAAAAGTTTCAATTAAGCTGCCTCTTACTCTTCTAAATTCCAGTGGATACAAGCCTAACCTGTCCAGCCTTTCCTCATAAGACAACCTGCCCATTCCTGGTATTAGTCTAGTAAATCTTCTCTGAACTGCTTCTAATGCATTTAAAAGCTCTCTTTAAATAAGGAGGCCAGTATTGTACATGCTACTTCAGATGTAATCTCACCAATAAACTGAAGCATAACCTCCCTACTTTTGTATTCAATTCCCCTCACAATAAATGATAACATTCTATTAGCTTTCCTAATTACCCACTGTACCTGCATACTAACCTTTTGTGATTCATGTATTAGGACACTCAGATCCCTCTGAATATCAGAGTTCTGCAATCTCTCACCATTTAGATAATAAGCTTCTTTTTTATTCTTTCTGCCAAGTGAACAATTTCACAGTTGCCCACATTATACTCCATTAGGAAATAGAAATAGTTTAAGTAAGTTATATTGGTATTTGTGGGTGTTAGGAATGAGTTTTAGCTTTAATGTTTAAGTTTGATTTGTATTTCTGTATCTGTGTTTTAAGAAAAGGTCAAGTTTCACTTTAAAAGGTGCCTGCATGTCTAATGAGAGTTTACATCTATAAGAAACACAAGAGTAGAAAAACTTGGTCATTGCCTAGTAACAGGGATCCAGACGGGCAGGTCCCTCCCACAGGCACACATAGAAGAAACTGGAACAGCAGTTTTGAGTTCAGTTTGAAGACAGCTGCCAAGCAGAAGCAACCGAGAAGGGGCAGATAGCAAGTTCCAAGCTAAAGTTGGCTGAAAGTAGCTGCCAGGGAGAGACTGGAGCAAGGGGGGCAGCTAACCAGTCCCAAGCTAAAGAAGAAAGTCCTCAAAAATCCAGGGGAGTGGAACAGGAGAAAATCCCAAGCAATCCATCTAGTCAAAGGAAGGATAGGAACCTGGAAAAGGTCCCAATAAGTGACGTTAAGAGTGAGGGGCAGAGAAAGGCTCCAAGCTTCAAGCTTAAAGAGATTAAGGCTTGTGAGAAGCCAGAAGGCCCAAAGAGGCAACTGAAGGCCTGCAACTCAATGCTGTGGGCATGTGAAGCAGTAGTGTACTGTTGATAGCTAAGTCGATGAGAGAGAGTGCACGAAAGAAAGCTTGAATGCTTCTGGTGACCCAGGGGAAAGGAATATTGGAAGGGGAGTTTGAAACCCTGGAGGTGAACCCTTCCAGAAGGTATCTGAGAGAAAGCACGGTTTGGGAGAAGATTCCAAGACGAGTCCTTGGAAAGTGGAGATTGGAAACCCTCATTTGAAAGATGGAGTTCATTGAGACCAGTTGGCTCACGGTGTGACAAGCATCTGGGGGGAGAGGAGGAGAGATCCATAGCATCTGTTTGAGGTGACATCTGTCACTTGCTTTCAGAGTGTGGTGTACCTGATCACGGGTTACCTATTGGTTTACATGGACTGTGTACTTACTGTGAACATTAGAGTATAAGTTGGCTTTTGTAACTTGTGCTATCCTTACAAATCAGTATATATCTGCAAAGGTATAGTTGTGGGTGAAGGAGTATTGTAATATAGCTAATCTTTCTTGTTCAATGAATGTTTTATTCTTTTGTTAAAAGGTAATTAGCTGATTCCAGTGACTCTATTCGGTAGCCCCTCTCCACATATCTAAGCAGACAAATAAAAGTTTGGATCTATCAAGCTGCATTCCATCCTGAGATCAGGATTTTCCAGTGGTTACCTCAGGTGGAGATTATAACAACTCCATTTGCCAGATCTTTGTCTACTCACTTAACCTATCTATGTCACTTTGTAGCCTCTCTATGTCCTCTTCACAATTTATTTTTTACCTAAAACAAAAACAGAAACAGAAATACCTGGAAAAACTCAGGAGGTCTGGCAGCATCGGTGGAGAAGAGCACAGTTGACGCTTTGAGTCCTCATGACCCTTCAACAGAACTAAGTAAAAATAGGAAAGGGGTGAAGTATAAGCTGGTTTAAGTAGGGGGGTGGGGGAGAAAGGGGAGGGGATTGTCAGGACAAGCAGCCAGTGCCAGTGCCAGAACTGTGCTCTTCTCCGCCGATGCTGCCAGAGCTGCTGAGTTTTTCCAGGTATTTCTGGTTTTGTTTTTGTTTTGGATTTCCAGCATCCGCAGTTCTTTGTTTTTTATTTTCCTACCTATCTTTGTGTCGTCAGCAAATTTAGCCACCATTCCTTCAGCCCCTTCATCCAAGTATTATATAAAAATTTGAGGCCCCAGCACTGATGCCAATGGCACACCACTCGTCACATCCCGCCTATCAGAAAAAGACACATTTATCCAACTTCCTGCTTTCTGCTAGTCAATCTTCTATCCATGCCAATATGTTACCACCTACACCATGAGCTTTTATTTTCTGTAATAACCTTTGATGTGGCACATTATCAAATACCTCCTGGAAATCTAAGCACAGTACATCCGCTGGTTCCCCTTTATCCACAGCACATGTGACTCCTTCAAAGTACTCCAATAAATTGGTTAAACATGATTTCCCTTTTACAAAACCATGTTTACTCTGCCTGACTGCCTTGAATTTTTCTGAGTGCCCTGTCGTAACATCTTAAATAATAACTTCTAACCTTTTCCCAATGCCAGATGTTAGGCTAACTGACCTATAGTTTCCTGCTTCCTGTCTCCCTCACTTTTTGAATAAAGGAGTTATATTTACTATTTTCCAATCTATTGGAACGTCCCCCAAATCTATGGAATTTTGGAAAATTAAACCACTGCAGCAACTATCTCACTCGCTACTTATTTTAAGGCCTTAGGTGAAGTCCATCCAGGCCTTAGGATTTCAGCCTGCAGCCCCAACAATTTGGTTAATACCATCTCCCTGGTGATTGTAATTTTCCCAAGTTCCTCCCTCCCTTCCATTTCCTGATTTACCCAGATTTTTTGGATGTTACTCATGTCCTCTGTAGTGAACACCGAAGCAAAATACCTGTTTAATTCATCTGCCATCTCCCTACTTTCCATTATCAATTACCCATACACATTCTCTATAGGACCAATGCTCACTTTGTTAACTCTTTTCTTATTTAAATATCCATAGAGACTCTTACCATCCATCTTTCTGTTACAAGCTAGCTTTCTCTCATACTCTAATTTTTCCCTCATTCGTCTTTTTGTCATTCTTTGCTGTTTTTTATATTCTTTCCAATCTTCTGACCTGCCACCCGTCTTTGCCTAATTGTATGCTTTTTCTTTAAATCTGATACTGTATTCAACATTTTTTAGTTAACCACGGATGGTGGGCCCTCCCCTTGGAATTTTTCTTTCTCATTGGAATATGTATGTTCTGTGTAATCTGAAATATCCCTTTTAATGTTTGCCGCTGAACGTCTATTGCTCTATCCCTTATCCTCACTTTAGCTAGCTCTGCTTTCATGCCCTCATAACTGCCTTTATTTAAGTTTAAAATACTAGTCTTGGACGCAATTGTTTCTCCCTCAAAATGAATTTAAAATTCAATAATATTTTGATCGCTGCTACCTAGGGGTGCCTTCACTAGGAGGCCATCAATTAATTCTATCTTGTTGCACAATACCAGGTCTAGTATAGCCTGCTCTCTTGTTGGCTCCAGGATGTGTTAAAAGACTATCCTGAAAACATTATGTGAACTCCTCATCTACACTACCTTTGCCCATCTGATTTTTCCAGTCTAAATGCTGATTAAAATACCCATGATTATTGCTGTACTTTTCTTTCAAACTGACATTATCTTTTCTTTTATATTCTGTCCTACGGTGTAGTTACAATTAGGGGGCCTGTACACCACTCCCACAAGTGACTTCTTGCATATATCATTTCTTATCTCAACCCAAATCATCTCTACATCCTGGTTTCCTGAACTTTGATCATCCCTCTCTAATGCGTTAATATCATCGTTAATTAGCAGAGCCACCCCTCCACCTTTTCCTAACTTCCTGTCCTTCCTAAATGTCACATTCCCTTCAATGTTCAGGCCCCAATCTATGTCATCCTGTAGCCATGTCTCTGTAATGGCTATCAGATTGTACTTATTTATTTCTATTTGCGCTACCAGTTTATCTGTTTTGTTTTGAATGCTACGTGTGTTTAATACAGGGCCTTTAGTTTAGTTCTTTTATTATTTTTGTAGCATCTGGCCTTATCTGCTGATTTACTCTTAGACTTGTACTCTCTGTCACTTCCTGTCACAGTCTGTTTATCATTTCCCGTATTAATACCTGTCTCTCTTGCCTTGTCCACACTCTTTGGTTTACCACACCTTCCCAAATTTGATCCCTAGCCCCCACTATTCAGTTTAAAACCCTCTCTACTTCCCTAGTTAAGCAGCTCTTGAGGACACCAGCCCTAGCATGGTTCAAGTGAAGACCATCCCAATGGTACAGATCCCATTTTCCCTAAATATGGTGCCAGTGCCCCACAAACCGGAATCCACTTCTCCCACACCAGTTTTTGAGCCACGCATTAATTTCTCTAATCTTATTTGTCCTATGCCAGTTTGCACATGGATCAGGTAATAATCCAGAAATTATTACCTTTGAGATTCTGCTTCTCAATTTGGTGCCTAGCTCGTCATACTGACTATGCAGAGACTCCTTTCTCAACCCGCCTGTGGCGTTGATACCTACTTGGACCACAACCACTGGATCCTCCCCCACCCACTGCAAGTTCCTCTCCAGCCCTGACCAGATGTCCCAAATCCTGGCACCGGGCAGGCCACACAGCCTTCTGGACTCTCGTTCTTTGCTACAGAGACCAGTATCAATCCCCTATCACTACATTCCTTTTTGCTTCCCCCCCTTTGAATGGCTTCCTGTACCACAGTGCCATGGTCAGTTTGCTCAGCCACCCTGCAGTCCCCATTCTCACCCAAAGAGAACTTCAAACCTGTTGGACAATTGCAGGCACTCACACTCCTGTACTCCTGCCCTCTGGGTCCTCTTCCCTGCCTCACTCGCACTCACACCCTCCTATCCCTGGCCGCTGACCAAACCAGAAGACTCTCTAAAAATGGTATGTCGGCCTTCTGGTATAAAGCATCCAGGTAACTTTCCCCCTCCCTGATGTGTTGCTGAGTCTGCAGTTCAGCCTCCAGCTCAATGACTCTGAGCTGAAGTTCCTCAAGCCGCAAACACTTACTGCAGACATATTTGCCATGGATCACAATGATATCCAGGAGCTTCCACATGCTGCAGCCTTGACACATCACCTGTACAGCCATCCTTAATGTGTTTTAAATAATTACTTAATTATATTAATCACTTATTTATGTTCTTTTCTTATATTTTTTATTAACTTTACTACCAAATTGTGTACTATTTTAATCCTTAGGTATCCCTAAACCAATTAGGGATTGGATATAACTTACCCACTTACCAGATACTCACCAAACAGCTAGCTCCTTTCCCTGTAATAGAGCAAGAACCAATTTCTATGGGGTGAGAAAGATAGAAAGGGGAAACAAACAACTCCTTCTCCCCCTTCACCAAGCTCCCCTCTCACCAAACTCCAAGTCTTCACTCAGTCAGTCGGCTGCACTCTGTTTGCCAAGGCTGCACTAAAGAAAACTGAATTGATGGTAAACTGAACTGGGGCTACAATAACCAGATTCAACCAGTTAACTAATTAACTACTCAGCTCCTACAGCCAAGAGTGAGTTTACCCTGTCTAAACTGCATGAAAGAAAGAACTAAGCCTGCTTAGACAGTATTTTGCAGTTACTGCTAATTACAGACTGGATTAGATTTTAAGAGGTAAATTTAAGAACAAAATTAACACTTAAACAGCCCTCTCAGCTAACCACAAATCTTCATTCAGTTAGTTGGCTGCACTCCGTTTGGCAAGAGTAGATGAGGAACTTTTCTGGATGTAAACAGCACTGACTTCATTTCAGGACGGAGAGTTATGTAGTGTGCTGTCTTCAGCTTTCCACCCCAGTGAACAGCTGTAGAAGTTCAGCTCTGCAGTTTTTAGGCTGATCTTCTCAGCTTTTCAGTTCCTCTACTCTGCAAATCAGATATAAATTGGTGCAGGCTTTCCTGTTTAACAGTGAACAGCTCTTTTTCAGGGTCACATATAAGGTTCCAGTGTTTTTTGTCTCTATATTGAAGGGTTTCATTCAGCTCCCTTTGATCTTCAATTCTATACCTCCTGGCCCATGTTTTTTGCAAGATGGCTGAAGAGAACTTTTCTCCAAACACACTTCAGCATCAGAAAGAACCAAAACTGCTGCACCTGTATCTAACTTAAAGGCCTGAATTTTCCCGTCGGCAATTTGGGGGCGGGGCCCGCTCACCAATGGGAAAATGACGCGGATTGACGTCGAGAGGAACCCCCGACGTCATCCCGGTCTCTTTAAATTTTTAGGAAGGCTGGCAGACAGCAAAATCAGCTGTCCCCCTGCCGACCTGTCAATGGCCAACTGAGCCCATTGACAGAGTCATTAAGATAATTAAAGACCTACCCGTCTAACATTAAGGCTGGTGGGCAGGCCAGGAGCCCCAGCGGGCTTCTGATAATACATGAAACTTCATCCACTGGTGGGATGAGGTTTCATGTCCATTTTTAAAAACTTTAATACATTTTATGTGATATTTATTAACATGTCCCATCTTGTGTGACATTGTCACATGAGGGGGGCATGTTAATAATTTTTAAATTTTTCTAGTTTTGAAGTTTTCTGGACTGTCACTGATCTCCCTGAGACAGCACTTAGTCTCAGGGTGCGTGAAAGAGCACACTTTGACAGCTGGGGATCGCCCCCCACCCCCGCACAGGAAGTGCACAGCGCTTCCTGTCGGGCAGGCTGCTGGGCGAGCCTTAATTGGCCTGCCCACTCAAAATGGCGGCGGGCCCCATTTCGGTGGCGGGGATCAGCCTGCCAACGAGCTGGTGGGGCCCGCCCGCCCACCAAGGGCAAAATTCTGCCCAAGGTATGTCCTGTTTCCCTCTACTAGGATATCAGCACTCCAGTAACTTCTGCTTTGTCCCTGAATCTCTTCAAGGAAAGGCATCTCAAAATCATTGATACCTTTTAAGTTATAAAACTTGCCACCTTTCAAAGGCTTTTTGCTTATTCTGTACAGGCTTCTTGCTGTGACACACAGCCTGAAAGTGGCCCTTCTTTCTGCAAAAATGGTATTCAGCCTTTTTGGCTGGACAATTTTGTGCCTGTGCTTTTTCCCACCACACTAATTACAGTTAGCTGGGATGGTTGGTAATCGGTCTTCCTGCCTCCCCTGCTTTCTTATGGCCACCTCTCTATTTCTAACTTTAACATACTCCACTGAGTCAGTCGTTTTTAGGATATGGTTCTTCCTGTTACCCCAAATCACTGATCAACTTTGCTTCCTGACTTCAGGAATTGCCTTTGCTAAGATTAAATCATCTACCAACTGCAAAAAGTCAGATAATGCTTTATCCAAGATTCTGACAATAGTTCCGTCTCTAGTTAGTTCACCTTTTAAGCTGCCATATTCATGGTTCTCTGCAAGTCTATTCAGATCATTGATCAATGTATCAATACTTTCCCCTTGTCATTGGGTATGCTTTTTAAATTTAGCCTGCTCAACAATGGTATTCTTCCGCAGATTGAAATAGGCATCAATTGTTTTTATTATAGTCAACTCCTGCCGTTCATGACCTCTTCTATTGCAAATTTGTTTACCCGCGCAAATATGTTTGTACACCAGATCGCGATTTGCGGACCCAAAACTTCACTCATCTGTGATTTGAAATTTTAAAATTCTCACCTGAACACATGCTGGTCCCAATAGGTTAATAAAACACTGAAATCAGAGGCCATATAAAAAGCTGCCTGTTGTCTTTCCCATGTAGAAAGTGCGCACTGTGCATGTGCCATCTCTGTGTTTGTACTGTCTCTAACTGCACGTGGTTTGCTGTGATTTACAGGATATAGTAACTTCCGACCAGTATTTTACAGTACAGGTACAGTGCAGCACTTTACTAAAAATGAGTGAGTCAAACCCAAGCAGGAAACGTCCCAGGAAAGTGATGACACTTGAACAAATGGTCGCAATCTTAGGCAGGTTGAAAAATGGTGCAAGTGCTTCCATGTTTGCCAAGGAATACTCTATGAATGAATCCACAATCAGGTACATTAGGTAGCCTGAAGAAAACTTAAGGGCCAGTGTTATTTTTTCTGCTAGTTGTACTGCCAAGTTAACTTTTGTGAGCAGGAGGACCTACATTTCAAAGAAGAAAAGGCAGCTCTTGATTTTAAAGCAGCAAAGGACAGGTTGACACTTCTAAAATGTGCCAATGTAGCTGGCTTTAAATGTAAACCAATACTGGTCAGAAAAACCTCAAACTTTCAAAGGGAAAAATAAATTCCATCTGCCATTCTTCTGGAACAGCAATGCTTGGGTTACAGCAGTCATATTTGAAGACTGGTTTACCAATTCCTTTCTGCCAGAGCTCAGGACTTACCTGTGGGAAAAGAACCTGTCTTTCAATGTCCTACTGATCCTAAATAATGTGCCTGGATATCTACACTCTCTCGCAGAGAACCATCCATTTGTTATTTTGTTTTTACCCCCAGATATGACCTTATTTATCCAACCAATCGACCGGGGGTCGTTGCCTAGTTCAAGGCTTACTATTCCCGGCGAGGTTACAGCCACATCCTTCATCTTCTGGAAGCAGACCGTTCAGCCACAGTCCATGATTGCTGGAAGGAATTCAACATCCTCATAGCAATTGGCATAACTAAGGGCTCATGGGATGAAGTTAGAGCTTCAACCATAACTGCCTGCTGGAAAAAAGTTTGGCCTAAGGTTGTGAAGACTTCACAAGGTTCCACAATGTGGCTGCTGAAGTGGCCAGGATTGTTGGCTTGGCAAAAGAAGTTGGAGAGGAAGACATGATCACAGCTGAAGTGGATGAGTTGCTTCAATCTCATCAAGAGGAACTCCCTACGGAAGAATTGTTTGAACAGATGAGATTAAATGAGCCTAAACAGGAGCAGGAAGAAGACCTTAAAAAAGGTCCAACCAAGATGATGGCAGATCTCATAAGGTCAGCCAAAGATTTGAAAAAGCAGGTGACAGACCATGATACATGCATGGAAAGAAGTATTGCCTTTTGTAGAGCGATTGTCACAGCTATTGCTCCTTACCTAGGACTTTACAAAATTGAAAAACAGAAGGAAAAGCAGTCAACAATAACATTGTTCTTTTCATCCACATCATTCACATCAATGCCTGCATCAATCACGTCACCCACTCCCTCTAACTCCACTCTCAAGTAAAGTACAGTACCTGGACTGTAATTTGTGATTTTATTTATTCTGTAATTGACAGGTTTTACATTGTTCTTGTTTTCTTGCAATGCCAAATAATTTCTGCAGTAAAATTGTCTTGAACTTACTCAAAAACTTAATTTTTATTGCATCTTTTCCTTTAAAAATGTCAAATTTGGGATGATTGGAACCTATCTAATTCACTCCCATTATAAAGTATGTTCACCATTTACGATTTCACCCTTTGCGAGATTTCATGGGAACAGTGGGACTTTACTGTATTTCATCATACATACCTTTGTCGTCACTGATTCCTTGCCTGACTAGGATATCATCTGCACTATCCATTGTGTATAATAGCATACTGACCTGCTCACAGCTTAGCTTTGTAGCGAGGCCACAATGCAGTGTGATATCTGGTTAATCTTTGGCACCAGTTCAGCCATGCTTCTGCTTGATTGGGACCTGCGACCTGGTTGAAGTTTTCAAGGAATGACAGAAGCTTTTCCATTCTTGTTCTTTCACTTGCTGCCACCAAAAAAAAAATTTTTTGGCCTCATTGTGCTAACACAGAATATTTGCAAAGTCTGCTGAGGTAAGGAAAATGTTAACTTTATTGGACCATCTCTTACTGTGTCTACATGGGGTTCAACAAGTGAGAACAATATCATGAGATATTGCCACACTTCCTGTGATGAAGTGTACTGTGTCTCATTAGTATATTACACAGTTAAAATTAACCCCTTATATTACAGAATTCACCTCAATTATGTCCTTCAGTATTTGCCTGTATTTGTATGACAACACAACTTTTGGCTTTGTTTCCAGCTTCTGGAGCTTCCCAGTTGTTGGAGATTGTCCACACAGGTCAGCTCATGAGAAAGCATTCAGAACAGATGGCAACCTTTTGCTTTGGCAGCAGCTTATTTCTTCATTCCTGGGGCCACTGACGGTCTTGTTTATAAACATATAGCTTTAAGTGGGTGTTGGTGCTTCTGGAAGGAGCATTGCCTCCTCAGTTTCTTAAGAATGCTTTTGCTGAAGCCTGGTCTGCTGTTGCCTTCAGCTGTGCAAAGTAAGTGATGGCAAAAGAATAATTGTCTTCGTGTTTGTAAGAAATTTCATCAATAGTGCACAAATTTATTTTACAATGCCAAAAGAACAGCAAAACATGACCTCATATACATCATGAAACAACCGTTGAGCTCCCCAGTGCACCTAATCATTCATTCAATCTGAAAATTCCTCTCAGCTTTGCTCTCTATTGATAAGGCAATCTATCAGAGGGACTCATAGGCCTTGATTTTTTGCAACAGAGACCCCCTCCATGGTTTCAAAAATGGAGGAAGGGGCTGAAATCCAGAAGTCCTGACCCCGAACAAGGCACCTACCATTTCGCGGGGTTGGGATTAGCACATGCATGTTTAATGGAGGAAGCTGCCCATATAATTCAACAGCTGTCTCCAGTCATGGTGACCCAGGTCTAAACTTTGTGGGGTTCTTTGGAGAGATGGGGCACCCTTTTGAAGAGGTAGGATACCCGTTTGGACACATACAAGGATACCTTTGAGGGAGCTCAGGTGTCCTTTGGTGGAGGTCAGGTATCATTTGGGCAAGGTCAGTTTACCCTTGTGAAAGATAAGGTGCCCATTGGGATTGTTAAAAGTAGTCATGAATGTGTCAAAAGTGTCAAAGTCAACTGTCAAAGGCAACTGTCAAACTGTCAAAGCATTTAAAACACATGCCTTTTAATTCTTTGAAAAAAAGTTCTGGAGTGTTTAAAAAAATATTGCTTGCTATTTCACTCTGTCTGTTAACATAAACCTGAGGGTTACCATTACTGGGTTGGTGCTGCATCACTAATTTCACAACCTTCCATTTTCACAATAGGGTGCCTCTCATTTCATAGTTTCATAGCTCTAAGTGGTTGTATGCTCTTTGAAGTGGGAATTTGAATTCCAATACTTGATTTTATAAGTAGTTATGCACTTGGGTGAAATGCTTGTTCTTATAAAGGGTTATATAGCTGAAAGAATGTAAATGTTGTGAATGGGCTTTTATGAATGAGAGTGTTTTTTTTAAAATAAATCTTCCAATCGACCCCTGGAATTTTATTTTAGTTAATCGCAGCATAACTCACGAGGTCCACCTATGGTGGATACTGGGTGGCATGATAGGTGTAAGGGCAAAGGGTGGTTGGTGGGGGACATGGGTTGGCACTAAATTTCCATAGGGGCTATATAACGACCATGGGGGTGTGGACTGGAAGGGGCATTAGATGGCATGGAGGGTTTGAGGACCCATGGGAGATGGGTGGGAGCATGAGGTGACATGGTGAGCAGGAGAGGCCATGGGGGTGGGTGGGGGGCATGGGTTGGCATGGATAGAGCATGGGGAATGTGTGTGGGGGGTTGTATGATGGGTGAGGGCTGTTTTATGTTTCACTGTTTTTTTAACAAAATTTAATGCAGTGCCAGAGCACAGAGGCAGGCCTTTCGCCTAGCCAGCCTCCGCACCCGGCAGCCTTTGCACTTGTTCTGGGGTCGCCCAGCCTGATACCCAAGGCACTCCGCAATCTCGGAATGAAAATTCTAATTTCCAAGGCACTTTCCTCCATGTGGGGGTTTGCAGAGCCAGGAAATATCCCAGCTCATTTCATTTTTCATTGTTTTAAGGAATAGAACGTGTCAAACTGACATCTGCACTTTAGTTCCAGTGGTGGTAAACTTGGGGGTGGGGAACAATGGATTATTGGGTATAAGCACACATTACCACGTGCTAGTTTTACCTGAACGCTTTGTCTATTTGCCATCAAAACAGCTCAACATACAGAGAACTACTTATACTTGGGAGTAATCTTATAAAGGCATGGCATATATATGGCACGGTGAACCACCAAAGCATACTTTGATCAAATCTTCAGCATTGTTTGACATTATAATACAAAATATGACACTGAGCCACATAGGAGATATTAGGGCAGATGATCAAAGACTTGGTCAAAGAGATTGGTTTTAAGGAATGTCTTAAAGGAAGAAAGAGAGGTAGACAGGCAGAGAGGTTGAGAGAGGGAATTCCAGAGTTTGGGTCAGGCAACTGAAGGCACTGCCACCAATGGTGGAGCGATGAAAATTGGGGAGGCCCAATAGACCAAATTTAGAGGAGTGCAGGTATCTTGGAAGGCTGTACAACTGGAGGTGATTATAGCAATAGGTAAGGACAAGGCCATCGAAGGATTTGGAAAAAGGAAGAGAATTTTAATTCCAAGGCATTGTTTAAGTTAGCCAGTGCAGGTCAGCGAGAACTGAGGTAAGGGTAAAACCAGACAATGTTACAGAGGTGGAAGTAGATGGTCTTAGTGATGACATGGATATGTAATTTGGCCCTTACTGCAAGGGGGATTGAGTATAAAGTTAAGGGAAATCTGGCTACAACTGCACAAGGCATCAGTGAAATCACACCTAGAGTACTGTGTACAGTTTGGTCTCCTTACTTAAGGAGGGATATACCTGCATTTCAAGCAGTTCAGAGAAGGCTTTACAAGGCTGATTCTTGGGATGAAGGATTTGTCTCATGAGGGAAAATTGAGCAGGTTGGATCTATACTCATGAGAGTTTGCAAGAATGAGAGGTGATCTTATCAAAACAGAAGGTTCTGAAGGGACTTGACAGAGTGGATGCTGAGAGGACATTTTCCCCTGTGGGGGCATCTAGAACCAGGGGAGATGGTTTAGAAAGAAAGGTGTTCCCATTTCAGATGGAGATGAGGAGGAATTTCTTCTCTCACAGGTTCATTAGTATTTGGAATTTGCTTTTCTTTTATTCATTCTACAAGGGATGTGGGCATCTCTAGCTAGGGCATCATTTATTGTCCATCCCTAATTACTCTCAAGGAGATGGTGGTGAACCAACATCTTGAACCGCTACAGTCCATACGTGTGGTTACACCCACAGTGCTATTTGGAAGGGAGTTCCAGGATTTTGACAGTGAAGGAACAGCAATATCGTTGCAAGTCAAGATTGTGTGTTGCTCAGAGAACTTGCAGGTGATGGTGCTCCCATGCACTTGCTGTCCTTGTCCTTCTAGGTGGTAGAGGTCGCAGGCTTGGAAGTGCTGTCAAATGAACCTTGGTGAGTGCTGCAGTGCATCTTGTAGATGATGCACACTGCTGCCTCAGTGGTGGAGAAAATGAATGTTGAAGGTGGTGGATGTGATGCCAGTCAAGTGGGCTGCTTTGTCCTGGATGGTATCAAGCTTCCTAAGTGTTGCTGGAGCTGTACTCATCCAGGCAAGTGAGGAGTACTCCTTCACACTCCTGACTTGTGCCTTGTAGATGGTGGACAGGCTTTGGGGAGTTATGAAGTGAGTTACTCAGCACAGGAACCCTAGCCTCTGACCTGCTCTTCTAACCAGAGTGTGTATATGGCTAGTCCAGTTCAGTTTCTGGTCAATGGTAACCTCCAGGATGTTGATAGTGGGAAATGTACTGGTGGTAATGCCATTGAACATCAAGGGGAGATGGTTAGATTGCCTCCTGTAGGAGGTAGTCATTGCATAGCACTTTTGTGGCATGAATGTTCCTTACCTCTCATTAGTCCAAACCTGAATGCTGCATTGAACACGGTCTGTTTCAGGATCCAAGGAGTTGGGAATGGTGCTGAACATTCATCATCAGTGAACATTCCCACTTCTGACCTTATGATGAAGGGAAGGTCATTGATGAAGCAGCTGAAGATGGTTGGGCCTAGGACACTACCCTGTGAAACTCCTGCAGTGATGCCCTGGGACAAAAGCACTTGGGCGTAAGGAAGAATAAATCCAACAGAGATAGCAAGCTTGCTATTTGAAAAAAAAGAATGGCGCACCTAGATCGCAGACATTGCAAATAGCTGCAGCTTAATTGAAAAACTGATCTATGTGTAATAACTGTTTTCTCTAGACACAGTAAAGCATTGAATTCAACTGTTTATGGCATGGGGAACTGGGGGTGGGAGGGAGTACAGTTGATAACATAGATCAGGCATTAAGGGTAGAAATAGTGGGCTTGACTTCAAAAGCTGTCAAGCACAAATGCTTCCAGGCATTTCAGAACAAAGTCTTTATTGCCACGCACAGTTAAAGGTCCAAGACCAGATGGATGCTGAGGAAATACCAGCACGCCAATCTGTTGCAGTGTGACCTTTGCACTCAGCAATTTTCACACCATTTTTCTTATTTTTATAATATTTGCAGTAGAAACCAATCAAGTTGTTATGAAGATGTAATTACTCTAAAGTTTCCTGTTTCCAGAATCTCTGTGATGAAGGCCACAGCCTGAAATTCTCTTAAATTTAACTGCGGATTATAAACGAAAGGTCAGTTCACTTTGGAACAGATGCAGTCTGAAAGCACAATGAATTGACAATGAATAAGAAAACGGATTTTTTAAATAAAATATATCTTGCTTAAATAACCCCTTGCAAAAGTTAATTTTACTGCTTGAATTTAAAAATAAGGAACACACATGATACTAAATCCCATATGGATTATAGCTGAGTAGACGGGTTGATTGCACTTACCAGCAGATGTAGAATCTCTGACTCCTGGTGAGATTGTCAAAATTATTTTCTGAAAAATGGAACTTGTCACTCACTACATATGCAGGCAAGTTCCTTAAAGAATGGTAAAGTTAGGTTTATCAAATTGCACAGGTTCAAGGCAAGGTCAAGCATGCCTGTGCAGCTCTGCAGACAGAAAGAGTGGTATGCATATGTTACGTTGAAATGCCTGTTAATCAAAAATGTGATAACATCATTAGTGTTAGTTTCCAAAAAAAATCATAAAAACTAAGCAAGTAGCTGCTTAATCATGTTTTCTAATGACATTGTTCTTAAGGGTTTTTTAAATAAAATTAATCCAGACAATGTTCACTGCTTCACATTTTCAATTCTGTTAAGTTCAACAAGAGGTTGAATGGAATTAATCTGTGAGGTTCATAGGGTGAAATAAAATATCTCCCACCATTAGCTACATGATAAGTCACACTCCAGGAATGTAATTCAGTGCCTAAGGATAAAAAAAAATTGCATAAAGTCTATTTATTGAGTTCAGTGTCAGGTCTGTTAAAGAAACAGTACATTCTCCTTCAGCTGGGTGTGTTGCAATGTTCCAAATATATGACTTTTCAAGTATAATAGACACACTTCATAGCATGTTATTTCCACTTTCTTTTAAGGTCATTCAATGTTATATTTGTTTGCCTATGCCCCCATTCTTGCTGCAAAGCAAGGCAGTGGGCAGCGAAAAGTGTTAACAAATGATCTCTGACCTGATTTTCAAACAGGCCTTGAAGTGAGTGGTCAATACTACTAATTAACCATTGAAATATTTCAATATTTACATCAGAATAATGTTACAATTATGAGGTAGATAAGATTATTAAATTTTGGGACCATAGGTTTAAATTTAGGGTAAATGAAGAGGGTTGTGTGACCTGTTCTGGAGTCTGCCTGACTGTAAGCCTGGGTTGTTTGATTGTTCAAGGTCAAAAGAAGGCATGGATTGTTTTACTGGGAAGAAGATGCAAGATTTTACACTTAGAGACAATGGGAACAGTCTCTGAGTCTACCATGAGTAGACTCCAAGGGCAAAATTTTCCCTCTGTTTTGGGAGGCGGGTGGGGGGGGGGGGGGGGGGGGGGGGGGGGGGGATGCGGGAGTGGCCACAGGCTGGCAGCCTTCCGATCAGTGTCCCTAGTTGGGGCAGTGCTGCCATTTTATGTGGGCAGGCAAATTAAGACCCCCCCAGCGTGATGTCCGCCAGGAAGCGCTATGCGCTCCCTGTGTGGGCAGTGGGAGGATTCCCTCAGCCGGGAGTGCGCACTTTCGCACATGTGCGCGCACAGATCTCCCTGAGACAGCATTTAGCCTCAGAGAGGTCGTCTCCAGTTTGAAACTTTAAATAAAGGTATTTTAAAAATTTCCCTGCTACGTTCCCCCATGTGACCCTGTCACATGAGTTGGGACATGTCCATAACTTTCATTGAAATCTTTAATAAAAATTTAAATACCCTCATGAAACCTCATCCCGACGTGGATGAGATTTCATGCCTTTTCCAAGGCCTGCCTGGGCTCCCAGCCTGCCTGCCAACCTTAAGGTTGCACGGGCAGCTCCATCAATCAGGTTAGTTAATTTTTTAATGGCCTTAATAGACCATTGACAGTTCAGCGGGCACACAGCCAATTTGACTGCGCGCCCGCCATACTGAAAATCTAAATGACGCGGGATGACATCGGGACGCACGCCCAATGTATCCCCGCATCACTTTATGTGTCAGCAAGCACGCGGGATGACATCGGGACGCATGCCCAATGTATCCCCGCGTCACTTTACGTGTCGGCGAGCACGCAGGATGACATCGGGACGCACGCCCAATGTATTCCCGCGTCACTTTACATGTCGGCGAGCACGCGGGATGACATTGGGTCGCACGCTCAATGTATCCCCGCGTCACTTTACGTGTTGGCGAGCGGGCCCCACCCCTCCTCACCGATAGTGAGTTAGCAATTTTATGCAAATACGTGTCAAGTGTGTTTCACGTTGCTATTGATAAGAAGGCAGAGGGAGCCATTTTTGAGACCAGGTTGCAAGCTCCCAACAAATCCACGAATATCACAGACAGGCAGCAGTTGTTGGTATCTGTAGCCACCTGACAGTCAGAGAGCAGGAAACAGAGGCAGTCAGTCCTGCACATGAAGCAGAAGAAATTATGTCTCTATTGTTCACCATGCAAAATGTGGGTGAGCATTCACGGTCATATTGACTGTTTGTGTGGATTGAAAGGAAAGAGTATAACCCTCACAGTGAAAGTCAGTTCTAGGATCAGAAGTTACATGGCTGTGAAAGTGAAATGGAAGCAAGCCATCAGGAATAGGGAATAATTTTAGACTGGTTCCTGGAGGATGAAGTGTCCACTTAAGGGATAGTGTAATATATAACCATAGTGGGAGATTTTCAGTCACGCTAAAAGTTAAAAGGGGAATCTTTTTTCTGTAGTTTAAAGTATAAGTTACCTACAAAAAAAGTAGTCTTTCATAAATTGTATTTTTCAGTAATTTGTTACCGTAAAAGTTTTAAAACATGAAATCTTGACCTGTCAATCTTTCAGCTATTAATTAGGAGTTGTAATTACTCTTTAAAAGTTATCAGTCTCTATGGAGATTGTAACAAAATTGGGAGCTTTTTGCAGGATTTCGAATTCACAGGGTGAGGCGAGTACAGTGGGTTTGACCAGAGTTTGCAAGAACAAGATTTCACAGTGACTTTTGTTATATTTATTGCAAAGTTAAAAGTGGCTACGTCTATTGCAGAAGCTTTTCTTGAAAGAGAATAGTTAATAAAGATTAATTTAAAGTCAATAGCAGAAAAGTTAGAAATATAATTAAAAGTAGGCACTACAAAAGCTGAAATATTTGAAGTATTGGCCCGACATTTGAACTTTGAGGGAGAAAAAGGTAATCCAGATAAAATACAGCTTGAGTTTGCTGGGATTCAGTTCCAAATGAAGCAACTTGAACTTGAGAGGGAAAAGAAAAAGAAAGAGAAATGAAGAAAAATGGAAAGACAGGGGAAAGAAAAAGAAAAAAGAGAAGTAAAAAAAAAAGAGAAAAAAGAGGGAAAACGAAATGCAAAAACTTGAATTTGAATTCCAAAGAGACGAAATAGAAAGAATTAGGAGGAATAGCAAAAATGACAGGGAATTTCCTAGGGTAACGAAAGGCCTTGAATTTAAAAGAGAAAGGGAAACCAGGAAGTTTTAACTGGACAGAGAACATGAGCAAGGAGTAACCAGTAGATTTGACCAGAGGTCAGATCTAACTCCTTGTTTTTAATTGGCAAGATATATTTGCCTCATGCCTAAATTCAGTGAGGGAGGAGTTGAAATGTATTTTGTCTCATTTAAGAAAATTGCTACAAAGTTACAATGGCCACAAGAAATTTGGACAATCCTATTACTAAGTGCTTTGTTAGGAAAGGCATTGGAGGCTTAAGGTTTCGCCTCTTTCTGATGAACAGTGTGCAGATTATGACACAGTTATGAATGCCTTGTTTAATGCTTATGGGCTAGTACCAGAAGCTTGAGACAAGAATTTAGAAACTTGAGGAAGAGACAGCTTCATACCTTTGTAGAATTTGCCAGAGAAAAAGACATGATCTTTAATCAATGGTGTAGGCCAATGAAAATTGAACAAGATTTGGAAAACATTAGAGAGGTGTTGTTACTGGAACAATTTGAAAACAATATTCTTTTAGAAATCAGGTCCCACCTAGAAGACCTTGAAATTTCTGACATAAGGGAAGCAACTGTTTTAGCTGATAGCTATGACTTATCCCATAAACATCTATGTGGCAGCAAACCACATAGGAATTGGACAGGGAAGTGAAGCAATAATGAGCAGAACACTAATGAACAGATTGGGACAGTAGAAATGAAAGGACAGATTCACCTTATAGTAATAAAAGAGATAGTGTAGAGGATAGGAATGATTCAAGGATACCAACATGGGAAGAATTTTCCCCCATTCGGGGGGGAAGTGCGGGAGCGGGTGCATGCAAGCGCGCCTCTGATCGGCCCCCCCAATTGGAGGCGCACCACCGTTTTACATGGGTGAGCTAAATAAGGCCCACTCATCGTGATGTCCGCTAGGAAGCGCTATGCACTCCCTGTGCAGGCGGTGGGGGGGGGGGGTTCCCTCAGCTGGGAGTGCTCAGCACAAAAGAGCGCACTCATCTTCCTGTGGCTAAGTGCTGCCCCAGGGAGATCGTCTCTGATTTGAAACTTAAATAAAGATATTTTAAAATTTTCCCTGCCATGTCTCCTCATGTGACACTGTCACATGAGTTGGGACATGTCCATCACTTTCATTCAAACTTTTATTAAATTTTTGAAAACCTACATGAAACCTCATCCCGCCCACGGATGAGGTTTCATGCTTTTTCTGGCAGGCTCCCGGTCTGCCCGCCAACCTTAAGGTCCATTAACCAGCTCCATTACTTTTTAAATGGCCTCAATTGGCCGTTGGCAGGTCAGTGGGTGCACAGCTGATTCGGCTGCACCCCTGCCGACCTGAAAATTGAAATGAGGCGGGGTGATGCCGGGAGCTCCACCCGACGTCATCCGTCGTCATTTTACATGTCGGAGAGCGGGCCCCGCCCCCCACTTGCCGACCTCAATATCCTGGCCCATGTTTTTACTGCTGTAAAACAGGGCATGCAAAAGTAAGGTGCTGGAAATTAAAATCAAAATCAGTAGCTCTTGTGAGTATGCCTAGTGTTTCTCCAGAGGATGCTATACAAGTAGGTGGAGCACTGAACCAGGCATGCAGAGAGTTTTCCATCACACTCTTAACTTGTGCCTTGTAGATGGTAGGCCTTGAGGAATCAGGAGAAATGTTACTTCTTTGTCTTGTGCATATAAACATTGTGCAATTGATAGCATAGACCCAAGAGCCAGAGCAATCAATCTAGCAATGTTTTCCATGGGGTTCATTTGTTTCAATAGGCGAATGGATTCCTGGGCTTTCAGCCAGGTCTCATTATGTATCCTTGGTTGAGAGCCCAGACACCCATTAGAGTACTATAACATGGGTCATGGGAGGGGTATATGAGAGGCCATGGGGTGTGGGGGGGGCATGAGGCAGCATAGATGGGCATGGGGAGTGTGTGGGGAGTGAAGGAGAGTGAGGGGTGAGGGATAGAGTGCCTTTCTGTTTTTGTTATAACTGTGATGAAGTCTCACATCACCAAGGAGGGCCTTTTAAACAGCCTGCCTTCACACCTAGTAGCCTCTGTAGCTGGCTCTGAGCTTTTTTCCTGGTCAGCTGGCCTGACTGCAGTCTGCACCTGCCACCCCCGCTCCCAATATGAAAATCCCGTCCTTCCTGGGACTTTCTCCTGGGGTGGGCAGGCCAAGGAGTGAGAATGAAAATCCAGCCCAATATCTCCTTATTGGCTCAGTGTCAACTTTTTGCATAATACTCCTGTGAAGAGCCTGGGGACAATTTTTATGTGAAAGGTGTGATGTAAATATATTTTTTGTTGTAAAAATTAATTATTATTGGAACATAGTTGTAGAACTCCTTCATAAGGCTGGCCTTAGCGATATGCACAGGAGAGTGTTGTGGGCTTTCTCCAAAAATTTAACAGAGAAATGATTGATTCTGAGCCATGATGACAAATGGAGCTTGCAAATTTTCTATTCAGACAGCAAGCACTCAGACCTCAATTGGTGCATGCCAATAGATTGAGATCTTTTACCACTTCTAATTAGCAGGTAGCTATGCATTGCAATTCTTTCTGGCAATCTCACCTACTTGACATTGCATTTTCCTTGTGACATTGTTCAGCTTAAAATAAAACAATATTTTTAAAGGAGAAGCTGTTCAACCGATTACGAAGAACGACAGAATGAACATTAACTGTGACCACCTGGTTAGATCATTTGCTCTGAAACTGTTTTCCCTTCCAACTTTTCTATTCCCAACATATTCATTCATAAACCTTTAAGAATCACTGCTTTAGAAGCCTTTAACCTGCTCTTATGGCCCTGTCTATTGCATTGCCAAATGGCCCCCAAATGTTGATTTCTAAATATTACTGTGTTTCTCTCATCAGGTGATTTTTTTTAAATAACAGAGTCTTTATCATGAGAAAACAGAGTTCTTAAAAATATACTGGAATTTTGTATGAGCAGACATTTGCCTTTTATCTTTACATGTAATTCGGCACTCAATCTGACAAGTATACTACCATTGTGATTCAAATAAAACAGAAAATGCTGGAAACACTCAGCAGGTCAGGCAGCATTCATGGAGAGAGAAATAGAGTGAATGGGCTGGATTTTCATCTTTGAGGTTTGAGGTAGATAGTGGAAGTTAGGAAAATTCCCAGCTCGGCCTGCCCATCTATAGAGAAAGCGCCCACAAGAATGGGATTTTCATTAGGAGGGGTGCAGTTGCGAGCTGCAGTCAGTCCAGCAAATCTGCCCCCATGCCCCCCTGCCAAACAACCCCTATGCCCTCCATGCCAATTTATGGCACTTCCAAGCCCATTCACCTGATATACACTGTTTAGAAGCCAAGGAACACTGTAGTGACAATAGGATGTGTTAACAAAAGCTTTTTTAAAAAGTCATTCATTTATAACTTTCCACTTTCTTCAAAAATCCTTTTACTACACTGCAATAAAAGTGTCAATCACCCAGACCCTTTCAAGTATGAATAGCTGAAATTGCAAGCACTTGAAGTTTCTTTATCTTGTGTAAATAAACATTGAGAGCATAGATCAGAGAGCTAGAGCTGTCAATCAAGCAATCAGGTGTTTCAACAGGCTAATAGATTTCTGGGCTCTCAGCCAAGAATACATTAGACAGTATTTTCCCAACGGTGGGGGGGTGGGGGGGGGGTTGGTGCTGCTCGCCAACGCCTAAAATGATGCACATCCCGACATCATTGCACAGCTGTGCGCCTGCCAAACTGTCAAAGGCCTATTCAGGCCAGTTGGAAAGTAATTAAAGTAATTAACTGAGCTGCCCATCCAACCTTAAGGTTGGCGGGCAGGCGAAGAGACCAGGCGGCCTTTGCATTTTTCATGAAACCTCATCCACAGGTGGGATGAGGTTTCATAAAGAGTTTATTATTTAAATAAAAAGTTTTGAAATAAATAATGGACATGTCCCAGCTCATGTGACAGTTTCACATGTTTCACAGTTTTCCCACCTTTCTTCAAATTTCCATAACTTAAACAAATCTCCTTGAGGCACCACTGTGCCACAGGGAGAACTCTGCACTCTTTCGCGCGCATGCACATGAAAGAGTGCAGGGAACCACTCAGGGTATCCCCCCACCCACACAGGGAGTGCTCAGTGCTTCTGGGCAGGCATCACGATGGGCAGGCCTTAATTGGCCCGCTCACAAAAATGGCGGCACAGACCTGGTCTGGGGCACCAATTGGGTTTGCGCCCGCCTTCACACAACACCCCCAATGGGGGGAAATTTCTAGCCATAATGTTAGACTTTCACCATCTAGATATGCATGGGAAGATCACCACATGCAAGTTTCATTCCAAGTCACACACCATCCTAAGAAATATATCACTGTTCCTGTTGCTGGGCCCAAAACCTGCAACTCCTTCCCTAACAGCACTATGGGTGTACCTAAACCACACAAACTGCAGCAGTTCAAGGAGTCAGTTCACCAGCACCTTCTCAAGGGCAATTGGAGATGGGCAATAAATGCTGGCCTTATCAGCAACCCCAACATCTCAGGAATGAATAAAGAAAAAGAAAATCCCAATCAATAAGTCACAACTCACTTTTACCTGTCTGCTCTTTATCTTTCCCATATACAAAAAAGATGGCTTGTGTATTTAGCATATCCAGGAACTAAGATATATTTGTGATGAAAATATTCAAAAGGTGATAGGTGATCTTAACACAGCAATGATTTAATGCTCAAATTGAGTTTAAAAAATGGAATATATTTCAAAATAGTGGGTGGTTTCAGGCTTTGTGGATAGGAAAGTTCAATTTGCCTGTAAATCTGCTACAGGTAAAAAGTTAAAAACTAGCAATGAAAGAATGTCACTTGCAGTATTAGTGCTGTTATCCAATAAATGCTAATTGGAAGATTTAATTCCTATACTTTAGCTTCATTATTAATGGCTTTGACTTAAGCAGGGCTATAGAAAGGACAAATTGTCTTTTCAGTGATAGTTACTGACTAATATCTTATGTGTTAAAGTAAGCTGTTTTCACTTGTGCAGTTTATGATTTAGTCGCTGGGTCAATATCATAGAACTCTCTTCCTCACAACACTGTGGATGTACCTACACCACATGGACTGCGGTGCTTCCAGAAGGAGGCCCACCACCACCTTCTCAAGGGGTGATTAGATGGGCAATAAATGCTGGCTTAGCCAGCAACATCCACACCCCATGGAAGAATAAATACATTTTTAAAAGTCTTTTCATTAAAAATGTCTGAAAAATGCTGGAAACCTGATGTATCAATGTAATTAGACCAGAGCATGATTTAGTCCTGCCAAAATCCCATGTGGCTAGCTCAGGCAGAAATCTTAGGGACACTTAATTTTAGTAGGGGAACAAATTGTGCTGTGGATTGGACTGGAGCGGGGAGTGGGGTGGAGGCGATGAGATTGGCAGAAACTTCAGAAAGGGGGATGAGCTAGCTGAATGGGCTCCTCGGAGAGAGAATAAAATGGCTGTTTTGACACAAATGGAAAAGCGGCCTTCTAACATCTCTGAGGCTGAAGTGGAGTACTAGGAAAGTAGTAATCACGTAATAGCACATAACAGGAGAGAGAACATGACTGCTTTTAATTGGACACTCCATAACCCCAAGAATATCCTGCATTGTGGAGGAAGATTGATTATCTCATTTGATCAGCAAAGATGTGTTTACAGATGAATAACAGGGAGATAACTGAATAACCAAGAAGGAAATGGATCTTCTCCAGTACAACAGACATGCATTGATCTTTAGGTTATCATGGAATGCCATATTCCTTGTCCCAGAAACCTTCGGAGCTCATGGCCTGAATCTTCTGGTCAGCGTGCGCGGGTGGGCCTCACTCGCCGACGTGTAAAATGACACGCGGTGACATCGGGTGCATGTCCTGACACCACTGCGCTTCATTCAGATCTTCAGTTCGGCAGACATGCACTGGAGTCGGCTGAGCGCCCATCAACTGTCAAAGGCCTATTAAGCCATTTAAATACCAGTTAAAAGAATTAACTTAGCTGCCTGTCCAACCTTAAGGTTGGCGGGCAGGTGAAGAGCCCCGGTGGCCTTCGCATTTATTATGATACCTCATCCACGGGCGGGATGAGGTTTCATGAAGGCTTTACAAATCAAATGAAAATTTTAATTAAAAATCAGTGACATGCCTGAATAATTTTTTTTTTATTTCAAATAATAATAATCAAATAAATCTCCCTGAGGCAGCTTTGTGCCACAGGGAGATTTCTGGACATAGGCCCCGACTCAGCCTTCTCCACCCACCTTCCACCTCAGTGCTTCTGGGTACGCGTCACGGTGTGGGGGCTTTAATTGGCCTGCCACGTAAAATGGCAATGCTCAGCTGATGGTGGGCAGCAATCAGCTGCGCACCCGCCTGCACCCACTCCAGTTCAGCCCCCCCCCCACCGCCCCCGATGGGGAGAGAATTCTCCCCCATATAAATATTGGAGTTGTCGCTTACAGCCACGCTGCAGATCTGGTTGCAACAAAAAACAGAGTTCCTTCACAGCCTTGAAGCAAGGCTTCATGAAACAAAGCTCCTGGGAAAGGTCACAGAAAGTGTCCCTGGGTCTATACATCCTGCTGGATGGGCAGTGCTGAGATGGTCTGGCTCTCTTCTAGTGCTGTCTAATTAATTTGGTTTCTCTTACAGAATCTTGGTGCTGCTCTTCCTTCAACATATATATCACAAAGTGGAATTTCCATTAACAAAAGCACTGTTGAGGTTAGTAATTGTGTTGACATTGAATTCTTTCCAAGAGTAAGGAAAAGTTTTCCTGAGTATATTAGTGAAAAACCATTTTCAATTCCGATAGTGGATCCACAAAAAAACTCAGTTGAGTGGCGTCTCTTTAACCACCTACCCCCACTTTTGAAAACTAGTCCAAATTTTCAAGGGTGCATGGGAATGTGGAAGTCATGCATTTAGAGCAAGTGACACCATCCTGTCTTAACATCAACAGCAACAAAGACTTGCATTTACATAGCACTTTCAACATAAAATATTCCAAAGCAGGAGTGTGATCAGACAAAAAAATTTACACCAAACCAAAGAAGCAAACATTGGGATAGCTAACTAAAAATTTGGGCAAAGAAGAGAGAGACGTGGCGGGATGGTGAGGTTTAGGGATGGCACTCCGCATTTTAGGGCCTAGATAACTGAAGACTGTCTAACTCCATCATTTGCATGCGGTTACCCCTAGAAGAATGGATGCTTCTTCAACACACAGTAAAATTGAGAGGAATGTATACTGGGGCAACTGCAACAGAACCATGGCATTAATTAACCCCATCAGAAGTTCTTGACCCGCAAGGACGTAATTGCCAACAAATACCCTCCCCCAGCCTAGAAATTTCAAGGCCATTATTTCTCCAGGTTTTCTTCTTTAACATTTTGTTTAGTAAGCTGTGAAGTTGACTTCTAATTGCCTTCTAAAGTAGCCTGGGAAACCACTCTATTGTATTAAGGATGGGAAATAAATGCTAGTGGTGACCACATCTCAAGAATGACAGAAAATAAAATAATGTAATCAGCTGTTGAGAAAGCTATTACAGATTTTATATATATAATTGCCATTCAATATATCTAAAGGGAGAACCAAGCATTTACCGTAAGTAGAAAGTACAGAATAAATTCTATTAAAAAACTGAAATTACACACTTGCTAATATTGATGTGCAACAGTGCAGCACAAAATTTCACTAATAATGCCCTGTCATGCAGGAGTGACAACATCTGTTATCACAATGGCTTTCAGTTTTAGTGATAAATCAAAGTGCAACAATTAAACTGTATCATGAAATTTCCAATTTCATAGAACACTACTGGAATTTTTCTGAATGCTAATTGCTATAACTGCAAAACTAAATTGAAAGCATACATTAACAGTTGGTGAAATTGATAAGTATTTTTTCAAAATAAAAACTACATTTCTTTAGACGATTAGATGCTCCAGTCGGAATGAAGTGCTTATTGAATCGGCATGGCTCAGCAACAGGAGGATTCTCGCTATTAGGGTGTTGACTGCTGTATTCATCCTTATGTGAGGGGGACTGAATAACATATGAATACTGAAAATACAAATGGGTTATGTGCCTGCAACTAATTAGGAACCCATATGTGGTTAATTGCAATTTTGGTCAGTGAATAAGTAATGAGTAACAGCCTCTGTCATTGAGAATGTGATCACAGCATATGCATATAAGCTTGAGCCTGTTTGTGTGTTGATTGGTAAAACAGTGGGGAAAAATATTCCTACGGCGGGCAGGCTGGGTGGGAGTGGGCATGAAACTGATCGCCGCCTATGGTTGGCTGCGCGCTGCCATTTTACTTAGGTGGGCCAATTAAGACCCGTCTAGCATAACGTGCAGCCGGTAGCACTGACCATTCTCTGTGCGGGCAGGGGGAGGAGGGAGATTCAGGGCCTGCACTCTTTTGTGCATGCACATGAAAGAGCACAGCATTCTCCCTGAGGCATGGAACTGCCTTGGGGAAATTGAATAGATTATAAAACATTTAAATAAATGAAGTAAAAATTTATTTAAACATGTCCCCTCATGTGACAGTGCCACATGAGCTTGGACATGTTTGTGAAGTTTGGAAAGGTTATCTATTTATTTTATAAAAGCTTCAGGAACCCTCATCCCACCAGTGGTGCGGTGTCCTGAAGAACGCGAAGGCCGCTTGGGCTCTTTGCCTGCTGCCAACCTTAAGGTTGGTCGGGCAGCATTCTTAATTAAGTCAATTCCATTCTTAACAGCTTTAATAGGCCGTTGACATTTCAGCGGGCACGCAGCCACCTCCAGCGCGCCCCCGCCAAACAAAATATTGAGGTGATGCACAATGACATTGGAAGCATGCCCGACATCATAGCATATCATTTTATGCGTTAGCGTGTCAGGCCCGCCCCCACATGCTGACCGGAAAATTCAGCTCAGCGTGTCAAAAAGCAGTGTGCAGATGTGCTTTGATTGTTGTGTGTGCTTTATTTCCTTGGTCACTCTGGTATCTGATAAAATAGTGTGTAATACAGGTGAAAACACCAGACTTCAGCACCGTATGTTGAAAACTTACTTCAGATCAGTATTTACAGTAGGAGAAGAGGCCCGCACCCCGAGGAAATTATCAGGGATGGGGACAAACCAAAATTAGTCTAGGGAAATTCTCTTGATAAAGCTCTGCACCTCGCTACATCTCTTCCCTTCTTTAAGATGATCCTTAAAACCTATCTCTTTGATCGAACTTTTGGCCACCTACCCTCATATCACCTTATATAGCTCAGAGTCAAATTTTGCTTTATAATGTCCCTATGAAGTGCCTTGGCATTATTTTTATGTTAAAGATGCTTTTAAATGCAATTTGTTGTTGTAAATACAGCTACATTCAGTTTGTGTATTAATTAATTCCATCATATGTCTGTATACATACAATTCAGTCAGACAGTGAAGGAACACAGGCAGTATCTTTGTGAAATACACTGCACCTGGTAAGAATTTTAATTATAATCCAGCACCCACTGCTTTGCACCAATGACAGGAATACCTGTCATTATTCATAGACTTTAAAATAAAATAGACTTTTTCAGAAGTACAAGCAGTGGTGCATGTAGGCTTTCAAACTGACATACCTCAGGGAAAGGCATCAAATAAGTTCAATTTCAATGATCCAGAGCCATGATAAACTGAAGCAATTTAAATTTTTTTGTGACCACTGCTCTAGGTCATTATGATTAAATGAGTAGTAATCCAGTGTAAAAATGTCACCAGCACTAGGGTATCTGCTGGGAGGAAATTTATACACATGAGCAAATCAATATGCATCGTGTGCACTCGAGCATTCAATAATCAATTCATTCTCGTTATGAGAAAACAAATTCAGACATTCCTTAACTTCATTTGCAAAATTTAATTTGTTTTTATTTTTCGGGGGAAGGGGGGAAGGAAGAATGTCTTTCTGAATTCAGATTTTGTTTTAATTTGTCCATGCTTTTCAGTCTTTGGGTCAGGAGAAAAGATTGTTTAGTGCTGTGTGGTACACTTAATGGAAGTCTTGGCAAAGGCCAACCCTGTGTATTAAAGGATGATAGCTTACATGTTTTCCCATGTAAGCTTTCACATTACTAGTCTTTGTGGTTATCAGAGCCATTTCTGAAGGAGAAAGGTAGGCTAACATCTGAGGTGGGGTGTTTCATTGCAAAACTAAAAGAATAATGTTGAAATCCATAGGGCAACATTTAATGAAGGACATCTCAGCATTTTAAGGTCCTTGAGTAAAATGTACAATTCTGATGAAGGGTCCAATCTGAAGCGTCAACTTCTCTCTTAGATCCTGACTGATATGTTGTGTATTTCTAACACTTCCTGTTTTGCTTTCGGAACATTCAGAAAACTGTTATGGATTGTGATATCAAAGAAACAACCATCTGATAAATTATCCTCTTTGACGTTCCAAATGGACCGGAATACGTGCCCACATTTCTGATGTATGTGCAATTTGTGCAGTTCTGCATTGGAAGTACTGAAAACAAAAAATTAACCCCTTAATATCAACGTTCCTCTCCATATAATAGATATCACTAAAGTGCATATGCATAAATATGCATGAAAGCTTTTTTGGGATGTTCATGTCTTCCTTTCTTATCTTGATACAATTTACTCTGCTTAGCCACATTAATTATGACAAGTAAATACTTGGCATAGCGGTTTCTTAGTATTTTGAAATTTCACAAAGTGGATGCTGAAGAATAATTACTTTAGGAATTTCAGTCTGGCATCTAGAACCTTTACCAGCTGTACTAAATTCAACTGAAGCAGTTGATAACAAAATCTGTTTATATTTGGATATGTTCCAGATATTTTTGAGTTTTTTCTTTCTAATTTGACAGTGTTTGATGGAAATGCTTCTTTGTGGAAGAATCTCTTTTATGGCTGAATTTTGAATTGTTAGTTAAATAGTCATTTGGTAGTACAGAACTTGAGTTTTGCTGAAAAATACATATAATGTTGAAGTCTTGCATTGAATAGAACAGAAGCAAGAATACCAAATTTCAAAGGCAGCAATTTATACTGCATGAGGAAAAGCGTGTTGATTGGTTGGCAAGTGGAATCTGATTGGTGGAGGCATTGCCATGGAGAAGGCATCAGGGAACAGTTATCCCCAAGCTTTTGTTTATATTAAAAAAGGCAAGTTGGCTCTGATTGGTTACAGCAGTGCCATGTGGAATGCACCAGGGAGCCATTGTCCCCCAAGCTTTTGTTAATTGCACAAGGTGCAATGCCTGGACATGTTCTTTCTGTTTGCATATACGTAGCTTCTTGAGAGTATAGGTGAGCCACATTGCAAGCTCTATTGTTAATCCTAAACTGGTTGTTAGTGTAAATCTTAGCATAGTCAGGGTTGTTCAGTAAGTGCTATCCCATCACGGAATGACCTCTAATGTTGGACACTATGTTCTGAGTTTTGCAAACATGGGCTGGTTGAGTACGGTCAATACTCTTCCTGTTGAAACAGCCAAACGGTCATGCTGTTTGATATGATCTGCCAGTCATTGGGCATGCATATTTCATTGCATATTTCTGGCATTACACCAGCACTGAAATTCATAAAGAACATTACTCAAGGAAGCACCACATTTGTGCCATATCAATATATCATAGCAATCTAGATGTGCCACCATTGTCAAAATCTGTATTCATTGAACTTATGAATTTAACAATTCATGCAGTTGAGTTTAGCTTTAACACCACCATTTATGTCCAAATAAATGGTGTTGCCATGGCATCCCTTCTAGGCCTACCTTTCGCTAACATCCTTGTAGGTTTCAATGAGAAATGCGTTTTCAATGGAATGACCCCTAACCTCCTGATACATTTGCTATATTTGAATCTGCAGTTGCATGTAAGAATATTCTTACGCATGTTAATGGGGTCCATCCCACGCTCAAATTCATCTTTGAAATGGAGCAATGTAATGAGCTCTCTTTCTTCGATGCACTAGTTGAGAAATCTGCTAATGGGTTCCCTACTACTGTTCACTGTAAGCCTACCTTAAATGGTCAATATACATGTTGGGATTCCTACAGATCCATGCCCTATAAGATTGGCCATTCAGTATCCTTGTAAATAGAGCCCAAGCCATTTGTTTACCATGCAAGCTTAATGCTAAAATAGAGGGTGCTAAAGCTGTCCTGCGGAATAATGGCTACCCCAATCAGATCATTGCTCACTGTATATTGTGCAGACTCAAAATGGGCCTAAGGTCATGTAGTAATTATGATTTTATTAAATGTTGGACAGTACCTTTAAGAGCAGTCATGTGATGTAAGGTCACATGATCTGTATAAACCATTGTGTTAGCAGCATGGGCTACTTCCACAGTAGGTGTAGAGATAGAGATGGAGTGAAAGCACACGGGTAGCTGCTGCTAGCTGTATTGTAAATAAACCTAGTGTTTCCACTTAGAAAGCTGTCTGCAGATCAACTCAATTACGAATAGGCGACTCAGCCACACTACAACAGTCTGCCATTTCCAGTCCTGAAAAGTGCCCAGTCTACCTCAAATTAAGGAAGGGTGATATATCACAAAAATTTGATCAACAGGTCAAATTTCAAGCTGCTACTATGCAGCAGCAACATGAGTGGTGTTCTCCACTAACAGGATGCTGCCATCAAGCCAAAAAGACGCTCAGCCTACCACACAAATGAGTAATGTGGTACATGAATTTCAATGCCAGTGTGATGCCAGGTATGTAGGCCACATGTTCCAATGACTGGTGGATCATCTCAAACCCCTGAGGTGCCTTGAACCATGACTCATTGAAAAGTTGGGCTGACAAAATTGCAGAGGACTAGGATATGCATATCTCCGCAATGGAGCCGGCCAGGATTAGGCATGCAGGGTGTGGGCTCATAACCTGAGCCAGCCCCCACCCTTAAATGGTCCTACTGAAAATTGGAAACCCCCGGAATGGGATCAGGAATCCTGGAATCAGGTCCCTGCCTCCACTTTCTCCTCTTCAGGGAGTCTCCCCAATTCCATGAAAATCGAGGCTGTAGTGTCCAATGTTAGATGTGATTCTACCATGCCTTTGAAAGCTTTTGACAGTATGTCTCTTTTTTCAGCAATGCTAGTTAAATGTTAGATGTCTCAGCAGTTTTGTAGTTGTCAAAGTCTGTTCCATAGTCTCTTGTAGGTACAAGGCAGAAAGTCAGTTTGTCACTATTCCTGAATTTCTTACAAGGTACTTCTAATAACAACATGCAATGGTAACATGTCGCTGAAATTACATGCACAAAGATGAAATATTAAAAGGACAACTTACAATTCTGTAGATTCAAACATATTTCAGAAAGTAACTGTTTCTTGACAATAATATTTTCGATCAATGGAAACTTCATAAGACCTATTCATGGGTATCACATATTGAAATTTTTGACCATTTAGCCTAGGTTACACTTTGGATCATTTATGTCAAGATGTTGATATCAAATTAATTTTTGTTCACAAGGGATCAAATCCATAACATACAGCTTCCAGAAATGAAATGCTGGAAATCTACTTTGAGTGGGAGACTTCTAATCTTAAGGAACTCAAGGTCTGCTTATGAGAATGTTCGGTGTCACTAAACACAAGAGAATGCTAAATTCAGTCACAAAATTTATAACAAGGCATCCCAAAGATGCTCTTGTTATCCTCTGTAACAGGTACTGCAGCACCATTCCCTCACAGGAAAAAAAATCTCATGTAAAAGTTGTGTGGTTTTTACAGTGTTGACAGATATTTCACTGGCTGGAGATAATCCTGTAATTCTAGTTACCATAATTTAAAATGAAACAGGAAATGCTGGAAATACTCACAGGTCAGGCAGCATCTGTGGAGAGAGAAACAGAGCTTTCAAATCTGCAAATTTTCATCAGAACTGAAAAGGTAGAGATGAAGCGAATTAACATGTCTAACTTTTCCCAGTTCTAATGAAAGGTCACCGACCTGAAATGTTATTATTTCTCCCTCCACAGATGCTGCCTGACCTGCTGAGTTTTTCCAGTATTTTCTGTTTTTATTTCAGATTTCCAGCATTTGCAGTATTCTGCTTTTTGATTACAACAATTTAAAGTTCTTTGGTTGCACAAAATTTAAAAATACAGTATCTTCTGCATACTAATCTGTTCCGGCAGGTGCCCATAGGAGAAAGTAAAGGCTGCATGATAACAGCTGATAAACCACCAAGGTTACACATTGTATTATGTATTTACTTTCTGAACTAAGTGTAATTAGTGCTTAATGCAAGCTTGTTTGCAATTTAAAATGAATATGGCTGGAACTGGGAAAGTAGCAGATAATGGAAAATGATTGAGGTTAGTTGCATAAATATTTGCTTTACAATAGTTGAAAACTTGCAGCAGCATTAAAATTTGTACGGGTCTTTAAAATTATTAGCCATAGATTGTTTTTTATATATTATGGATAAGGTTGCCAACTGTAATTAAATGTATCCCTGGAGGTTTCACCACATGACTTGCCCCCACGATCCAGCCATTAGTCGGCCAACAGTTCCATCCTTGTGATGCACTGTCTTCCTACGCCAACTGGAAAACAAAGACTCATTACCCCATTTGAGGGTGCATGACTGTCAGCCAAACATACTCCACCACACCACCACCAACACCCCCACCCCACCTCACCCCACCCCACCCCACCCACTATTTTCAACATTTTTATATCTGGTTAAAAGAAAACAACATTGAGAACATTTTTTTCACATCCCTATGATTTTTATTCATTCATGGGATGTGGGTGTTACTGGCTAAGCCAGCACTTATTGTTCATCCCTAATTGATCTTGGTCAGAGGTCATTTAAGAGTCAACCACATTGCTGTGGGTCTGGATGGTAAGGATGGCAGATTTCCTTCCCTAAGAGGAATTAGTGAACCAGATGGGTTTTTATGCTAATTAGCAATGGTTTTATGGTCATCATCAGGCCTTCAATTCTAAATTTTTATTGAATTCAAGTTCACCATCTGTCATGCTGGGATTTAGAACCCAGGTTCCCAGATCATTACCCTGAATCTCTAGAATGCTAGTGCACTGACAATACTACTATGCCACTACCTCCCCTATACAGCAGGGTCCTGGGGATTGATCTTCAACCCCTGGAGACTCCAGCCCAATCCTGGAGGGTTGGCACCCCAAGTTATGTAGACAGATAAGGGCTTCCTATTGATGATAAAAATAGACAAAAAAAGACTTGCAGTTATACAGCACCTTCCACAACCTAAGGGCATTCCAAAGTGCTTCATAGCCAATGAGGTACTTTTTGAAGTGTAGTCATTGTAGTTTTGGAACATGATAGCCAATTTGTACACAGCAAGATCTCACAACCAGCAATTTGATGATAACCAGATGATGTGTAACGTTGGTTAAGGGATAAATATTGGCCAGAACATTGGGCATAACTTCCATGCTCTTTTTTGAAATAGTGCCACTTTAGAGTGAAGTTGGGGTTTTGGTTTGACATCTCATTTGAAAGGCAACACCTCCAATGATGCAACACTCCCTCAGTACTGCACTGGAGTGTCTGCCTGGCTTTTTGTGCTCAAGTTTCCGGAGTGGGTGTTGAGCCCACAATTTCCTGACTCAGAAGTGAGGTTGCTACCAAATGAACCGTGGCTGACACAGGCATGTAAAATAAGTTTAAAGTTATAAGCAATCCATTAAGCTACACTGAATTGTACAATGAAATGCACAATTCTACATTGAACAATGTGAAAACAGCTGTTGTGGATACCTTTAATTGGATGTTCACTCATTTTGGGGCTTGGAAATAAAAGGCCACTGTGCAATTTAAATAGCAGCAGCATCTGAAAGGGGTAATTATACTCAGAGGAGTTTTTAATATTAATTACAAAGATCTCCTACTTAGAATTTCTGAAAGGTTTGCTAAAGGGCACAGAGTACCCCATTGCATTGATGCAAGTGTGGAATTTCCCTTTGTAGAGGGAGGATGTCCTATTTGCAAGAATGAAATGGGGGGCTTCAAAAAGACAACTCAAGACCACTGGGGCAGGTTCCAGGCATGTTAATTTAATCCCTACAATCATATACAATGCTTTACAGTAAAGGAAGAAGTTGAATAACCTTACCATGTCTATATAAGTAAGAGGAGTCAGCTGCAACTCCTAAGAATGCATTTTATGTACACATCTCTGACATAGACTCTCAAATATTGGAATTGTTTACAATCAATCTAACAGTTAACCTGAACTCTTTAAGACCTCAGTCTTTAGCAGAAAGTTATATAATTAATGCAAATGCCCTACCAGAAGCTTTATATGGGTCCTAAAGGCTCACTGCATGGACCTGTCATTTCCTTCGACTTTATGGGCTGCATGCAATACTGTTCAGTTCTACTGAATCATGTGGTAATCCTTACTTTGGTCTATTTTGAAGAAAATTACAAAAATTGCTGTTATGTGGAAAGTTCTAAATTATCCTGATGGGGAAGAATCCATGCAGATGAAAAAAGGTCATGCATGTGGTTAGAGCTGGTGAAGTAGATGGTCATGTGACATTACACCAGGACATTCTGTTTCCCCCCTTTGTCCCGCTCATTGATTGTTGGTGAAGCATATCATCAAATTCTTGTTTCACCGCTTTGCCCCTTAGGAAACTATTCAAACCTTCTGTGTTAGGCTTGGCATCCGTTTTTCCTCATGTACCTGTGAAGCACATTGAGACATTTTTCAGTTAAAAGTGTCACATCAATGCGGGCTACTATTGTTGTAAAAGACCTAGTTTTGCAGGCAAGGAAGGGATAATAGGATTGGTTCCACCGCCACACCCCTCTGCATTTTTCCCACCTCTCGATTGACCAAAGGCAGAATGCTTTAAAAGAAAAAGTGTTTAATTCCCTGAGTGCTGTAACCATCAAGAACAGACAAGTGACAGGTTTCCTCATGGGTTTTAAAAAGAAAAATAAACATTTATTATTCAACTCCTGAACGTGTATGCAACCACACAAACTAGAGGAGAGACTGTGATTATAAAAATAGCAAGCACTTAGGTCTTAAAAGTTCAAAAGTTCTCTGTTATAATCATTTTCCAGAAATGTGCAAGTGGAATTTTCCATGCCTGCTGGTGTCAGGCATGCTTGGCGGTGTGAGCGGACAATATGGCGAGAAGGCCAAAAATGGATTTCACAATGTCGTGAAACCAGTTTACCTTTGTCCGCTCTGCCCGACAATGGCGGGCTGCATTTCCCATCATCGGACTTCAGGAGCCTTATTGTAATAAATCTGTATATCATTATAAGGCCAGACTGGCGAAATCATCCCTCCCACTGGGACATCCACCCATGTCGGTGGGAAAACACCATCACAATCCCTGGGTATGTCCTGTCCCACCGGCAGGAGGGAGTTGCCCTGGGAATCCTCAACTTCGACTCTGGACCCCATGATGTCTCATGGTGTCAGGTCAAATATAGACAAGGAAACCACCTGCTGATTACCACATATCTCCCTCCCTCAGCTGATGAATCAGTGCTCCTCCATGTTGAACACTACATGGAGGAAGCACTGAGGGTGGCAAGGGCACAGAATGTACTCTGGGTGGGGGAATTCAATGTCCATCACCAAGAATGGCTCGGTAACACCACTACTGACCGAGCTGGCTGAGTCCTAAATGACATAGCTGCTAGACTGGGTCTGCGGCAGGTGGTGAGGGAACCAACAAGAGGAAAAAACATACTTGACCTCATCCTCACCAACTTGCTTGCCACAGATGCATCTGTCCATGACATTATCAGTAGGAGTGACTACCGCACAGTCATTGTGGATATGAAGCCCCGCCTTCACATTGAGGATACCCTCCATCGTGTTGTGTGGCACTACCACAGTGCTAAATGGGATAGATTTTGAACAGGTCTAGCAACTCAAGACTGGGCATCCATAAGGCACTGTGGGCCATCAGCAGCAGCAGAATTGTACTCGAACACAATCTGTAACCTCATGGCCCAGCATAACCCACAGTCTATCATTACCATCAAGGCAGGGGACCAACCCTGGTTCAATGAAGAGTGTAGGAGGGCTTGCCAGGAGCAGCACCAGGCATACCTAAAAATAAGGTGTCAACCTGGTGAAGCCATAACACAGGACTAATTGCGTGCCCAACTGCATAAGCAGCAAGTGATAGACAGAGCTAAGCAATCCCACAACCAACGGATCAGATTTAAGCTCTGCAGTCCTGCCACATATAGTTGTGAATGCTGGTGGACAATTAAACAACTCACTGGAGGAGGAGGCCCCATAAATATCTCCATCCTCAATGTTGGAGGAGCCCAGCAATTCAGTGCAAAAGATAAGGCTGAAGCATTTGCTACAATCTTCAGCCAGAATTGTCGAATGGATGAATCACCTCCGGAGCTCCTCAGCATCACAGTTGCCAGTCTTCAGCCAATTCAATTTACTCCATGTGATATCAAGAAATGGCTGAAGGCACTGGATACTGCAAAGGCTATGGGCCCTGACAATATTCCAGCAATAGTACTGAAGACTTGTGCTTCAGAACTTGCCACGCCCCTAGCTAAACTGTTCCAGTACAGTACAACACTGGCATCTATCCAGCTATGTGGAAAATTGCCCGGGTATGTCCTGTACGCAAAAAGCAGGAAAAACCCAACCTAGCCAATTACCACCCCATCAGCCTACTCTCCATCATCAGTAAAGTAATGGAAGGGGTTATCAACAGTGCTATCGAGCGGCACTTGCTTAGCAATAACATGCTCACTGTTGCCAAGTTTGGGTTCTGCCAGGGCCATTCCGCTCCTGACCTCATTACAGCCTTGGTTCAAACATGGACAAAAGAGCTAAATTCCCGTGGTAAGGTGAGAGTGGCTGCCCTTGATATCAAGACTGTACACAGTACTCTAGATGTGGTCTCCCCACTGCCCTATACAGCTGTGGCAAAACATTCCTACTTCTATGTTCCATTCCCCTTGCAATAACTACAACATTCCATTTTCCATTCCTGATCACTTGCTGTACCTGCATACTAATTTTTATGATTCATGTATCAGGACACCCAAATCTCTCTGTACCTCAGAGTTCTGCAATCTCTTCCCATTTAAATAATATGCTTCTTTTTTATCCAGAAAAGGTGGAGAAAGATAATTCTTAATAATTGTTTTAGGGCCAATATCTGTGTGGCAAGTCTCCTGATCCCATTTACCCTCCTTCTTTGGTTCCATGGCACACTCAGACCGGGAAGAAAATTCAGTTCTTACAACTTTTACATAGTTGTCCTTTGTCTTCTCATTAGTATGCCGTGCCATTTGATCACATCCTTAGTATTAAATCCCATCCCCTCAAAGAGAGGAAAGGGTTGGAGAGATGGGGAAAGCGATTAAACTGTTAAATGCACAAAACTTGACCTTAACCCTCTGTGTATGTGCCTATTGCCATTTTTATGGCCACTGATATCTCCCATGGAGAAGCGGGACAGTTGTTAATGTATTTAAATCAGGTTTCAACAATGCAATTGGGAGCATGATTCACTGTTGGTTTTCCAAGGTTCAGCAAACGTTGTAACAAAAGGAAGGTAGGAGCTGTTGTATTTTAAACCTTGGAGATAGGCAGGGAGGGTACACCAGTTACTATGGGCAGAATTTTGCCTTTGTTGGGCGGGCTCGGTGAAGGCTAGCAGGAGCAGTCCGGAAGCCGACCATCACCCGCAATTGGGGTCTGACCACAATTTCATGCTGGCGGGCCAATTCAGGCCCATCCAGTGTGAAACGTGCGCTGCAGCACTCAGTGCTGCCTGTGTGTGGGGTGGGGTGGTGGAGGAAGGTGCAGAGCTGCCTCAGGGAGATGAAAGTTTTGAACAATGAAAATAAAGAATTTAAAAATGTTTACAACATGTTCCCTGATATGACTCTTGACATGAATAGGGTCATGCTGGAAATTAGTTGGAAAATTTTAATCTTATTTATTAATGACGGATCGAAATCTCATCCCACCTGTGGATGAGGTTTTGCAAAAATTCCAAAGGCCATTTGGACTTTTTGCCTGCCCACCATCTGTAAGTTTGGGTGGGCAGGGAAAAATTTAATTCAATTACATTTTTAATGGTCTTAATAAGCCTGTTAATTGTCGGCAGGTGTGCTGCCAACTGCCCCGTGCACTCTGACTGAAATATCGCACAAGTGCAAAATGACGTTGCGAGACTCGCCCGATGTCATAGCGCATCATTTTACCATTGCTCAGGTCGGGTGTGCACCCGCTCAATGAGCAAAAAATTCTGGCCTATGCATGCAGGAGAAATTTTATTTGGAATGCTTTAAAATGTCTTTCCCCATGCTTACAGCAGCTAGCTTCAGTTCAGTCTCTGTCTAAGTGACCACACCCAGGTTTAACTGATTACAGATAGTAAGTAGTCAACAGTCAACAGACACCAATAATCTAATGCCAAACAAATGAACAATTGAACATATATGGGCTGTTGGCTCCACAATATAAATGCCTTTCCCAGCACTCCTCATGAGCTAGGAGGTACAAGAGTGATGCCCCAGCCTTTCAAGCAAGTCTTTGGCCTTCCCCTGCAGATCCTGCTCTCTGTCCCCCCGTTGCTAACTTCACCCCCTCGTTCCCTGATATTCTGTCCCTCACCCCACCGCGATGGCTGACCATCCCTCTCCCGGTTGCTGGGGACCACCTCCAAGTTTAGAACTATAATTGGTTTTCTTTTCAAGTCTGCATCCATGATGTCAATTTGTTCAGCTGATGGGTTGAAAACAGATTAACAATGGTCCTGCCATTAATTTGGCAGGGGCTTTATGTCCCCAGGGAGTTTACAGCCTGCCCCACAACTTTACTTACTCCATGTATGTATGGGCCCATGTATCAAGAATTTCCATGAAAGTTCTCAGATCTACCAGTAATTGCACTATTTTCCCAATTTTCTGCTGACCTGGCAGGAGTTTAGTTAAGCCTTCATAAATTCTGCTAGGATAGTATACCTCTCCATTCTTGCCAATGATCATTCCTTACCAAAACTGAAATGCTGCTTCACATCATGTGGCATGAAGAATGTTTTTAAATAATGCTATCACTGAGCTTTTTGTCTGGATTAGTGAGTATAAGGCTTTGCTTATGTAATTTCCTGCCATCTTGTCTCTACACTTGGTAGTATTTGTGACTGAAAGGTAGCTCAGTTATATTTTCTCACAGCTAAATCAGAAGGTTGCAAGCTCAAGTCCTATTCCCTTTGAGCACATAATCAAAGTTGCACTTTGACACTTGAGTGCAGTACTGAGGGAATGCTACACGGTCAGAGATGTTGTTGTTCAGATTAAATGCTAAATCAAGGACTGGTCTGCACTCTGACGTGGATATAAAGGGTCTCATGGCATTATTTAGAGAAGAGCAGGATGTTATCCCCAGTGTCCTGGCGAACATTCAACTCTTCATCCCTCAACCAACATCACAAAAACAGATTGTCTGGTCTTACCCCATTGTTGTTGTGGGAGGGACTTTACTGTGCACAAACTTGGCTGCCACATTTCAACCATTAAAATAATGCCTACTCTTATGTACTCCATTGGCTGTACAGCACTTTGGGATATCCTCAGGTGCAAATGGCACTATATAAATGCAAGTTTTTTCTTTCTTACTTTCAAATGCCACTTCACACTGAACCTAGTTGCAAGGAAGTCAGCAAATGCTCATGGGTCTCTGTTCCTCTGCTACCCACCTCCACCTGCCCCCATCAATGTGATACTGAATGGTGAATTACCAGCCTGATTGCTACCACTAGCAGCATGTGCTGCTTCTCGAAAGCTTTGCAATGTAAAGAAAAGAAAAACTGCATTTATGTAGCATTTCTTATAACCTCAGGTTATTCCAAAGCACTTTACAGTGAAGGGAGTACTTTTGAAGAGTAGTCAACTGTTTTAGGTAAGAAAGGACTTGCATTCATTAACAACCTCTGGACCTCACAAAGTACTACACTGCCAATGGAAAACGATCAGGAGCAGATATCCTGACTGATATTTCCCCCTTCAATCCAGGCCCCTGAGACCAATTATAGCACCACTATGACTGGGATCAGACACCTCTTTCTTCATCTGTATGGCTCATTGGAAAAATTCACTGAGCAGTTGTTCTTTTTAATGGGGAAATTACATTCTTGACATACTTGGGTAACAGTCCTTTACCATTAGATTGAAATAATTGTTCATTCTTCATCACTGTGTTAACATATTCCTGTGCATCTCATTTGGTTATTAATATCTTGACCAGGACATTTCTGAAGCTTTTCTTTATCTTTTGCATTAAAGAACAGGCTGCTAGATCAAGTTACTGATTGTACAAATTTTCACAGCTTGTTGTGCAGAATATTTAAGCACCGTCTATGGAAACCAGTAGCAAATGTTGCAATCAGTTTGTATTGTCATCAGTAATATATACGTCTAAGCCACAGAATGAACCTGAAACAATGTTTCAATCCGCTCAGATAGAGAGATGATCACAATGTGATGATGCAATGATGCATTCCTAAGTGAATTTCCGATTAACTAAGCCTGCAGCATGTCATCGTCACTGGGGATAGATTTACATCTCTTGTATAATTAAATGTAATGGATCTTAAAATGAAGATTTTGTGCTGATACAGCACAACAGTAGACCAAAGACTTGTAGTGCATCCTGAACTCTTCTGCTTGGAATTCCAGTACTGTTTCAGTAGGTATTCTATCTAATAAGAATGATGATAGATAAGCTGAACAATTGCACTGAAGAACATTTTAATGCCATTCGTTACCTTTTAAAGGTCGTAAGCTAGCTTAAAGCAAAAAGTATTTGCCACTTATTTAACAGTTCACATTTTAGAACTTAAGTCACCTCTAGCCAAGCTGATTTAAAGGCATGGACGCTATCTGGTGTACATTGTAGCCTAAATGCATTTGATCCATATCTGTGACAAAAATACATTGGATAGATTTCCATCCAGAGCAGACTTTGGACATCTGGCTGGCAGAACATGTCAGCCAGATGCCCTATAATCTTTTCATCAGAACTCAGTTCTGTGAAAGGTCATCAATCTGAAATATTAACTGTTTCTCTCCACAGATGCTGCATAACCTGTTGAGTACTTCTAGCATTTTCTGCATTTGTTTCAGATTTCCACCAACTACAGAATTTTGTTTTTTGCTTTCTAAGCCTAGTGGAGGCTCAGTCTATTTTAGGGTTGTTATAGAGTTGATTTTCCAGGCAACATTTCTTGGTGGAAATATTGAACTTTATTTACAAGACAGCAGCAGCAGCTACATGTGCGCATCAAACTCAATAACTAAAGAAGAGCTCTCCTCTAGAGGTTCCCCGTGCTGCCAACTCATTGGTTTACACAGATCATGTGATCTTACAACACAGGATTATTCTTAAAACTATAGCCCTAACATTTATCAAAACTATAATTTACACAGATCATAGAATTACAAGCCCAGTCTTTCAAGTAGTTTCCTGATCCGTATGGAACATCGTAGCTCCACGACTTCCAATTCTTTGGCAGGAACCACATTCTCTGGAACTGCATTAACATCAGGTACCTCATTAGGCATAGGTAGTTCAGTGTATTCCACTCCGACAGAGATATCAGGCATGTCTGTCCTTGGTTGAGGAACTTCAACAGGAACCACAGGTTTAACAACAGGTGGAACATCGTTTTGATGAGCTATCTCCTTTCTTCTTAAATGATCCACATGCTTATGGCCCTCCACTTCCACATGGTATGACAATGGTCTGGTTACAGAGCTTACTTTACCAGGTAACCACTTTCGTCTTCCATCGAAATTCCTTACATATACTGCTTCTCCAACAATAAATTGTTGCTCATGACTATAAATCATGAGTCATTTTTTGGTTCCCTTGACTTTTCTCCACCTTCTCCTCCAAATTGGGAAGTATCAGGCTTAGTTTTGTTCGAAGCCGGTGCCTCATCAGTAATTCTGCAGGTTCTGTACCTGTCGTAGTGTGGCGGGTTGTTCTGTAGTGAAATAGGAAACAAGCAAATTTAGTTTCAAACGATTCACCTGTTAACTTTTTCATTCCCGTCTTAAAAGTTTGCACTGCTCTTTCCATCAGTCCGGTAGATGGCATAGTGTAGTCTTCATGTGGTTGATATCATTCATGCTGACAAACCTTTGAAATTCAGCACTAGTAAATGCAGTACTATTATCTGAGACAATTATTTCTGGCAATCCATGAATAGCAAAGCTTTGGCATAGGCTTTCTATAGAAGCACCTGATGTTGGCGACTTAACCTCATAAATGTCTAACCACTTGGAATGAGCATCTATAATCAGTAGAAACATGGTTTCAAGAAAAGGACCAACAAAATCCTTGTGCAATCTCACCCAGGGTCTACCAGGCTACTCCCATGGGTGTAATGGGCCTGCGATCAACAACTTATGTAGCTGTTAGCATTGCACACAGTGTTTTACCACCTTCTCAATATTGCTGTCCATTCCTGGCCACCAAAGATAACTTTGTGCATTCATTCTGGAAATTCCCAGATGGGCACTAAGAGTGGTTCCCTTCCTTGTGAAGGAACCACTATTTGTGCACCCCATAATAAAATACAATTTTCACTGCTCATTTCATGTCTTCTGTTGAATCATGGCTTCATCAGTGTCTGGTTCCTGGGACCATCCATGTAATACTTGGTCGCTCACTCGAGACAGAACTGGATCATGATTCATCTAGTTTCTTATCTGCCTGGCTCAGGCTGGTGAGCAATCCAGGAAATTCATCACTAATACGAGCTCCTGGGAAATTGGGGCATGGTCATTGTTCTCTTGCAAAGAAAGGCGACTTAGGGCATCGGCATTGGCTATATGAATCCCTGGTCTATGCACAAAGATACATGCTACCAAAGTTATGGCCCATATTTGAATTCATGCAGAAGCTTAGGGAGGGATAGCCCTTTCTTTGCTAAACAGACCCAATAGTGCTTTGTGGTCTGATACTATTGTGAAAGGTCGCCCATGCAAATATTGGTAGAATTTTTTTACACCAAAAATAATCAACAGACCTTCCTTTTTTGACCTGAGAATATCCGTTTTCAGCTGCGGCAAGTGTTCTGGGTACATAGCCTATCAGTCTCTGTACTGTCCATCTTGTGCAATAGTACCGCTCCCACTTCATATGGGGATGCATCACAGGTTAGCACCAACTCCTTTGTTGGGTCGTAATGGACTAACAAATTTGAAGAGTGCAAGAGCCATTTTACTTGCATGACGGCTTCTTCTTGGGGTGACTTCCAAACCCAACACTGGTTTTTCTTTAGCAGTGAATGTAGAGGGGCTAGAACCATTGATAAATTTGGTAGAAATCGACCATAATAATTTACAATCCCTAAAAATGATTTAAATTCAGTGACGTTCTAAGGTGCAGCAGCGATCATAAAATGATTGAATTTTACAATCAGTTTGAAGGAGAGAAGAGTGGGTCCAAGGCTAGTATTTTAAACTTAAATAAGGGCAATTATGAGGGCACGAAAGCACAGCTAGCTAAAGTGAACTGGCAAAGTAGGCTAAGGGATATGTCAATAGAGATGCAGTGGTGGACAATTAAGGGGATATTTCAGAATACTTCAGAATATTTCAGCCTTATCTGCTGATTTACTCTTAGATTTGTACTCCATCTACTCTCTCTCTCTTCCTGTCATGGTCTTTTTATCATTTCCCATATTAATACCTTTCTCTCTTGTCTTTTCTATACTCTTTGATTTATCACATCTTCCCAAATTTGATCCCTCACCCCCACTTAGTTTAAAAATTTAGTTTAAAATCTTCTCTACTCCCCTATTATGCAGTTTGCTAGAACATTGGTCTTAGCATGTTTCAGGTGTAGACCATTCCAATGGTACAGCCCCCACTTTCCCCAGTACTGGTGCTAATGCCCCAAGAACTGGAACCCATTTCTCCCACCCACCAGTCCTTGAGCCACATATTCATCTCTCTAATTTTATACAACCTATGCCAATTTGCACATGGCTCAGATAATAATGCAGAGAGCATTACCTTTGAGGTTCTGCTTTTTAATTTAGTGCCTAGCTCCTCATACTGCCTAAGCAAACCACTTTCCTAGTTCAACCTATGTTGTTAGTACCTACATGTACCACAACAACTGGATCCTCCCTCTCCCAGTGCAAGTTCCTCTCCAACCCTGAGCAGATTCCCAAACCCTGGCACCAGGCAGACAACACAGCCATCTGGAACCTCACTCTTTGCTGTAGAGAACAGTGTCAGTCCCCCTCCCTATACTGTCCCATACTACTACTACATTCCTTTTTGCTGCCTCCACTTGAATGGCTTCCTGTACCACAATGCCATGGTCAGTTTGCTCATCCACCCTGCAGCCCCCACTCTCATCCAAACAAGCTGAGAGAACCTCAAAAATATTGGACAATTGCAGAGGCTCACACACCTGCACTCCTGCCCTCTGGGTCCCCTTATCTGCCTCACTCGCAGTCACACCATCCTGCTTCTGACCAATCAGTAGACCCTATCCTAAGTGGTGTGTCTACCTCCTGATACAAAGCATCCAGGTAACTTTCCCCCTCCCTGATGTGTTGCAGTGTCCACAGCTCAGCCTCCAGCCAAGACTCCTCGAGCTGCAGACACTTACCACAGATGTGTTTGTCCTGGATCGCAATGTTATGCAGGAGCTCCCACATGCTGCAGCGTTGACTTATGGAAGACTGCTGAATTTCAATGGGGGAGACTGCAGATGGCCATCTGGATTTGGCCTCAAAACAATATGAAGTTAAGCAACTCTGGGCCTTGAGAGCCCACCTTTGAACTTTGCATTTTGGCATGAACAGCAATCTGGATTGGCTGGCTGAGAGGCAACAACAAAGTTGCCATTGTAGAGGCATTGATGGGAATATGAACACTGAGAACCTGAGAGAAGACAGTAGGTTCATGCACCATGGTACTACAGTACTGCCACTTTCACAGGGCAGCACCTCAACAATCCTTGGAATCTGTTGAAGGATACATTCTTGTGCCACCAAAAGAGCCTTCATACCACTTTGAGCACTGAGATCTGCAGCCATGATAGCACCAGTCTGTGCCTGCATGGGAGTAAGTATAGCCTCCATCCCAACTTCCAGTACAACACTGAGACTTTGAGCGGCTTCCCCCTGTGCTGCAGTGGAACTGAAACAGTGTTCACAAAGCATTGCATCATGGTTAGGTTCAAAATGCTGTCAATTCCACAGTGCAAAGGATAGGCTCAAAGCTCTAACAATGCTATCTGCCACATTGGAGCCAGATTCCTCCATGGCCTTTGACAATGACAGTGACTGGTTCTCAGTGTGTATCTGCATCAGTCTTCTCTTGCATGCTGCCCCATCAAAATCCTCAGCAGAACTCATTTGTGACCTTGCCCTTGGGTGAGCTGACAAACAAGCTATTCTTTCTCCTTTCCTGGACACAGCCCACTCATGCCCAGTAACTCACTATGGGCTAAAACTGGCTGTATACTATTCTCCAAGGTACATACAGTTTCAATATTTGAGTTGGTGGTTGCAAGTATCTGATCAAGCGATGATGTTTCTTTATCAGTGGTGTGGTATTGCCCTCTTGCTTCCCCTTGAGGCTCCTATGGCTGAGTAGGCAGCAGTTCTGAAAGCATAAAATCAGAAGGGAAGGGTTGGGAAAGGCAAAGGGACTAGGGTGAAAAGCAATAAGTGTATGGTCACACCATCTGCAACATGCACTTCATACAGATAGCCAGGTGAGGATTAGATGGGAGATGGGAGGCAGGAACATATCATCATCCTGAATATTCTTGGCAATGCCAGATGCAATAGGCTCTGTTGCGGCTGGTTCCACGATACACAGCACCATCTCCTCCGTAGGGCTCAGGAGATGGAAGCTTTCCTGTCCCCAGTGGGTTTGCTCTCCTCCCTTCTATTGTATGCCACCATGTCCTACAAGAAAGAGGGCAGAATATCAGTCGTTGCAGAGCATGACACTTAGGTGATGTGCCTGCTGTAGTTGAATAACTGGAGGTATGTGGAGATAGCAAGAAATAGATATGATGCTGGCAGTGCTGGAAGATGTGTGTGGAGTATCTAAATGTTAGGCCTGTGTCCTGACTTCGAGGAGCTGCTAATGGCTGAGTGGTGGGCGTGTGGTGCATTGAACAGTGTGAGAGGTTGGTGGTGCAATGAGCAGGAGATGTCATGTGAGGATGCATTCACTGACCTTGACCACCCGTGTCAGGTCAATGAACTTCTTCAGGTCCTGCTGCCAGATCCTCAGAGCCAGCCATGGCCAGACTTTATGGCCATCAGCTCACATTCCCTTCAGAGTGTATTCCTTTAGGGCTCCCTGCCTCCCCCAATCCCATAAAAACATAATCTCGCTTCTCCTGTTGACTTCTATGATTAAAACCGCCAGTGCTGCATCCATGCACTGGGGGCTCTCTCGCTCTGCCTGGTACTGCATTTTCTTCATTTCCAATTGCAGACAATTGCAATTCTGGTAGTAACCAGTTGCTCCCTTTCAGTCAGTGCAAATCCCCTCTAAGAGGGACAGATTGTCTTTATATGATACAGGCTAGCTAGAACACATGCTAGCCTCATATGCTGTTAAATCCTTTGAGCATTCAGCCATCCAGTAGCACAGTTCACACTCAGTTGAATGTTATAATCATGGAAATGAACAGGTAGCTCAAAGTTTGCATGCTGCTTGCCTCAATGGAGCGGGATGCAAACAGATCACAAATTGTAACAAGGCTTAACATATGAAGAACGTTTGAGGATTCTGGGTCTATACTCAATGGAGTTTAGAAGGATGAGGGGGGATCTAATTGAAACTACAGAATATTGAAAGGCCTGGATAGAGTGGACGTGTGGAAGATGTTTCCATTAGTAGGAGAGACTAGGACCCAAGGGCACAGCCTCAGAGTAAAGGGAAGACCTTTTAGAACAGAGATGAGGAGAAACTTATTTAGCCAGAGAGTGGTAAATCTATGGAATTCATTGCCACAGAAGGCTGTAGAGGCCAGGTGATTGAGTGTATTTAAGACCGAGATAGATAGGTTCTTGATTGGTAAGGGGATAAAAGGTTACGGGGAGAAGGTGGGAGAATGGGGTTGAGAAACTTATCAGCCATGATTGAATGGCAGAGTAGACTCGATGGGCCAAATGGCCTAATTTCTGCTCCTATCTCTTATGGTCTATGTCTTATGGTATGGTAACCCCTCTCCCCTCTTCGGCACGAAAGCAGGAGTGTGACAAATCTTTACTTCCAGGCTCCTTCACCAGACGGAAGTTCTTGGGTTTGTGAAAGGATAAGGTCCAAAGATAACACTGGGATGCAGGAAGGAGAACAAAGCAAAAGGTGCCTCATGGGATATTCTGCAGCTTGTAAATCAGAAGAGATCGGGGGATGAGTGGATGTAAGAATGTGGATTATTAGGTAGGAAAATATCTTCTTTTACTATGATCTCAGCCTCACTGTTGGCAGTTGTGGCTGATGCAGTGATGCCAAGCATCACCTCCTCCACAGAACTGAGGACATGCTATGCCTGTTCCACACCAGTTAGATAGTACTGCCCCCAGTTATACTCCACCTTTTCCGGCAAGAGAGCTGGAAGTGTGCCAGTGAGTGCGGTGCAATGTGCTTGAATGATGTGCCTGTCATAGTTGAATAGTTGGCATTGTGTGCAGTTGTGAAATGTTGTTATGAGGGTATGTGAGGGTGAGGTGAGGCAATGAATGTGATGCATGAGTCGTGCTTGATAGAGAATGGTGATAGGTGAGTGGAGGGCAAGCGCTAAATGGAGCAGTGCGTGAGGCTAGTCATTTCATTTTTAAGGATCGGGCATTCGAAGATGTATTATCACTCATGTGAAGTCATTGAACTTTCTGCCACAGTGCATCCAGGTCCTCAGAGCTATACTTCTGACATTGACTGCTACAGCTATCTGCTCCAAATCTCTTCGTAATCTCTGCCTGGTGGCCCTCCTGGTCCTTATTGGATAGAGAACGTCTCTGCTCCTGTGCACCTCCTGCACCAAGGCCTCCAGTGCTGCATCAGAGAACCTTGGGGCATGCTCTCTGGCCTGTTACACTATTTCCACTTCTCTTTCTGTTCATAAGCTCTCTTAAGCCAATTTCAGCACCTGCTGCAGCCAGGATGCATCTTACCTTTCAGAGGTGCAAGCTGCATTTAAAGATGCAAACTGGCTTTAAGTAGTTGTAGCCTTGCACAAACTGGGGCCCGTGCTGAGGAGTGCAGGCACACATGTTTAACACTGGGTTGTATACTACTATCATTTATTAGCATGAAGTTTGCATGCTACTTGTATCGCAACAAATTGGCACAGGCTAATCAAGCACCCCAATCACCAAAAACCAGTCGTCAATGCAGCTAAAAGCAATACTCATCCAGGATAAAAACAAACAGTTCCAGGGATGGATAGTAGATCTATCATCATACGTAGAGAGAAAAGACAAGTGAATGTTTTGGTGTAGATCAACTACCAATGGGTCAATGCCTGAAACATTCACCTTTCCTTTCACTTTCAACTGCACACTCGCCTACATGTCCTTCCCATTCTTACAAATCCAGGAAAACATTCATATATATGTGGTCCTCTTGTAATTTCAACTTTCACCCTTTTACTTAACATCAGAACCCTTACACGTAATTTCTTTATTCATTTGTTGGATGTGGGGGTTGCTGGCAGGACCAGCATTCACTGCCCATCCCTAATTTCCCTTGAGAAGGTGGTGGTGAGCTACCTTCATGAACCACTACAGTCCATGTGGTGTAGGTACACTCACAGTGCTGTTAGGAAGGGAGTTCCAGGATTTTGGCCCAGCGACAGTGAAGGAACGGTGATATATTTCCGAGGCAGGACGGTGTGTGACTTCGATGGGAGCTTGCAGGTAGTGGTGTTCTTATGCATCTGTTGCCCTTGTCCTTCTGAGTGGTAGAGATTGCGAGTTTGAAAGGTACTGTCAAAGGAGCCTTGGTAAGTTCCTGCAGTGCTTCTTATAGATGGTACATACTGCTGCCATTGTGCATCAATGGTGGAGGGATTGAATGTTTAAGGTGGTGGATGGGGTGCCAGTCAAGTGTGCTGCTTTGTCCTGAATGGTGTTGCGCTTCTTGAGTGCTATTGGAGTTGCATTCATCCAGACAAGTGGAGAGTATACCATCACACTCCTGACTTGTGCCTTGCAGATGGTGGACAGGGACTGGGGAGTCACTGCAGAATTCACAGCTTCTGATCTGCTCTTGTAGCCACATTATAGTATACAATTATAGTTTTTCCAGTTCAGTTTCTGGTCAATGGTAACCCCCAGCATATTGTGTTATGACTAGATGAGGAGGAATGAGCTGGATCCCCTTTTATCCAGCCTCCTGAGTTGGCCACAACAAAGGTTTTAAAATTTATTTTCCCTGTAAATGCCTTTTCTAATCCAAATGTATTTATTTCTTGACAAGGAATCAATCAAACCAGGTTCTCTTGAGTCAAAGAAAGGGTAAGATTATTAGTTACTAAACCTGAGTAAAAAAAAATAAAGGCACAATGACATACATTATATCAGAGGGAAGAAAGTTAGAATCCAATAAAAAGTTAAAAGAATATACAATTAATTCCTTTGCTTATCTTTGCAGCATAGATTGTTGAACCTTGTGGCCATTTGAAGTTAGTTGGTTTCCTGTAGAATTGCGGAGTTGACATAGTTCAGGTCTTCACTTTGTTGAAGATGTTCTTAACTTCAGAGCGAGAGAGAGAGATATTTACTGCTCTCTTCCAGCAGTGTTTTTAGATGAATGTATTGTTTCTTTCTCCTCTTCCTGAACTCCTGAATTTGCTTGGCAGAACCAATTTTTAAAACTCCTGTTTGTATATTCCCAGAAAGGAATCCGATTAGCATGTCTAGGAGTTGTTGTTGCAGACCAAGCCACCCTTTTTTTGATCTTTTCACCTCCAAAACCTTTGACACATTTCAAAATAGAAATCAACAGGAGATGGTGTTGTTTCAACCTCCATAGGTGGTTTTGATTGTCTGATGAATATCTGGCTAGTTAGCAGTTCCCATTGTCTTGGTAGAATGACAGTTGATTAGAGTTCAGCACTTTGCATTTTTAATACCTTCCTATCAAGAAATCCTGTTTGAAATGGACCTTGACACCTCCCAGGAGTGAAATTCCATGTAACAGATCTGCGATCCATATAGAAACTTTCCAGAAAAGTGGTCAACTTACAGTATCAGACATCAGGTGGCTCATGGCAGCCATTTTCTGATCAATGTCTTGTATTTTTTTAAAATAAGTCTTCTTTAAACAGTTCAATAAGTCTGTGATTAACTGATGAAACTATAGGTGGGGCTCACTCAGTCACAGCTTCCCGTCATCATGACAGTTGATAGTGGGGGATTCAGTGATGCTAATGCCATTGAATGACAAGGGGAGATGATTAGATTGTCTCTTGTTGGAGATGGTTGTTGCCTGGCACTTGTGGGGTGTAAATTTTACTTGCCGCTTATCAGCCCAAGCCTAAATATTGACCAGGTCTTGCTTCATATGGACATGGACTGATTCAGTATCTGAGGAGTCGCAAAGGGTGCTGAGCATTGTGCAATCTTCTGCAAACATCCCCACTTCCAACCTTATGATGGAAGGAAGGTCATTGGTGAAGCAGCTGAAGATGGTTGGGCCTAGAACACTACCCTGAGGAATTCCTGCAGTGATGTCCTGGAGCTGAGATGACTGACCTCCAACAACCTCAACCATCTTTATTGGTGCCTCAGGAAGATTAACTAAAGTTTTTAAAAGCTAAATACAGAAAAGAAAACATTATAAGACATGTCCCCTCATGTCACATGAGCTGAGACATGTCAGGGAACATTAATGGAAAACTTTATTTAATTTATAAAAACTTCATGAAATCTCATCCTGCTTGACGTCATCACGTGTCATTTTTCACGTCAGTGAGTGGGGCCCTGCCCCCACTCACCAACCGGAAAATTGTTCCCTAAGATTTTTCTTATTTTAGGCAGCACTAAAACTTTGCTAGGTAATCTAGGTACTTTATACTGCTCTCTTGAATGAAAATTGAAGTAACTGATGTCCTTCCCGGCTTCCAAACTTTGCAATAATCATGGTCGATGGTACATTAATTGAGTTTCACAGAAGCATGCCTAAGTTGACCTTTTGTGGCTGAAAACTGCTCTTCAGAACAAATAGAGCTGAAATATAAATAATAATCAACTCTAACCATACAAGTCAATAAAAATCAATGAAGAATATTATCAATGTTTTTAATATTAACATACTGCAGTAAATAATATATTAATTGCTACATTAAATGTTCTAGCACATTGAGGCTTGAGATTTTCTTAGACGAATCCAAAAAGATTATGCTGCATATTGATAAGAATTTAGCAATTGTTCTAACCAAAATACAAAACGTTGTCATGGCAGCAAGCAGTTGTGTAACAGAGCCTTCATTCACCATTTGTGCAGGACACTTCTGATCTTCTGCAATAATGCCAACAAAGCCAACAAAGGATCTATGACAACCCTGAAGAGATAGCATAAATGTCCATTTTTAGCTCCGTTTCTCCAGATATTCTGCTGATCGCACAAGCAACGACCCCTTATGATACTCCAAATGTATAAGTTTAGTGTCAGTGTGCACACACTGCTTCACGTTTATGCTGCATTGTAATGTGCATAAACAAGCAGACCAATAGACATGTAATATTATCTGTATGAGTACAAACTCATAAATTTTCATTCATAATTTCCTACATAAAACCAACCAGAGTAACTGAATCTTTTATAATTTTTGACCCACAGTTTGATTTCCACAAGCTTGTTTGTATATTTCATTGTAACTTGCCTCGTGATCTAGCCAAGAACATCAAATTTAAATGGATCTTGAGGTCAGGACAATAACTGCAATAACATTTTACAGCAATGACAAAGTCAACTGAGAACATTAGTACTTCAGAGTTTCCAGTTGTGTTGCTTGTAACTTTTGGAAATATATAATTGCCAAATGCCTAAATTTATAACTCTTAGCTAAGTAATAGTGATCTGAGATTGATTGCCCATTCTCTTCAATAGAGTTTGTTTAATTGCATTGATCTCTGGTTACCATGTTAAACAATTAAGAGGGAAGTACTGTGTAAGCTTATTGATCTAGTCATTGTAGTTGCCAACACTTTCTTGCTGCACCTCAGAAGTATTGAGTCAGTTTTTCTCCATATTTTGTAGCTCATTCTAGATTTTAGAATTGGTTTCTTGGGTTACAAGCCCTGTTATCAATCATTTCTTCCTGTAAAAGAAAAAATAGCTCAGAGGTTAATGTTTGTGATATTATGAATTTTTAATGTGTTCACACAACATTTCTTGGCCTGCTATTATAATTGAGGTATTAATCCATTTAAAATAAATGGGTTTATGCATCCACTAATTTAGCTAGTAAATGAATGTCAACTGCTACTATCGCAGTTATTCTTTGGCTTTTGAGTCTACTAAGAATGAAACTGTGCAGTGAATATCTGGATTAATATTTTCCTTGGGCGTAACTTTTCACTCTGGAGACTAAGTGCGTTAGTGGGCATGAAAAGCGGCGCATTTCCTGCCAGCCAGCAAGGTGGGTTTCCTTGCCATTTTGTCTACTTTTCAGCTTATTATATTAGCATGAACATGAAGCACATTGTATCTTGTGGCAGGGCAGGCTGGGGTTCATCTGCCCACCATGACCTCATCGGACCATCTTTCCAGGCGCCATATTTAAACTGCACCTGTGCACACATTCAATCTGTGCAGCCCAGGGCTGCTCAGTGCCGGTGATGGAACCCTACTGCTCCCAAGTTAAGCGATAATGTGCTGGGGGTGCTGCTGGACGCTGTGGAGGCACGCCAGAACATCCTTTTCCCCCGTGATGGCAGAAGGATGTCCACCAAACTCGCCATGCCAGCTTGGATGGAGGTCACCAGGGCAGTCAGCACCAATACTCCTCAGAGGAAGACCACCATCCATGTAGGAAGAGGATGAATGATCTCATCTGCTCCGCCAAGAAAAGTCAACCTTCTCCTCACTCTCAACTTGCACTCGCACAAGCCCATCAGGCATTTGCAGGCTTACAGTCCACGGGGATCTTACACGCTGCCAGCACAAGGGACACACCACTGGCTTTTTCACACACACTTTGACACCTTCATCTCTTCTCACATCCTGTGCAGCTCGCATCCTCAACCCTTATACAGGTTCACTCAGCATACACAGAAGGCAGACATCCTTATCATCTGTGTTGGCATCCGTGCTGGTCATCCACTGTCCATCTGTCTTTATGCAGGAGAAGTCACCCACAACAAAGGGGAGAGATCCCAGACCCGGGGGGAGGATGCCTGAGATCAGGGCCATCATCATCTTTGTATGGTGTGTGGCAGAGCTGGCTGGCGAGAACCAGGGCCGTGCCTGCAAAGAGGGTGAGACACCCATCTCCGAAGCCAGTGAGGATCCATGTCGCCCGATGAAACTGTGAGTGCTTTATAATCTCATTGATGATGCAGCCAATCACTAATTAGGTCTTGTCTCTTTGTCAGGCACCAGCAGCAAAAAGGAAGAGGCCCGTCGGCAGCCAGCCCAACAGCCTCATCCCCCATACCACCTCAGATGAGATTCCTGAAGACCCACGAAATGTTGAGCTGTCACAACATTCGCCTGCTCCCTCCACCAGGGCAGAGAGACATACCTCAGAGGGACCAAGCTCTAGAGTAGGCTCGGGGTCACAATTTGGTGTGCACAACACAGATTCTGGTCCATAGCAGGCCGAGGCAGGGGCATCCAAGGTCCTCGACATTTGGAGGACTGCTGGATGCCAGGCTCTTGCAGAGTCCGAGTTGGATGACGAGCTTCTGGACATGGCCCTCACATGTTGAAGCTGCAAAGACAGGAACCTCAGGTAGGGTTGTCAGATGCAAACACCAGATTGCAACGGATGATGAGTTCAGTCTGATGTCATGGCGCCAACATGCCAGCGCTCCAAGGTCAACACAGCTACGATGGCAACTGACATGGAAACCTCGTCTAGGACATTGCACCTGAGATGCGCCAGAACCTGCACTCCACCACTCTAGGTATAGGTGGGATCCATCAGTGGCTAGGCGAGAGGCAGGTGGGCAACTTGACCTCACTCCTTCTCCTCAAGGAGTCAGACAGGGGCCCTTGTGCACACTTGGGAGGAGGACTGTCAGCTGGGCATGCTGGGGCCATCCACCCAGGTGACTCTGAGAGTGTCCAGCTGATCCCAATCCCCTCTAACTGTGACCCTGTTACCTCCAGCTCCACAGGCCAAGGGGGTGCACCCACTCCACAGAAGGAGACCCAAAGCAGGAGGGCCCTACAGGCCTCGGCCTTCCAGAGGATGCAAGCCAAGGTCATCACAGACAACAGGGCGTAGCAGTCAGCAGGCTGCCTCTACATAAGGACATAACAACATTAGAAATAGGAACAGGAGTAGGCCATTCAGCCCCTCAAGCTTGCCCTGCCATTCAATAAAATCATGGCTGATTTGCCTTGGGCCTCATCTCCTCCTCAGGAAAGCACATAGACATAGCGATAGGGTAAGAAAAATTAAGAAATACTAGAAGCACAGATAGAGTGTCGTCGTTTTTTTCTGGCCCACAAATGCCATGGCGAGGCAGAACGCGTCACTGGGAGACTCCAAGCGGAGGCATGACCATGAGTACTTGACAGATAGCAGACTGTGCTGCTCCTGAAGCTTTCGCAGCCCACAGAAAGGTGAGCTGAAGAGCAGCCACACATCCATTACTGAGAGTTGTGGATGACTGCATCCTGAAGATATATCTAATGCTGGGGACTGAGTATGATGATGAGGCCTGAACACTTGTGTTAATGACTGCCTGTGCAGAGAATCCACAGTGCTGATTCAGAATCAACCTCACACATGAAGGCGAGCATCGCTGAGTGAGGATTGTCCTCCTTGAGGCACCTTGTCAGACTGCAGGGATACTGCCACGAGAGCACTAAGGATTACAGTGCTACTCCTGGCTCTTGTAGGCTGCCATAGACAGTGGAATGTGGGCGAGATGCTTGAAGAGGCTGCACCATCTAAACTCTGCTCACAAAATGCCCTGAAGGTGCTATTATCCCATAACAGAAAGGCCACATGCCCCCAAGGCTGCCGCACCCTCTAATAATGAGGACATCATGACACAAGATTGTCACTCCTTATTCAGAGGCTCCTCTAATGGATACTAAGATCATGTGATCCTCCATTATAACATTCTTTTTAAAGGTATGTTACACATCAGATTACTGCAGTACCAATTTCTCTGCAAGTACAGCATAGGTTTTCCCTTAGTTTCTCATTTGTCACATTAATCTCACCAATAGCATGGACTATGATGTTGTAATGACAGTTTCACAAATCCCAACATAAAAATGTTTCCTCTGCTGTCTGGCTATGTCTCTTCCATTTTCCCCTTTGAGGCTGGACTCAAGAGTTGGGTGATTTCCTGCCATCATGATCCCACTTCCTGCCCAACTCTGGTTGTCCCTGCTATTTTCATGATGGGGTGGGGGGGACAGGCTGGAGTCAGGATCGCTGCCTCCTGAAGCAGGCCTGAGGTGTGAACGGGGTGGGGTGGATGCTGAGAGGGGCAGGCTAAAAGGCCTGGGACATCAGTCAGTCTGTACACAATTGTTAGGTGCCTATCCCTCACCTGCCCAATCCCTTCTGTCATGTCAGCAGGTCATAGCCCTCAATTACTTACTGGCATATTGAACTTTTAAGTAAGACATGTGTTTTTTTTAAAACAGGACATACAAGCAAAAATTGGCTGAGACTGTTAAGTTGCTGGAATATTCTTATGTGGATTACACTTGACCAACTAGTCCAGAGAACAGAATGTCGCACCTAAAATGTTAGATCATAAGAACATAAGAACTAGGAGCAGGAGTAGGCAATTCAGCCCCTCGAGCCTGCCCCACCATTCAATACGATCATGGCTGATCTCATTTCAACTCCAATTTCCTGCCCTCTCCCCATAAACTTTCAACCCATTGCTAATTAAAAATCTGTCTATCTCCTCCTTAAGTTGTTCAGAGTCTGGGCATCCACTGCACTCTGAGGTAATGAATTCCACAGATTCACGACCCTTTGAGAAAAGTAATTTCTCCTCATCTCTGATTTAAATCTACCACCCCTTAACCTAAAACTATGGCCTCTCATTCTAGAATGCCCCAGCAGGGGAAACATCCACTCCACATCTACTTTGTCTGTCCCCTTTAGCATCTTATATACCTCAATTAGATCTCCTCTCCTCCTTTTAAACTCTAATGAGTGTAGACCTAAACTGCTCAATCTCTCCTCATAAGACAAGCCCCGCATCTCTGGAATCAATCTAGTCAACCTCCTCTGAACCACCTCCAATGCAACTACATCCTTCCTCAAGTAAGGGGACCAAAACTGTGCACAGTACTCCAGGTGCGGTCTCACCAATGCCTTGTACAGTTGCCAAGGCCTACTTCAAACAGAGACACTTCAAAGGAAAATACGCAATGCAAAAACTGAACTGTAATCTCCTGTGGTTTATCCATTCCAGGAATAAACAAGAGAAGGGGTTAAAAAGGCAACTGCAACCCTAGTTCTGTGTACTAGTTGGGTTGTTCCAGACCTGGTGTGTGAGGGTGCGCTGTGAAGGTCACAGCTGAAGAACATCAACTCGGCATCATAGAATCAGAGAATCACACAGTGCAGAAGAGGCCCTTCAGCCCATCGAGTCTGCACCGACACGTGAGAAACACCTGACCTAACCACATAACCCCATTTACCAGCACTTGGCCCATAGCCTTGAATGTTAGGACATGCCAAGTGCTCATGCAGGTACTTTTTAAAGGATGTGAGGCAACCCGCCTCCACCATTCTCCCAGGCAGTGCATTCCAGACCGTCACCACCCTCTGGGTAAAAAAGTTTTCCCTCACATCCCCCTAAACTTCCTGCCCCTCACCTTGAACTTATGTCCCCTCGTGACTGACCCTTCAACTAAGGGGAACAGCTGCTCCCTATCCACCCTGTCCATGCCTCTCACAATCTTGTACACCGTGATCAGGTCACCCCTCAGTCTTCTCTGCTCCAATGAAAACAACCCAAGTCTATCCAACCTCTCTTCATAACTTAAATGTTTCATCCCAGGTAACATCCTGGTGAATCTCCTCTGCACCCCTACCAGTACAATCCTTCCTATAATGTGGCGACCAGAACTGCACACACTACTCCAGCTGTGGCCTCACCAAGGTTCGATACAACTCCAACATGACCTCGCTACTTTTATAATCCACGCCCTGATTGATAAAGGCAAGTGTCCCAAATGCCTTTTTCACCATCCCACTAACATGACCCTCCGCCTTCAGAGATCTATGGACACACACGCCAAGGTCCCTTTGTTCCTCAGAACTTCCTAGTGTCATGCCGTTCATTGAATACGTCCTTGTCAAATTACTCTTTCCAAAGTGTATCACCTCACACTTTTCAGGGTTAAATTTCATCTGCTACTATCTGCCCATTTGACCATCCTGTCTATACCTTCCTGTAGCCCAAGACACTCAACCTCACTGTTAATCACCCAGCCAATCTTTGTGTCATGCCCAAACTTACTAATCCTGCCCCCCACATAGTCATCTATGTTATTTATATAAATGACAAATAATAGAGGACCCAGCACAGATCCCTGTGGTACGCCACTAGACACTGGCTTCCAGCCACTAAAGCATCCTTCTGTCATCACCCTCTGTCTCCTACAAATCAACCAATTTTGAATCCACTTTATCAAATTACCCTGTATCCCATGTGCATGTGCCTTCTTTATAAGTCTCCCATGTAGGAACTTGTCAAAGGCTTTGCTGAAATCCATAGAAACTACATCATCTGCACCACCCTCATCTACACACCTGGTCACCTCCTCAAAAAATTCAATCAAATCTGTTAGGCATGACCTCCCTCTGACAAAGCCATGCTGACTATCCCTGATCAAACCTTGCCTCTCCAAGTGGAGATAGATTCGCTTCTTCAGAATTTTCTCCAATAGTTTCCCTACCACTGACATGAGACTCACTGGCCTGTAATTCCCTGGCTTATCTCTACAACCCTTCTTAAATAGTAAAACCACATTAGCTGTTCTCCAGTCGTCTGGCACCTCCCCCGTGGCCAGAGAGGGATTAAAAATTTGGGTCAGAGCCCCTGCGATCTCCTCCCTTACCTCCCTCAGTAGTCTGGAACAGAAATCATCTGGACCTGGAGATTTGTACACTTTTAAGCCTGCCAACACCTCCAATACCTTGTCATTCCCTATATCAATTTGCTCAAGAACCTCACAGTCTATGTCCCTGAGATAGATACCTTCATCCTCATCCCTGTACTTACAGATTAAAAAGTCCTCTCTCTCTGGTTGCTGGAGGCAAGTCACAAGCTAGCAAAGCCGCAGTCGAAAAGGAAATCAGCTAACCTGCAGAATCAAGAATCTCCAAACTCACTGGGGGTCAGCCCTGGCTTCTTGGTGTGAGTGGGCGGTAGCTGCAGGGTCATGATTCACTGGAGCCCTGCAATGTTTCACTCAGGTGGGGTGGCAGGGATGCGATGGGAATCCAGGTACAGAGTGTACTAATCAATGCTCCTCTCTCCTTTTCAGGAGAAGACCACACACAACACCGCACAGCAGATACAGACTGGTGGAGGCCAGGCCCAGTTGGCCGTAATCACCAGATACGAACAGGAGGCAATGGATCTGGAGAAGCGCCATGCACCCAGATCTTAGAGTGGCAGTGTGGTGGGGGTGCACTGAGGTCACTGTGTCTGTCCCAGCAGCCGTTCCACTGCTGAATGTTCAGTTATTTAAGCTTCTACCATGGGTTTCCCATTGATTATGGAAGGATGAGCACATACTGATCCAATGCATGCACATTGACATTGTCTCCACTTGAACTAATCAAATGTCCTTGTTTTTCCTTTCAGCATCACCGGAGTAGGGCGGGGAGGAGGAGGCAGAGGGGCCACCTCTCACACCTGAGGGCTCAGAACAATTAGAAAATCCAGCATCACACCACCTCTGCTAGGCATGCACCAGCACAGATACAGCACCTCGGTGAGAATTAGATGATCGGCTAGTGTCCCGGGGCACAGCGGTGAGGACACTTCACACTCACTTGAGGTGCGGGTGGAGACAGAAAGTGCCCATGGCGTCGACAGTTGGAGGACTGCAGAGGACCAGGTACATGCTCGGTTTGTGGCTGATGATGTGCCTCTGGAGTCGTCCCTGAGGCAGCAGATGCTGGAAGTCCAGCAGGGTGTGTGGGAGGATCTGGCTGAGATACATGAGGCAATGCGTAGCATGATCTCCGTGCTGGAGGAGCCCATGCAGAGCATCACCGATGCAATGAGCCTTCATGGCCGAGCACCATGCTTCCTCCATGGAGAGAGTGGCGACTCTCATGGAGAGGCTGCTCCAGGAGAACAGTCAAGGCACTGGGGATGCACTTGGATCTGCAAGCCTTCACAGCGATATTGACCTCAGCTGGTCAGTGCCAGTGTGGGAGATGGATTGAGCACCAAGTATCCCAGCTGGGTGTCCATCCATCAATGGTGAGCAGAGAAGTCCAAAGTGACCTCACGTCGGTGCACGAGCTGCCTGTCGTCTCTCTGGGCTCATCTCAGGGCACTCCGGATGAGGGTAGCAGCTCCTTTGTCCTTCTGCCAGCGACCGTGGGATCCGATGAGGCTGTGGGCGACTAGGGAGATGCCAGCCGTGGAACTGGCCGCTCCTTCCCAGGGGGGCCATCAAAGGCTCCACGGGCCAGAGGATGCCCACCAAGGTCATCGAGGCCAACAGGACAGCAGAGTGAGCAGGCTGTCTCAGATGCCAGTGCCAGCGAGGGGGGAGCACCTAGACGTAGCACTTGCAAGTGTAAACTTAAAAAACCTAAGGGTTCCTCACTGGTGGTTTTGTGTTGCCCCGCTATTAGTTGATTATAAGTTGGTGTGATGCTGAACACCTTTGTGTTAAGTTTCTTTTCTGTTTTTTTGTGAATTCATTAAATGCTTCATACGTGATAATGGCTCAGGGTGATTTCTTACTTCTGCAGGTGGATGGAAACCCATGTTGTTATGAGTGACTTGTTTGCCATTGAGCTTTATTGACAAGGCACATAGTTAATGTTCCTAACCAGGCAGCTGTTGTTGTCAGGTATCGAGTATGAAGTCCGCAGCCCTGGTGTGTGTTGAAGCTCCATCTGTGGTGTGCCAGCTGAAGGTTCAGTGGATTAAAGCCTCCCGGGTGTCCCTGCCTCCCTGGAGGATGCCGGGTCAGCATCTATCCACTCAGCGTTCTCCTGTGCGTTCTGATCCTTGGACTGACTGCTGGACTCATCGTGTGCAGCCGGATCATCTACATTTACATCTTCTTCCTCCACTACGTCCCCGTTTTCCAGCGCCAGATTTTGGAGAGCACAGCATGCTCCCACTATCAGTGACACACCATCTGTGGGATACTGGAGTGCGCCCCCTGAACGATCCAGGCATAGGAAGCACAGCTTAAGAAGACCGATGGCTCTCTCCACCGCAGCCCTTGTGGAGTCGTGGCTCCTATTGTACCGCTGCTCAGCCTCTGTTCTTGGATAGCAGGGGGGCATCATTTGCACCTTTTGAATGGATAGCCCTTGTCACCCAGCAGCCATCCATCCAGCCGGGCTAGAACACTGAAGAGCCTCGGTACCTGGGAGTGTCTCAGGTTGTAAGCATCATGGGAGCTGCCTGGGTACCTTGCACAGACATGTAGAATCAGCATCCTGTGATCACACACTATCTGCATGTTCAAGGAGTGGAATCCCTTCCTGTTGACAAAGGCACCGGGCTCACCTGCTGGCACCTTGATGGCTACATGTGTGCAGTCGATTGCACCCTGGATGCGGGGGAAGCCAGCAATGGACATGAAGGTTCAGGCTCGCCCTGCCTGTTGGCATCGTCCCAGCGGTAGTGGATGAAAGTCAATGCAGTCCTGGACAGAACGTCTGTCACCTGCTCATCACAAGTGTGGACGGCTGACTGGGAGAGTCCGCAAAGATCACCCACCGACCCCTGGAAAGAGCCGGAGGCATAGAATTTGAGGGCAGCCATGACCTTCTACACAACTGGCATGGCGTGTCCACCCACACATTTGGCACAGATCTCAGGGCCTATCATCTGACAGAGACGGAGCCTCCTTTGGCACTGCACCTCAGACATATTGAGGTAACTGCTTCGTTGCCTGTATACCCTGGCAGCAGGATAGTGGCATCTTCTGTAGCCCCTTCTGCCTTGCACTTTCTATTGGCCCTGCGCCCTTTGTGCCTTCACCTGTCCTCCCAAAGGTGGCTCCCCTGGAGGCTGAATATGGACACCTGGCCTCCTTCCCCTTCTTTCTCCTGCCTTTCTCCTCAGAGGAGGCGCCTTCAGTGGAGACCACAACTCCCATTCCCATGTAAAGGGAGGCTTCCTGAAACCAGCAAGGCCCCGGAAATGATGTTTACTCCAGAATCCTGACCTGAAGCCTGTTACTCCTGTCCAAGCAGCTGTGAAGAGTTTTGAAGTATTCCTGCTCACACAGGCAAGTAGCAATAAGTTTAAACATTAAATGTCTGCCAAGGGATACTCACAACCCCACTCACCCCTCTTATCCTGCCTGAGGATGAGGTTTATAAGAATATGGCCTACCCACCTGCCTATTGCGCCCATGCGACAATCTGAAGATCGCACAGGCCCCGAAAAATCAGCATCAGTTACTGGCTCAAGCGCCTTAACTGACTCGCTAATTAATGGCAGGCGTGCATCGGAGATCATCGTGTGCCTTCACATTGAAATATCGCAACAGCACATGGTGATATCAGGGCGCATGCCCAACGTCACCACAAGTCCTTTTACGCATCAGCCTGCATGCTGATGAGAAAATTCTGCCCTTGGTCTGGCTCAAAGTATCTATGAGGGAGGGGATCCCTTTCAAACTAACCTTGTTACAACAAACCAAGAGGATTGAATAAAGAAGGGGAGCCAATTGATCCCACCTCATCCAGGACCAGAACAATTTGGGATACCTCGTCCAGGATCATAACAAATTGGGGGAACCTCTCCTGTGGACCAGTCATAACACCCCTCACACACCCACCCACCCACCAAACAAACAGCCATTCAAAAATCTCTTCAAAATAGCGCAATCCTTTTCTCTCTTCAAGTATCATGCTCTACAAGGATCCTGGTGACCATGTACTTCCATGTTAATTTTGCTGTAAGGCGGGGATTATCTTCATTGATGGTACATTCATCTAGCTTATGAGGCTCTTAACAAAGGTCATTCTTTGTCTACCACAATCTCTGTTATCATCAATCGTTTCCATCAGCATCAGACTTTCTAAATCATAATTTCTAATTATGTACCCATGTAATTACAGCTGACTCTTCCTGATCTTGATCAGCAGAGTTCTTCTGGCCTCAAATTTTGCCAACATCTCTTCATTGGTAGTGTGACTTGTCTAAGATGTTTTCTTCGTTTGCCTCAAAAGCCGTAAATCTGCAGCCTCAATTCTTCTCTACATTGATAGTCCAACACTCGCTTCCGAATGTCACAATTTGTGTGATGTAGCATTCCAGGATTCTCAGCTTTGTTTCCATGGCTAATTTTGCATTGACCATTATCTTTTTCATTTTTTGAAATACATCTTTGGCCATTTCAAACCATCATCTTATTTCTAGGTTGCACTTTCTGTCTGATGTTAATATACTTTCTGGGTAACAAAATTTGTCTACCTGTTTGATCTTTTCATTCCTTACTGTGATTTTGCATTCTGGCTTGATTTTCATTTTGGGCAGTACTAGACATTTTATTTTCTTACAATTTATGCTCAGCCCCTTCTTCTCAATTTCACTCACTAGTCTATCCAAAGTATTTTGCAGTTTCTCTTCAGAGTTGGGCAATAAGAAGTGTCATTAGCATATCTTATATTTTTAATGCTGTTACATCTAAGGTTACAAGGTTATTAAGATTGTAATCCTCTTAAAAGCTCATAAAACTATCAAATATTTGGCCATTCAAAAACCACTTCAAGAAAAATAAACCACTTAGGGTTTCATAAAGCCATCAATGAAAATACTGCTAACAGTCCCCTTGACAGCTGTGTCAACAACCTCTGCTGAGCTGAACCCATTAGTGATATTTGGAGCTCAGCCAAGCATGCATAATGAGATTCCATTGTAAACCTGTGTCAGCAAAGCCTCTAGAGCTGAATACATAAAATCATTTGAGCAGGGGAAAAGATGGCCATCTGTTCCACTGCTCCAGAAGATGAACAAATGGCTGGCCATCAAGCAAAGAATTTAGTAATCTGTTACACTGCTTCAAAAGCTGATAAATGATCAGAGCATAGATTAAAATCTGAATCTCAATACTGTTGTTATGATGTGGCAGGTGGTAATTGTTGGGCTGACCAAATCCCAAAGTGGAACTTGGTCAAGCTATCACAACGATTTGCAATTTGTATTTATTATGAGAAGATGTGTGAACTGAAGTCAGGAGTAAAGATTCCAATACCACTTTTGGAGATTTTAAATATTAAATCAAAACATTTATTAACAAAAGAAAAGAAAACTTAAATACACAAGATAAGTTACACAGTTAAATATAGTCTTACAACATTTCCCAAAAAGATTTCTGCTTGGCTAGACTCACACCCTTTCCGAGGCAACAATCCATAAAGATTCTTAATCTATTAAAAAATCCAGTAATATTACCACAAGGCATCCAGTGTTGTATAAGGGAGGCATTTCACAGGCTGCTCTTTCCCTCTCACTCCACAGTGGAAATCCAAAGCTTGGAACAAAACTTTGCTTTCTGGAACAAACACTTTCTGGGGTGGCTAGAGGCTGCTTACATTACTCGTCTGTCCTTGCATAGCACACTCTTCAAGATCACATAGCCATGCAGCTTTCAATCTTTCCTTAAATATGTTTTTTTTCTCTTTCACCTTTAACCACATTGTTCTGAATTTCTTTGGAAGGCACCTTTCCTAGAATATAAAACATTATTCACGCCAGGTCAGAGGGATCATGGACCTTTGGGGAAGCCTCTTACTGGACTCAGGAGCCTTTTGACAGTTAAGTTGATAAGTTGTTGATGACTTCACATGTCATTATTAGATGGTGAATGATAAGTATGTTTTTAAAGCAGTGATTGATCATAAGGTAAGTGACCATTAAATTGACCAGCATTGTGAATATAAAAATCTTTCATGTTGTCCTTATGGCTACTGCTGTTGGGAAAAATAAACTTTAATACTTTGTTTTACATATTTATGATCTTTGCTAGTTGAAAAGCATCCTTTTATGTCTCCTTAAAATTCAACAACTAAAAATCCAACTCCTCATTTATCTCCTAATGCAAATTCCTATTCATACTGCATTTACTGGAATTCCAATTAAGCTTATTCATCTCCCATTCAAAATGCCTGCCTTTACACCTAACCCTTTGATGATTTAAACATTGCAGTCTGTCTGTCTTCAGTTTAATTAAATTAGTCACACATTCACACACAGACCCAAAAGCCTGCTTCACAGTATCCCTCAGTAATATTGGAAAAATTATATTTTTCTTTACACTATTCAGTTCAGAAAAACACCATCCTCTGAATAAGGTACTCGAATGCATCTGAACACTTTCACAATGCTGGTCAATTTAATGGTCACTTACCTTACGATCACTCACTGCTTTAAAAACATACTTATCATTCACCATCTAATAATGACATGTGAAGTCATCAACAACTTATCAACTTAACTGTCAAAAGGCTCCTGAATCCAGTAAGAGGCTTCCTCAAAGGTCCATGATCCCTTTGACCTGGCGTGAATAATGTTGCCTTAAGAAGCCTTACACAGCCAGCCTAACTCCATGAAGATTGAGGGGCTCTGAAATCACCACCCCTGCAATGGAACTGCCAGCTTCAGCATTGCTGTGTGCAGGCCCACATACCACATCCTTACCCCACAACCTCAAAAATAGCAGGGGACAGGAATATTGTTGAGAATCCCAGAATTAGGTTCCCCTCACCGCTTCTTCCCTCCTGCCTGATGCAGGGCTGCCCCACATTGTGATGGCAAAATCCGACCCTTAATCTTCATTGTCATGAAAATGTAATAATTTTCATAATATTTTTATGATTTATTGTAAAAGTGGGTTAATAGTGGGGTTTTGGATTAGTTTCTGTGTATGTGTGGGGGGTGGGGGGGGGCAGGGGGCATTTAATTGAATTGGAGACAATTGGTCTGGAGGCTTTGAGTTGTTACCATGAAACTATGTTTGAAATGCTAAATATGAAAACATGGCTGAAGTTTGAGAATGTGAGGTGTGAGGAATTTACATTTTTAGATACATTAGGTTAGTTTGATTTTCAAAGAGACGGTAAGATGTTACACCTAGCCAGAAGAAGCCAAGCCAGTGTGTTTATTTTTCCCAAAGGTTATTGATAAAATTAGTACTATGAAAAATTTTATTATCAGAAATGTAAAGTTGCAAAAACATATGGGAAAAATGGAATTTGAATTTAAAAAGGAGAAACATGTACAAAGTAGATGAAGCTATGTGTAAGAAAAAAGGGAATGCCTTTCAAGATCTAACACAAGTGTGAAAAACCTCCAGTCTCTTTACATCAAGTTGCTGTCTACAGGAACTGAAGCTAAGAAAAATCATTTGAATATCACTGTCCAGGGTATCATGTTATTTTGCCTGGGTCTGTTTAAATCTATTTGTTTTTACTGTTGCATTAATGGAGGTGTAACTTGGAGCCAGATTAATTAGGGGTTTAGGAGTTATTATAGTAGTAATTTGTAGACCAATGTATGTGCTTGAAACCTTTTCTTTTGTTAATAAATGTTTAATTTAGTTTTCTAAAAACCTCTGAAGTTGTGGTAGTCTTATTACTTCTGAATTCAAGGCACACATCTCGAAATAAAATACAAATTGCAAAACAGTTGTAACCATGCGGTCAAATTGCACTCATCGATTTGATCCACCTGGCACACATCATCTGTCACGTCATAACAAACTGGGGGCTCATCTGGGATATATGCTAAATTCCTTGAAAGGTTTGGAGTTGGTGAATCTTAAGGTTACAGCTACGAGAGGCACTTTGAAGTCGGGAGTTGAGGTGAGCTATTTTTAAAGTGGTGAGACTGCAAAATGGCTGTATCCATGGCTAAAACTTTTTTGGGGGGGGAGTAGAAGGTATAACCTTGTTTGTTTTACAAAATGCATCTAATGGTAAGTTAACAGAATTGGTGGGTAAGTTACAGTTGAGGTTACCTGGAGGGGCAAAGAAAGCAGACGTATTTGAAGTGATAGCACAGCATTTAAAGTTGGAAGGGATACCTGCCACTAGAGAGTCACAGCTAGAGGTAGTGAGGCTTCAGTTTGAAATTCAGAGGCTTGAACTTGAACAAGCAATGGAAATGAGAAAACTTGAATTGAAGGCAGCAGAAAAAGAAAGGGCAGAGAAAGAAAAAAAGGAAAAAGAATTGAAAATGAAAAAATTGGAGCTAGAGGCAGCAGAAAAAGAAAGGGCGTTCCAAAGGGAACTGGTGGAAAGGTAGGAGAAAGATAAAAGAAAGGGAATTTGAAATGATAAAGTTAGAAAAAGAGGAGAGAATGAAGGAAACAGCCAGGGTACTGACTTAAAAAGTTAGATTTTAAAAAGGAGACATCAGATGCTGAGGAAGGTTCTGATGATGAGACAACCTTTAACCATAAACCTAGCGGGGAGATGTTTAAATTTGTGCAAGCTCTTCCGAAGTTTGAGGAAAGAGATGTGGAGGTGTTCTTTATTTCATTTGAGAAGATAGCTAAAAAGATGAAGTGGCTACCAGAAAACTGGAGATTGTTGTTACAATCTAGGCTGGTGGGTAGAGCTCATGAAGTTTATGCTTTGCTGTCAGAAGAAATGTTGGTGGACTGTGATGTGGTACAAAAGGCTATTTTGAGCACAAATGGGGATAATATTCCCCTCATCGGGGGGCTGGGGGGAGCGGTTGTGGGTGCAGATGGGGGTGGGCACTGACCTGATTGCTGATTGGCGCCCCCGATCCCCCAATCGGGTCTGCATCGCCATTTTACGTGGGCGGGCCAATTAAGGCACGCCCAGCATGATGTACTCCCGGAAGCACTGAATGCTTCCTGTGCGGGTGGGGGTAAAGTGGTGGCGGCGGTGGGGGGGGGGGGCATTCCCTGAGTTGGGGCTGCCACATGGAGATTAGTTTAAGTTCCCAAAATTTAAATAAAGAAAGAAAAAAGTTTTAAGACATGTCCCCTCATGTGACAGGGCCACATGAGCTGGGACGTGTCAATGAACATTAATGAAAAAATTTATTGATTGATAAACCCTTCATGAAATCTCATCCCGCCCGTGGATGAGGTTCCATGAAAAATGCAAAGGCCGTCTGGGCTCTTTGCCTGCCTGCCAACCTTACGATTGGATGGGCACCTCAGTTTATTAGTTTAGTTGATATTTAAATGGACTTATAGGCCTTTGACAGTTCGGCGGGCGCACAGCCGAACTGAAAATCTAAATGAAGTGCGGTGACGTCGGGACGCCCACCTGAGGTCACCGCGCATCATTTTTTGCCTTGGTGAGCCGAAGATTCAGGCCTATGAGTTGGTTCCTGAGGCATATAAGCAGAATTTTGGCCAGGGTTTTCAGGTGGTCGGGAGGATTTGGCAAGGGGACCAACCGCAGCCCATGATTGGGCCCCGACTGTAATTTTACACTGGCTGGCCAATTAGCAGCCAACCAGCGTGAAACAGGCGCTGCAGCGCTCAGTTCTGCCGGGGTGGGGGTGGCAGCATGAGCACTGAAGTTCGCTTATGAGCACGGGTGCGCACAGTAAAAGCTCCCTGAGGCACAGAGCTGCCTCGGGGAACTGAAGATTTTTGAAAATAAAAAGTAAAAACTTATGCAATGCTAAAAACATATCCCCTCATGTGACTCTGTCACATGAACAGGGACATGTTATGAATGAAATTTAAACATTTTTTATTTAATTTTTAATTGCTATTGGAAACCTCATCCTGCCCATGGATGAGGTTTCCTAAAACAATCTTTGGCCTTTTCATCAACTGTAAGGCTGGACGGGCAGCGAAAAATGTCATTTCATTATTACTTTATTGGCCTTAATTGGGTGGGCGCGCTGCTGACTCCCATGCGTGCCCACCGACCGAAATACGCGGGATGAAGTCAGGACGCTCGTCCGATGTCATCGCATGTCATTTTACACTCATTCAGGCTGGGCGCGCCCCTGCCCAATGAGCGCAACATTCTGCTCTTAGGAATATGAGAAAACAGCCTGGGCAAACTTATATTGATAAAAGTAAAATAGTACAGATGCTGGAAATTTGAAACAAAAGCAGAAAATACTGGAAAAACTCAGAAGATCTGGCAGCATCTGTGGAGAGAGAAACAGAGTTAACATTTTGAGTCCATATGACCCTTCTTCAGACCCTTATATTTGTCCTTATATTGAGTTTGACAGAGTAAAACAAAGTAATTTTGACCGGTGGATACAGGCATTAAAGATAGAAACAAAATATGCAGCTCTTAGAGAAGTAATTCTTTTGGAAGAATTTAACGATTCAACCCCTTCGGTAGTGAGAACTCATGTAGAAGAAGAGTGTTAAAACAATTAGCAGAAGTAACTGATGATTATGAGTTAGTTCATAGAGCTAAACCCTTTCTTCATCACCCTTTTAAATCAGAGGATAGAAAATGGGAAGGTGAAAGGAAGGTGGGTAGTCAGGGAAGAAAAGAAGTAGGTGGAAATTCCCAGGAAGCTTTCTCTCAGAATAAAAAGGAAGGTGCTGAGGTAGAAGTGACATTCGAAAATTGCAGTGTTTTCATTCTAATAACGTTGGGCACACAAAGTCAGTGTGTTGGAAATTACAGGGAAAATCTGTTGGAATTATTGGGGTGCAGAAAAGTTCTGGAAGTAAAAGTACTGTGGGTTCTGAGATTCAGGCACCAGTGGTTTGTGTATAGGTAAAACAGGAAGAATCAGTGATAGGTAAAGAAGTGGGAATGTGTTCACAATTTACCCAAGAGAATCCTGAGGAGTAGGTTGCAGAAATGTTTAAAGATTTTGTGTGTGAAGTGAAAGTCTTTCCATGTGTACATGGTGGAGTAGGTAAAGGTGTTAAAATTTTAAGAGGCAGTAGGGGCTAGTCAATCCTTAATGTTGTGGGATAGTGATATTTGTTATTCAGAGGGAGTATTGCAGGAATAGGTGATAATGGGCGGAATATTCTGTGCCCGCAAGTGTCAGGCGTGATCGGTGGCGTGAGCGGACAATATGGCACGATTGGTTTTACGACAGCGGGAAACCAGTTCGCGATCATCTGCCCGCTGATGGTGGACCACGTTTCCCGCCATCAGACGTTGGGAAGCTCATTGTAATATATCAGCATATCATTATCAGGCCAACACACTGGAATCATGCCCCGCCACGGCTGGATTGTCCTTCCATGCTGACGTGTTTGACAGCAGCACATAAAAGGCGTGCACTTGGCAGCCTGCACACTGAGGGGAACTCGGAGGTGAGTGCACAGTAACGTTGTGCAGCGTACGCCAGGGTCATCTGTTGGACTTCAAGTCTCAGAGGCGTCAGGGGTTTAAGATTAAGGGCTGCCGAGTCATTGAGGCAACTGGTGGTGGGGGCGGGGCAAGGGCAGACCTGCTGTTGAGGTGACTCATGGCGGGGGGAGGTGGCTAAGGGCAGCCCTTCCGTTGAGGCAACTGTTGGTGGGGGAGGGGAAAGGGCAGCACTGCCGTTGAGGTGACTCATGATAGGAGGAGGGGGTTAAGGGCAGCCCTGCCGTTGAATAGTACGCACAAGCATTTGGTTGGGGGGGTAGGGTGGGCAAAAGAAATGGCCACTCATTCGGGAAACCTGTAGAAAGTGACCATTCCTCTGCAAATGAGACAGTTTAGACACAGCTGCATTAATATGATTGGTGTTGGGCTCCTACCTTACCTGCCCACTCAAGTAACACAGAGGTATCAAAGTTCCACCAAGTGCTATAGAGCTCCCCCAACCCCCTCTCCCCCGAACAAAATGCAAATTCATGATCACTTTAGTAGATGCAGAGCAGTTGGACTGCACACGTTGTACAGTCTCCTTGCTAAAGCCGGCCATGGAGCAGTCACTGCTGGACACCCTCACAGCCACTTGCAATGTCAGCATCCCGGTTTGGGTTCCTCCATGGTTCAGGCTAACAGGGCAGCCATGCAGCGCACTAATCTCTGGCCACCCAAGTGGTGGCCAGCACTCTCCGGAAAGCGTTAAGGGACTGTCACACTTAACTAGGACAGGTTCTTATACACCCACGCTAACCACATGTCTCCCTCTTTCATCCTGCAGGAGGAATTCATCAGGATCATGGAGCCTGGTGAACTAGCTGTATGCCTGATGGCCTACAGAGCATGATGAAGGTGAAGGAGAGAGCGACTGAGGCTCCTGGCTGTGCTGAGGCAGGAGCAGCAACCTCAGGAAGAAGGGGCAGCTGGTCTCCCGCATACGCAGCCCAAGAGCCACAGCGAACAGTCTCAGGCCAGCACCTAGCTAGCCCCAGGGTGTCTAGACGCCGCCTTTCATTCTGCAGATGGCCAAGAACAAGTGTCGCTGAAGACTGCGCATGTCTAAGGAACTGGTCGGTCACATCTGCCAGCTACTGCAGGATTTGGCACCACGGGGACATGGAGGGCATCCACTGCCAATGACTGTGAAAATGACCGTGGTGCAAAATTTCTACGCCAGTGGCTCCTTTCAGGGCTCCACAGGTGACCTCTATGGAATCTCACAAGCCTTAACCCACAAATGCATCCATGAGGTCACAGGTGCCATCTTTGCGAGGGCACACAACTTTGTGCATTTCGCCTGGAACCAGGACAGCCAGGATGCAATAGCAATTGAATTCGCCCAGATCTCGGGTTTCCCACAGGTGCAGGGTGCGATCAATGCACTCATGTGGAACTCAGATCTCCATTGCAATACATGGTGGACTACATCAACCTCAAGGGGTTCCGTTTGCTGAATGTGCAGCTGGTGTGCAACCACCAAAAACGCATCCTGCATATGTGCGCACGGTTTCCACGGAGTGTCATGACGCCCGCATCCTCAGTTGGTCACAGATCCCTGGAACCGCAGGGATGGCTCCTCAGGGACAAGAGCTACCCGCAGAGGCTGTGGCTGATGACACCCATGCAGCAGTCTCAGACTGCAGCAGAGCGACACTATAATGAGGCTCATGCTGCAGCTCGTAACTTGATGGAGCAGACCATTGGGATGCTGAAGATGAGATTCCGGTGCCTGGACTGGAGTGGTGGAGCCCTGCAATACAGCCCGCAGAAGGTGTCACACATCATCTTCATCTGGTACAACCTTTATAACTTGGCGCTGCAACAGGGAGACGAGCTGGCTGAGGAGGAGATGGAGGAGCTGGAGGTCACCTCTGATGAGGAGGATGCCAACGGAGATGAGGGTGAGGAGGACCTCAGAGGCAGCGATGATGGGGATGAAGCCCTTGCACAGGCCAGACGAGGCAGGCACGCTCGGGAGGCCCTTGTAGCTGCTAGATTTGTGGAGGATGATGATGACATGCAGTGAGGTGACCCCATAGAACCTCACATTGCATCTATGAACATAAGACTCTAGTCTGGCTTATGGGAGTGCACATACCCTCTGTGAGATTGTTACTATCATGGAGATGCAGTGGAGGCCTTGGTAGTCACTCGATGTCAGGAGGATGATGACAGCATGCAGTGAGGATGCTCCATAAATATTCACATAGCCTCTGTGAATGTCTGAATCGTGTCTGGCCAAGGGCAGATCACTTGCAGACTGTGATCAGAGTCATATCATAGAGACACAATCATGAAAATTTGGAAGCATCTGACCCTTTGTCCACCTTCAGCACCTGAACCCTTCAGGAGCTGGAGCACAGCATCAGTGATCACAAATGCTGAAGAGATGGGGGCCAGCCCCATTTTAAAGGTGCTGAGAGCACACAGAAAGAATGAGAGAACTCTGTGGTACCTACCCACTACATTCTGGCAGCAATGACCAGCACCGTGGGGGTGTAGTTATCAGTAATGTTTCCAGCGAGTGTGAGGTCAGACCATCACTTTGGTCTGAAGGCTGCCCAGAGCACAGAAAGGAGGCCCTAGACTGAGACACCTGCCTTTATCCTGTGCAGAAAGGTTTCACATCTGAGTGACAAGAACACTGCTCAGCAGAACAAGGAGCCATAGGCAGGGAGACATGCTTGGGGTTTACTAACAATAGTGAACTGTATGTACAAATGATTAATACCTGTGCCCAAGCTATGCAACTAATTTTTTGTCTTTCGGGCACCCAGTGTGGAGGGGGGCTGAGAGGAAGGAGGACCTCCTTGTGAACCTGCTCCTGGGCCTGGCCAAGTTAGCCATTAACAGGTCCAGGCAGTGGGCAATCAAAGGGGTTGTCCGACCCGACTGTCTGCCTTTCTTCTGCGGCTACGTTCGCGGCCGGGTATCCCTGGACAGGGGCTATGTGGTGTCTGCTGGCACCGTCGAGGCCTTCTGTGCTCGTGGGCACCTTGAGGACTGCGATGTTTTATTGACCCTCTTAATCACATTTAGGTTTGATGTTTGTAAGTTCCCTTTAAATTTTGTCTTTGGTTTTGCAGTTCCTTAATTTGGGGGGCTGTGCTTATTTTGTCCCTCATTTTGTTCATTTAGTTTAATTGTTTGACTCCAAAAGAGTTAATTTAGGGGCTGTGTTTATTTTGTCCCTGGTTTTGTTCATTTAGTTTATTTGGTTGACTCCAAAAGAGTTAATTCTCATCAATTGCTCTCTGCTGTAGCTCATTTGCTGCTCCAGTCTGGGAGTTGGGAGAGTTGGGTGTTGGCTGCTCTGGTTCTGGCTGCTGCTGTTTTGCTGTGTATGGATTTCCAGTGTAGCTGTATCTTCCTGTGGCTGTTCCTGCTACTGTGCTGCTGCCCTGTCTCAAGCCTTCTTCCATCATCTACTGCTGGAGGCCTGAGGACTGAGGAGGGAAAGAGAGGAGGAATTGCTGCTGCTGCTGCAGGTCAGGGAGGCCAGGAGGCTGGGACTGTGTGTTTAACATATTAGGTGGGTGTCTGGACTTTTGTTTGGTGGGGAACTGTGTGTTTTGTAGGAGGAGGGAAGAAGACTTGTTGCAAAGACTTGGGGGAGAAAGGGTGCGTGTGTGAATTATTTAAAATCTTGCCACCACCACTACCACTACCACCACCATCCCAACCCCCTCCATGCTCAAGCCAGGTCCAAATCCAGGTAGCTTGTGCTGCCTGGTGAAGAGAAACTGTGTTGACGCCTGTGTGCCAAGCAGTACCGGCTGCCTGGTGAAGACATCGCCCTCCTCCACCCGGAAGATCTTCGAGGCCCCCACCCATGTTCCAATCCATCGAACGACACCCACCTACACCTTACCCTTTCCCTCCTGTGTTTCCCTGCCCTTTAACACCCTCTCTCCTCTCCTCTCTATTTCTGTCATCCCAGAGAGGGAGGATATACCATCTTTCTCCCTCTCCCCAAGGAGAAATATTGCTACCGGTATTTCTCTGGGTGGGTGTGGCTCTGCTCCTATGGATGCAACAGGGTCGCCTGTAGCCGGGCCTTCCTGGGAAAATGTGGAGGTGGTGCTGTCACTGGTGGCAGGGTCCCCCAAGAAAACCTATGTGAGTATGGCTGCTTTTGTGGCCCTTGCTGCTCCCGTGGCCCTGTCATCTTTCCGCCTCCTTAAAAAGGCCCTGAGATTAAGAGCTACACTCCCCCAAGATGAGCATTGAGGCGTGCATCAGGGCTATGGCTGAGGTCGTTGGCCATAGTTGCCACCTCAAAAAAGAACAAAGAACAAAGTACAGCACAGGAACAGGCCCTTCAGCCCTCCAAGCCTGCACCGATCATATTGCCCGTCAACTAAAACATTTTGCACTTCCAGGGTCCGTATCCCTCTATTCCCATCCTATTCATGTGTTTGTCAAGCTGCCTCTTAAACACCACTATTGTACCTGCTTCCACCACCACCCCTGGCAGTGAATTCCAGACACTCACTACCCTCTGTGTAAAAAAAAAAAACTTGCCCTGCACATCTCCTCTATAGTTTTCTCCTCTCACTTTAAATCTATGTCCCCTAGTAATTGACTCTTCCACCTTGGGAAAAAGCTTCTGACTATCTACTCTGTCCATGCCACTCAATTTTGTAAACTTCTATCAAGTCGCCCCTCAATCTCTGTCATTCTAGTGAGAACAATCTGAGTTTCTCCAACTTCTCCTCATAGCTAATAACCTCCAGACCAATCAGCATCCTGGTAAACCTCCTCTGCACCCTCACCAATGCCTCCATATCCTTCTGGTAATGTGGAGACCAGAATTGCACGCAATATTCCAAGTGTGGCTTAACCAAGGTTCTATACAACTGCAGCATGACTTCCCAGCTTTTATACTCAATACCCCTGCCGATGAAGGCAAGCATGCCATATGCCTTTCTGACCACCTTATCCACTGTGTTGCCACTTTCAGTGACCAGTGGAACTGTACACCCAGATCCCTCTGCCCGTCAATGCACTTAACGGTTCTGCCATTAACTGTATAATTCCTGTCTGTATTAGACATTCCAAAATGCATTACCTCGCAAAGTACAGTAAAGCCATCATTTTCCTGAGGACCGAGTGGGCGGTGCACCTGGCCCTAGAAAAGGGGCTCACTGTGGGCAGGACCTTTCTGGCGGTGGACCCTTTGGAGACCACCACCCAGAGGCTGCTTATTTCCAACATCCTGTCCTTTGTCCCTAGTGAGCTCCTCCTCCCTCACCTCCATTAACTGGAGGAGGTCAGATCAGTGGTTGCACTGATGCTGCTCAGCCTCAAGGACGCGGCCCGCTGCCACGTGTACTCCTTCCAGCACCAGGTTTTCATCTACCTGGCCCTGGAGGAGTGCGTGGAGGGGGCCTTCAACCTAGAATTCAAGGGGGCTGCCTACCGGCTCTTTTGGGCTGCAGATGATGTGCAGTGCCATGCCTACAAGAAGGTGGGGCATGTATGCAAGAACTGCCCCTCCTCCAAGGTCATCAACAACATCCAGGCAGCTGTGGCTGGCACCGCCGCTCCTCCTCCCACTGCCACTCCATCTCCCTCCCCACAAGGGGAGGTGCCGCCGTCAGCCATCGTGGCTGCAGGTAAGGCGGGGGGAGAGCCCCCGTGCCATAAGAGGGCATGGAGGAAGACCTTCCACCTGGAGGTGGCCCCCGAGACTCCCCAAACCCCCCAAAATTACCGCCGCCGCCCTTTGACCCAAATCCCCAAGAGGAGGCCAGGGAGGACCCCTCTGCCCTTGATCCTGGGGATGGGATCGAGGTGGAGGTGGAGCCTCCAAACCAGCCTCCATACTCAATACAGGGGAGCGTGTGGACGCTGGAGGTGACGACCTGGAGTAGGACAGAGTTTCGGTGGTGAGCACCAGGAACGACTTAAAGTTGTTGTCGAGTGAGGTGGTAGATCCCCTGGTGCCCCACCGATGACTCTTCCCCCATTCCTGTGTGGGAACTCCAGGACTTTTAGTGAGCAATCGGGCTTGAGTGGAGGCCCTGGGCCATGGACTCTGTCAGCTGTTTGGCAGATGTGCCTGCGGAAGCAAGGAGAGATAATTAGTGCATGACAGTGGCCTTGCACTGCTGGATCCTCACTTGGTAGAGCTCACTGTCAGTACAGGACCAATCCAGGTCCTTGCCAGCCAGCTGGCTGGTTCTGTTTCCAAAGTCTGTGAGGACCTTGATTTCGGGCATTCTGCCACCGGTCTGCAACCTCTCTCTCTTGTGTGCCAGCTTGTCCTGCATGAATAGAGATGGAGAAAGTGTAAGCAGGACGCTGGCTAGGCCAGATGATAAGTACGCTTGACATGTACGGGTTGTGAATGGTCCTATGGACAGGATGAGGACAATGACAGTGAGCAAGGGAGAGTGAATGGTGATGTCCCTTGAACCACCAGTGAATGAGGGCCCTGTGTTTCTGAGTGTGTGAGTTGAGAGTGATGAGAAGAGTGACTTATCCTGGAAAATGGAGGAGATCATTCATCCTCTTGCAGGACTGGGTAGCTGTCCTCTTCCGAAGGGTGGTGGCGCTGACCACTGTTGCCACCATCTTCCAAGACAGATTAGTGCCATTGCTACCCATCCTGTGGCTTGAGCAGGTGTAGAGGACATCCCAGAGGCCTCCATGGCATCCAAAAGGTGCTCAACGGATGTGTCGCTGAAACTGGGGGCCACAGTCTTCTTCAGTTTCAGGGCCTTGTCTCCCGTGCAGCAGTGGTGAGCTGGAAGAGATGTGCGCTTGTGTCTGGACTTTAAATATGGTGCCTGGCATGATACCGTGGTGGGGTGATGGCGGGCGGGCTCTCATTCTTCTGTCTGCCATGGAAATAGCGTATTTCCTGGAAAGGCATAAAGAATGTGGCAGGGTTCGGACAATACAGCGTGAAAACCTGTCAACATGGCTGGCAGGTAAAATGTCATTTTGCCCATCTGCTACCACACTTAGGGGAAATCTGGGAAAATCCCACCCAATATGTGGGCTTCATGGAGATGCTAAACCTACTCCATAGTGGAAGGTAAATTTAAAGAGTAAGTGGGAAACAGGTGAGCTAATTGTTGGAGTAGTGGAAAAATTGCCCATTGCAGGGGCTCAGTTTATTTTAGGTAAAGTTATAGATGTATCACAGATGTGGATGACGCCCCTGGTAGTTGAGCAGCCTGTAGCGGTGTTTTCAGTAGGAGTGTTACAGAGAGAGTATCTTGCATTGTTTTCAGATTGTGAGATAACAAGATCATGGACTCATTGGTTGAAACAGGAAGTTACAAGACAGGGAGAAGGTGTTGAAGTCCAATTAGCTGACACTGTTTTTGATATGATTGTTCAGGAAGAAAGAATGGAGGATAATACAGCTGAAGCATTTAGCTCAAGGCAGTTGGTAGAGTTACAGATAAAGAATCTACACATAAAACAGTTATATCAGGCAGCTTACTTGGAAACAGAGGCAGAATGTATTGCAGAATGTTATTACCTTAAGGGTAACGTATTAATGAGAAAGTAGCGGTCTTATCATGTTTCAGCAGATGGCAGTTGGAGGGAAGTGCATAAGTTTGTTTTACCATCTGGACATAGAAATGAGATCCTGAGAATAGCTCATGAAATTCCAATGGGGGACACCAAGGGATTATAAAGACATAGGCGAAAATACAAAAACATTTTTATAAGCCTGGATTGCATAGAGATGTAGTAAAATTCTGTAGAACATGTCACACATGTCAGGTGATAGGGAAACAACAAGCAGTGATTAAGCAGGCACCTTTAATTCCAAATCCAGCATTTGAAGAATCTTTTAGGTTCTAGGATCATGATTGATTGTGTAGGACCTCAATCTACGATTGATTAGTAGACTAAAAGTGGAAATCAGTGCTTACTGACAATAATGGATTTGTCTGCAAGGTTTCCTGAAGTGATAGCTTTAAGAAATATTACAACAAAGAAAATTGTGGAAGAGTTGACTAAATGTTTTAGAAGATATGGAGAAAAATTTTCCCCCCAAAAGAGCGCACTGATCTCCCTGAGGCTAAGTGCTGCCTCAGGGAGATCGGCTCCAAATTTAAAAATGTTAAACAGATAATAGCAAGATTTCCCTGACATGTCCCCTCATGTGACACTGTCTCATGAGTTGGGACATGTCCATACTTTTACTGAAACCATTATTAAATATTTAAAAACCCTGATGAAACATTATCCCACCCGTGGATGAAGTTTCATGCTTTTTCTTAAGCCTGCCAGGGCTCCTGGCCTGCCCGCCAACTATCAGGTTGGACGGGCAGGTCCATTAATGATGTTAATTACTTTTTAAATGGCCTCAATAGGCCATTGACAGGTCGGCGAGCACGCAGCTGATTCAGCTGCGCCCCCTCCGACCTGAATATGGAAATGACGCAGGGGAACGTTGGGAGTTCCACCTAACGTCATCCCACGTCATTTTCTGCATTGGCAAGCAGGCCCCACACTCGCTTGCCGACCGGAAGATCCTTCCCATGGTTTACCAAAAGAAATACAATCTGACCAGAGTTCAAATTTCATATCACTGCATATTACTAAAGGAAGTAATGAACAGCTTGGGGATAAAGTATTTTAAGTCAACAGCTTATCATCCTGAGTCACAAGGGGCTTTTGAAAGATAGCATCCAACTTTAAAAACTATGATGAGGGCATATAGTCAGGGCTATCGACAGGATTGGGACAGGGGAATTCTATTCTGTTATTTGCTATTAGGATGCTCCTAATGCATTGACTGGAATTAGTCCTTTCAAATTAGTCTATGGTCATGAGTTAAGGGGACCACAGAAATTGATTCATGAGAAATTGGTGGGTAAAAATTCAGAAACTACTCTCCTGGATTATGAATCAAACTTCAGAGAAAGATTGGTCAGAGCATGTGAATTAGCTAGGGAACATTTAAAGATATCACAGCAAGTAATGAAAGTGAAGGTAGATGAGAAAACTACTCCTCATAGTTTTGTTGCTGGGGAGAAAGTGTTAATTTTGTTACCAGTACTGGGTGACTCATTAGAGGCAAGGTTTAGTGGGTCTTACAGGATTGAAAAGAAAGTGAGTAAAGTAAATTATTTTATAAATACTCCAGATAGAAAAAAGAAGCAGAGGGTGTGTATTGTAAATATGCTTAAAAAGTACTTTGACAGGGAAGAGGACCAAAAGGAGGCATTAGTGGCAGTAAGTAAGGAGAAAGGTAAAAATAAAGGATTCTGAAATTGATTTTCCTTTAATCAAATTGGATAGTGAAGGGAGCACTTGAAAATTTAACTATAATATATATTGGGTTACTTTCCAAACAAATGTCAGTGATTTGGAGAAGCTATTGCATTCACACAATGCTATTTGTGGGAATAAGCTGGGGAGGACAAGTTTAGCTATACATGATGTGTGTGTAGAAATTTCACCTTCAATAAATCCACATCCTTATAGATTAAATCCGGCAAAGTTATCACAAGTACAGAAATACATTGAATTCATGCTTCCAAACGACATCATTGAGTCATGTTGCAGTAACTAGAGTTTGCCTATCATCATGGTACCAAAATCGGATAGAATACAGAGACTGTGTATGGACTATCGAAAATTAAATGCAGTGACAAAAGTAGCTTCATGTCCTGTACCATGGTTGGAAGATTGTATTGAGAAAGTGGAACAATCAAAGTTTATCACAAAGATTGACTTGCTGCGAGGATATTGGCAAGTACCGTTATCGGAGAGAACAAAAGATTTATCAACTTTTGTGACACCAGATTGACTATTTCATTTGGTTTGAAAAATGCACGTGCAACATGTGAAAGACTGACAAACAAAGTAATTGCAGGACTGAGCAATTGTGTGGTTTATATTGATGACTTGATACTTTTCAGTCAAAGGTGGTAAAAGCATTCACAGATCTGGAAGAATTGTTTTGTTGATTACAAGGAGCTAATTTGGTGATGAACTTGGCTAAAACTGAATTTGCAAAAGTGCACATTACATATCTAGGCCATACCATTGGACATGGTAAGGTGGCTGCAAGAGATGTGAAAGTCAAAGCTATTGTGGATTTCCCTGTGCCTACAACAAAATGAGAAGTTTTGAGATTTCTGGGCATGAATGGGTTTTACCGGAAATTTATACCAAATTTTAGCAGTGTGGTTGCTTCATTGATTGAACTATTAAAAAAGATCAAGAAGTTTCAATGGACACAGGAGTGTCAGAAGGAATTTGATAGTTTGCAAACTGTATTGAACACAACACCGGTTTACCTAATTATGCCAAGCAATATAAATTAGCTGTTGATAAGCATTGGGGCCATACTGTTACAAGAAGATGAAACTGGAATTGAGAAACTGATAGGGTATTTTTCACGAAAGTTGAGTACACAACAGGTAATCAATGATCAAAAAGGAGACTCTGGGTCTGGTATTAACATTGCAGCATTTTGAGATTTATAATGCAAACAATTCATCAGAAACAATTGTTTATACAGACCACAATCCTTTAAAGTTTCTGGACAAATTTCAAGACAGATGTGCAAGGCTATTCAGGTGGACTTTATTATTGCAATCTATAAATTATACATGGGGCTGGATGAGAAAATCTAATTGCAGATGCATTGGCAAAAATTTCAAGCTCAAAGGGATAGATTGTATGTTTAAAAACCTCGAAACTGAAATGACTTCTGTTGATATGAAGGATTTGTATATATATTATGTTAATGCAGCATCTGTAATGTAAGAGTGAGGATGTATAGATAAGTATAGCATGTAATGTAAGATGGATTAAGAAAACGAAGCCATCTTTTAAAATTATGACATCTCATTTTCCCATAAGGAGGGGGGTGTTATGAACATATAATTTTCATTATTGTGATTTATTATAAAATTGGGTTAATAGTGGGGTTTTGGATTAGTTTCTGTGTGTATGTGTGCGTGTGTGGGATTTAATTGAATTGGAGACAGCTGGTCTAGAGGCTTTGAGTTATCAACAAGAAACTTTGAAATGCTACATATATAAACATGGCTGAAGTTTTAGAATGTGAGGTATGAAGGACATTAGCATTTTTAGATAAATTAGGTTAGTGTGAATTGTAAAGAGATGGTAAGATGTTACACTTAGCTAGAAGAAGCCAAGCCAAACAGTGTGTTTATTTTTTTCAAAGGTTACTGATAAAATTAGTACTATGAAATATCTATATTATGAGAAAAGTAAAGTTGCAAAGACATATGGGAACAATGGAATTTGCATTAAAAAAGGAGAAATATATAAAGGAGATGAGGCTTTGTGTAAGAAAAAAGGAAGGCATTTCAAGATCTAACACAAGTATGAAAATCTCCAGCCTCTGTGCATCAAGTTGGTGCCCACAGGAACCAAAGCTGAGAAAATTCACTTCAAATATCATTGTCCAGGGTATTGTGTTGCTTTGTCTCAGTCTGTTTAAATCTATTTGCTTTTACTGTTACCTTAATGGAGGTTTAACTCCAAGCCAGATTAGTTAAGGGTTTTATGAGTTATAGTAGTAATTTATAGACCTATGTATGTGCTTGACATCTTTTCTTTTGTTAATAAATGTTTAATTTAGTTTTCCAAAACCTCAAGTCATGGCCGCCTTATTACGTCTAAATTCAAGGCACACATCTCAAAATGAAATACAAATTGCAAAACAGTTGTGACTGCATGATCAATTTTCCCTTGCGGATTTGATCTGCCTGGCACACATCTGCCACGTCATAACATCATGTCCTCTCACTCTGGAGAACCACACCCCAGTCCCTCACCCCATGAAATGAATCAGTCTGTTTCCACCTATTCTGTCCCATCACTTCAAATTTTTAATTATCATTCTCAATTCATCCTGTAATTCCCTTTGATTCTAATGTAAACAGTTGAATTGCTCATTCATCTCCCTGCACTGTTGAAGAGAGATACTTTTCCTACCCTCTCCATTTCACTACCCAAGAAAGTGAATGGATATCAACCTGTAAGGTGCATGAGTGATGTGCAATATTCTTATTGGACTGAGTTGTCTGCTAATATCACAAGGGAGAATAGATGAATATTCTGCCACTAAACTGTGGAAGATTGAATTCCCTGCTCCGTAGTCAAGAAATTGGTCATTTACATTTTTTCAGGATGTTTGAAAGGAAATGAGTTCAGCAATGTGTTACATTTAAGCATTGTGTTTTAAAGCAAAATGAATTTGCAGAGTTAAAAAAAAACCCCACAAGCAACAGGAATTGAAAATGTACATTCCAGCCAGGCAGGCCAGTTTGTGAAACAAAAATTGCTGGAAAAACTCAGCAGGTCTGACAGCATCTGTGCAGAGGAAGACAGAGTTAACCTTTTGAGTCAGTGTGACTCTTTATCAGAACTAAAACAGAGAAATGTCTCAGGTCACGGTCTATTTCAAACTCAGACACTGAAAGTCAATTGGCTCATTTCAGGCTCATTGAACATGATACAACATAGGATCATTTCAATTGCTAAACAAAAAAATACCAAGGTTCATCTCATTTGCCTTCTAGCACCCAGCTAGGCCCACATTAATTCTGAGAATAATAGATGTTTTATATCTGGGAATGATTGCAGAGGTAGCAGTGATATTGACAGGCCAATTCAGGCGATTGCTGATTGAGAAGATGAGTGGGGAACAGCATTCCACATGGCCAGGAAGACAGAGGAAAAGGAATAAAAGAGCATATGGGCAGACAATTATGCAGCTAGGTCAAAGGAGGAAGCTTGGCCTGCCAGGGGGAAACTTGCTCATCAGAAGCCCTTGAGTTGGTTAGGATCAGAGGCTGACCAGAACAGGAGCAGCAATACCTGAAAATGTTGGTCAAATCAAAAGAGTCAGAAACTGACTAAATCAAATGAGACAGGGAGAATTCCATGTGTTGGAGCAGGACCTTCAGTTGAGAGTGTGAGAGCTTCAAGTAGACAAGGAAAGTAAGCAATGTACATAGGAAAAATAAAACCCCTAATCAAAGGAGAAATAGCACAGCATGAAGATAGCAAACAGAAGATGTTGTATCAGAATCAGACTGGAAAGTGGGAGAAAGACTATTGCCATAGTTTTAAACTGACAGATATACAGGGATCAGCAGCAAGTCCAGTAAGTAGAGTCACTGTATCAGAGTATTTTTACAGTGCAGAGGGAGGCCATTCAGTCCATCGAGTCTGCACTGGCTCTCTGAAAGAGCATTCCACCTAGTCTCACTCCCCTGCCTTATTCCCTGAACCTTGCACATTCTCTCTATTCAGGTAGCAATCCAATTCTATCCTGAATATCTTGACTGAACCTGCCTCCACCACCCTTTCAGGAAGTTTGTTCCAGACTCCAACCACCCTTTGGGTGAAAAGATTTTTCATCACATCACATTTACTCCTTTTGCCAATTATTTTGAATCTGTGCCCTCTAGTTCTTGATGTTCTCTTGAGCGGGAGCAGTTTCTCACTATTTACCGTCCATACCCCTCAGGATCTTGAATACCTCTATCAAGTCTCCTCTCAGCCTTCTTTTCTCCAAGGAAAAGTGTCCCAACCTCTCCAATCTTTCTTCATAGCTACAATACTTCATCCCGGGAATCATTCATGTGAATCTCCTCTATACTCTCTCCAATGCCTTCACATTCTTTCTCAAGTATATAGTGCCCAGTACTGGATGCAGTACTCCAGATGAGGTCTAACTAGTGTCTTATACAAGTTCAATATGACCTCCTTACTCTTGTACTCAATGCCCCTTTTCATTAAGCCTAAGATACTATATGCTTTATTAACTGCTCTCTCAACATGCCCTGCCATCTTGAATGACCTATGTACGTTATACATCGAGGTCCCTCTGTTCCTGCGCCTCCTTTAGAGGCTCTCCCTGTAATTTATACTGTCTCTCCATATCGTTCCTGCCAAAATGAAACACCTCGCTCTTCTCTGCATTGAACTTCATCTGTCACATCCAAACTTTAAAGAGATGTTTGATACCAATAGTTTTATCCAGACATTTGAAATCCAAGCCTATCACCAAAAGGGACAAAAATGAACAGATCAGCCCATTCACAATGTCATTAATTAGAGCAGCATTTTTTGTCATGTTGAATCCCACTGCTAGCATAAACTATGATATTGTAATGCTGTTCTCAGGGCTTTTGCCTGAAGCATGCCAGCATAAATAAAAGAAGCTAAGGGAGAGTTCATGCAATAATTTAAAAGAGAAATGGTTACTGAGCTTGAAGGCACAAATGAATTAACTTGCAGTTATTTATAAACTTAATTTGAAGTGACCCAATTTGGGAGCATTCATGTATGTGGTTTCCTCCTTAACTCTACAGATACGAACATATGAATTAGGAGCCATTCTGCCCCTTGAGCCTGCTCTGCCATTCAATAAGATCATGGCTGATCGGATTGTGGCCTCAGCTCCACATTCCGCCTACCCCCTATAACCTTTGACTCACTTGTTAGTCAAGAATCTATCTCTGCTTTAAAAATATTTATTGGTCCTGTTTCTACCGCTGTCTGTGAAAAAGAGTTCCAAAGAATCACGACCTTCTGGGAGAAAAAATTTCTTCTCATCTCTGTCTTAAATGGGAGATCCCTAATTTTGAAACTCTGTCCCCTAGTTCTAGTAAATAATAGGTAATCTTTTTATTGAAAGACAGCAGAAGCCACATCTTAACATGATGAAACAATAGAATTCAGGCCATAACTGGGGAGCCCTTTTTTGCGTGCATGAGACCTGCAAATATAAGTACGCTCATAGGAACCCAGTAAATATTGTCAACACCCCAGGAGACTCATGCAAATATTAGGAAATTCCTGGGAATCCTCTGCAAACATTAATGCATGCTCAGAAACCCCATGGAAACGTTAGCATTCTCCTGCCAGCTCAGTTACATATTTAGGGTATCACCAGATACTTTTTTTATGTTCAGCGCTAATGGCCAGTCTTGTACTTGAGCCCTCATTCAGTTTAACTGAAATGTGCCTTTATCCGCACAAAATCATGTTATGCAGTGTTGCCCAATGTTGCACAACAAATTTCACGAATGAGATTAGTCTTGGGAAATGATACAAACACTTTTGTGCTCTCCCACCCTTCAAATAATGGTAGAATAAACAATCTATCAGTACATGTGATGCAGGTTATAAATTGTAAATCATGTTTATTGAAAGTAAAAATTTATCTGCAGCAGCAGATCAATATAACAGATTTTACTTAATTGCAGAATATTTAACTTACAGCTCATTAGATACGTGGTGCAACACATTGTTAACTCTTATCATAGAAAGCTACATTACAATTTAGGCCACTTGGCCTATTAAGCATGCACCAATGTTTTCCCCTATGTGAATCATCAACTTTAAACCCACTCTCCTGCCAACTCCATGCATTTTAATATTGCTCTTTCTCAAGACAGAATCTAATTCCTTTTAAAAAGTACTTAAGGGGCAGAATTTTTAGGTCAGCGTGCGGGAGCACGCCTGACATATCCGACCCAGAAATAAAGCACATTGATGTCGGCCAAGCGTGCCGATGTCACCGTGCACCCTCGCGATATTTCGCTAGGTGGGTGCACGATGAAGACGTAGGCGCACCTGCCATTAATTAATGGGCCAGTTCAGGCCCTTGAGACACCAATTGTCTCGGGGTTTACACAGCCCGAGCAATTTTCAGGCTGTCGCATGGGCGCAATGGGCAGGCGGGTAGGCCACATTTTCAAAAACCTCATCCACGTGTGGGATAAGAGGAGTCATACCACTCGGGTGTGTCCAGGTATCAGACAGCCTTCCCTTACCTTGGGAATGGGGATTGTGGTCTCTGCTGGAGGCACCTCCTCTGAGGAGGAAGAGAGGGCTAGAAGGAGGAGGAGGCTAGGTGTCCCTATTCAGCCTCCAGGGGAGCGACCTGCGGGAGGAGAGGTGCAGGGGGCGCAGGGCCAACAGGAAGTCCAAGGTGGAAGGGACCACAGAAGACAACACTGCTGCTGCCAGGGTTTACAGGTGTCAAAGCAACTACCTCAATATGCCTGAGGTGCAGTGCCGAAGGAGGCTCCACCTCTCAAGGGAGACAGTGACGTCCATCTGTCAGATGATCGGCCCTGAGATCAGCTCTGACTTTGTGAATGGACTCCCAAACCAGTGGCGCTAAAGATCACAGTGGCCCTCAACTTCTATGCCTCCGGCTCTTTCCACAGGTCAATGAGTGATCTTTGTGGAGTCTCCAGATCAGCTGTCCACAGTTGTGTCAAAATGATGACAGACACTGTTCAGGAGGGTATTGACTTTCATTCATGACTGTACGGACGAGGCCAGCCAGGCAGAGTGAGCCAGAGGCTTCGCGGCCATTGCTGGCTTCCCCTGCGTCCAGGATGCAATAGACTGTACACATGTGGCCGTCAAGGTGCCAGCAGGTGAGCCCGGTGCCTTCGTCAACAGGAAAGGCTTCCACTCCATGAACGTGCAGATAGTGTGTGATCACAGGATGCTGATTCTACAAGTCTGTGCAAGGTACCCAGGCAGCTCCCACGACGCCTGCATCCTCAGACATTCCCAGGTGCCAAGGCTCTTCAGTGCTCCAGCCCGACTGCATGGATGGCTGCTGGGTGATGAGGGTATCCCTCAGAAGGTGGCTCATGAAGCCTCTCCATCATCCAAGAACAGAAACCTAGCAGCGGTACAATAGAAGCCATGCCTCCACAAGGGCGGTGATAGCAAGAACCATTGGTCATCTCAAGGTGCGCTTCTGATGCCTGGACTGTTCAGGGGGTGCACTCCAGTACCCCCCAGATCGTGTGTCACTGACACTGGTTGCATGCTGCACTCTCCACAATCTGGCACTGGAAAGGGGGGACACAGTGGAAGAAGACCTTGACACAGCTGCTCTGGCAGTCTAGTGGTGAGTCCAAGGACAAGCATGCTCAGGAAATGCTGAGGGGATAGACGCTGACCCGGGCAACCTCCAGGGAGGCATGGACACCCAGGCACTTTGATCCATTGCTCCTTCTGCTAGCCTAATAAATAAGATCCAACACCACATGCCAGGGCTGCAGGCTCCATGCTTGATCCCTGACAGGAACATTTGCTTGGTGAACAACATGCACTATGCACTATTTCAATAAAGTTCAATGAGAAACAAGTCACTCATAACATCGTGGGTTACCCTGCGCCTGCAGAACAAATGAAGCACCCAGAGGCTTGTTGAACAGAAACACGTTTAATGATGTGGTGCCTGGCATACATAATAAAAATAAAATTAAGAGGTGTTATCCATCACTGTTCACTGGCGGTGGACCGCCCCACCTACTCATCCTCACTCAATATGAGCAGGGGGCACTGGAGCTGGAGAGGTGCCACGCGCCTAGGTCAACTGGCCGTGATGAGGTTGGGGTGCCACAGGGAGGCAGCGCTTAACTGCTGTGCTAAGTGACCCATGCCAACATGGTACTCACCCTTCCCGATCACAGGAGATCATTGAAGCGCTTCCGGCACTACACCCGTGTGCGCCTCACCACATCGTGGCAGTTGACCCTGGATGCCACTCCTTCCCAAGCCTTTTTATGAGGTGGGGGGGCCTCCTCCTTCCATCCCTGGGGACAAAGGTCTTTCTCTGTGCTGCCACCTCCTCCAGGAGGGCAGCGAGACACTCATCGGAGAGACGCAAGGCCGACTGCCCTACTGATATGCCTGCCCGCCTGCTGTGTTCACCTGTAACAATCTCCATGAGGTCCATGTCCTACACCGACAGCCTTCGAATGGCTGCCGCGGTCACTTTTGAATCGGACACTGGGTCACAATTGGACTCAGTGGACATTGAGCACCAGCCCCTACTCGCCCATTCTTGCTCATTCCGCACTGCGTCTTACACTGGGCGGACCTTAATTGGCCCGCCCATGTAAAATCTTGGTGCAGAGCCCATCGCGGGCAGCAGTCAACTTCCTAACTGCCCCCAGTCCACTCCCACCGACGAGGGAAAAATTCTGGCCAAGGACTTTTTTTTCCAATCTTTCCGTTTAATTATTTTTGTCATATCTTAAATGTATGCCCCTTCATTGCTACCTTGCTGGTCAGTTGGGGGTGATAAAAAAAAATCCATGTTTACCTGAACAAAACCCTTCGTAATTTTGAAGTCATCTTAACCTTCCGAGTTCCAATGAAAAATTCCCTCAGAGCTAAACTCTCCCTTCATAATTTTAATGCTCAGGCCTGGCACCTCATGAGTCAATATGGGGCCAAATCTTCTCATCTTCAGGTCGTCAAAGACATGACGTATGACCGAAGAGGTGCACCATGAACCTGCGGAAGTCCTGATGCGCTGACCTACATGGGAATTGTCCGGAAACTTCCAACAGGCAATCCCACTGCTTCCCAGGACACTTCGCGAATGCCTCTGATGCTGAAATAAAGTTGGAGACTTGGGACAGTATCAATTTACTTACCTAAATAGTTACCTGGAAATGTTAGACAGATTAAAATATGATCTTACTCCTGCGCAATTCAAGAACTGATCCCCAATCATTAACACAGACTACCCTCCCAACTACTTGACTAGCTTCCTGATCCCCCCCGACCCGGCCCAACTACCCCTCTCAGCCAACACCCTGATCCCCCTTGACCCAATCTGAGTACCCTCCCCAACCAGCTTACTACTCCCCTGACCCATCCTAACTACCTATCCCAACCATGCTACCCCCTCCAATTACCTGACTGCCCCCCTATCGACTCAACATAATGACCCCCACTATCAACCAGATCTGGCTATCCCCTGACCTGACTACTGCTCCTGACCTGACTCAAGTACCCCCATCTCACTCACCTGCCTACCCATCTCACTCATCTACCCATCTCACCCACCTACCCAATCACTCACCTGCCCATCCTACCAAGTTACCCCCTTACCCAACTTACCCACATACCTCACCGACTCTACCAGTTGCCCACCGATCCACTCACCGACCTGACTCACTTACCTATCCACCTCACGCAACTTAACCACTTACCTCACCCACCCTACTCTCACCCACCTCACCCATCTACCCACTCTACCACCCTAGTTATTCACCAATTCATCCGCTCACCCATCCATTCACTAACATTCAAAGACTGGACATTTAAACTTATCTTATGCTAGCTGGTGTCATAATATGGGGGTATATCCTGTCTTCGCCTGACTCTACTCTGCTTCAACAGAGTTCACTGAGGGTGCTGCACTCTGCATTTCTGGAAAAGCCTGGCTTGGTAGGCCCTGGAAGATCCCAGTTTTCCTTAGCTGAGCAGGGGCTTAGATTTAAGGTGGTTGATAGAAGGATTAGGGAGGAAAATGAGGAGAAACCTTTTTACCCAGAGGGTAGGGGGCACCTGGAATTCACTGCCTAAATTGCTGGTCGAGGATGAAATGCTCAACTCATTTAAAAGGTACCTGGATCTGCACCTGAAGTGCTGTAACCTGCAAGGCTATGGACCAGGTGCTGGAAATTGGGATTAGAAATGAGCGGCTAGTTTCTTTTTCCTCATTTTTTTGGCCAGTGCAGATATGATGAGCTGAATGGCCTCTTTATGCACTGTAACTTATCTATGGTTGCATGGTTCTAAATGCGAAGCAGCATCAAATCGGGCATATTTTTGAGCCAAGCGGCAATCCAATGATGATTGCTGCACTTCAGGAGATCTGGACCAATCTCTGCACCCAACTATTTCACAAAATTCTCCAACTGTAGTCTAATGTTCTGTACAAGTTAAGCATTAAGACCACAAAATTGGTCTTCATTGTGCTGTTAGTTATAACAGAATGAGCCAGTTCAGCAAAAAAATGGTGGGGAGTTTATTCCCAAACTCCTTGCAGGATGGCGCATGCTGATTGTCATGTTGTGAACTGATAGTGCGGTCATCTAATGCTGATTTTATGGCCAACCTTCCATTTTGTGCCTCAGCCCACAGGTGTGTGCTTGCAAACAAATGCCATTTTGGAGTCTTAGGGCACCAGTAGCACCAATAAAATGAATGCAAATGAGCCCAATTTTCCACCCATGGATTCTCCAGATGGATTCTCAAGTAAATTTGCTTGCAGTGTCAAACAGAAATATGACCCAATTTTTAAATTATATATTGTTTTTATTGTGCAATTTCTCTCAAAAAAAGAGCCAATTACATTTAATGGATTTAAATGGATAATTTGTACACAGGTGAATATGATTAGGATGAGAGGCACTGCGGAAGAGATTTTCTTTGGTTGTTCAGTAACAAATGCACTAAGCTGGTTGATTAATACACAGAAGCTGTGCCATGTATATTGATTTTGAAAAATAAGAGAAATGCACAACCCTCACAGTACTAATTGGAAGATTCACTTCTTGTGTTCCTGCAGCACAATTCCCTTTAGAGAAATGTCTGAACAACCATTAGGCCACAGTGTCAACAACATTACCTTCCAGACTGGGTTAAGGTATGGATAGTTATCAAGAGAACTCTGCTGGGAAAACATTGTCTGAACATTTCAAACTGCTAATCAAATTATAATGCAATTAACAGTAAAAAAAAAAATGAATACAATGGTACAGAACAAAAAAATTGTTCAGATTTAGGAAAATTGTGTTATTTATTTGTGAATTCTGTGGAAGGAAGCACTTGGAATGTATTTTTATATAAGAGGCAGATGGTGTGTTACAATATCATTGAAAATGACAAGACAATAAATTAGAATGACAGTATATCGAGTCTGGGATCTACAAGCTGCCAAGCCTCAATATCCTGGTGGGGAAACTTTTATTAATCAATCCAAAAATCTGTAAGTCTTCCACCTTCCAAGGCAACCATACCACTACCATTATTAACTAGTTTTAACATGTAACAGTGGTGCTGACAAACCATACAACTCACATATTTGTTGAACTGCTTCCCATCTAATATACTCACCAAAAGTGTAATAATGATGAAAGGACAAAGGCCTGAAACACTAGCTCAATTTCTCTCTCCACAGATGCTGCCAGACCTGCTGAGTATTCCCAACACTTTTTCTTTTTATTTCAGGTTTCCAGATTCCAGAGTATTTTATTTTCATATGATATTGAGTATTTGTAGAGAGAATGCGGTTATATTCTAAACCATGGTAAGCACCTTTGTACTAACCACAGTCAAAATAATGCATGCAGTTGTAATATTTGAATAATGTGTAGATTGAAATCACTGCTCTGGACAGGTTAATTGATAATCTATTACAGGCAATGCAGATATTCCCACTGATAAATACCCAGGAAGCCCTTCTTTGCCTTTGCTCACGTTAAGGTCTTTTCCATTCTGACTCTTATAAATTGAACCATGGTAAGCATAAAGGTCAGAGACTTGAATTGAATTCCATGGTGGTTGTACATTAGGTCAAAGGGCAAGCTTTTTATTTTCAAAATTGTTTTTTTTCTTATTCTGGTATTGTCCCTGTGGGATCAGCTCCACCAGTGGTTCATATTTGCATTGATGAATGTCAGTGTATTTCTTGGCACTATAGTCAGTGAGTTCTTTCCTGCATTATTCAATTTAGTGATGTTGACATTTTTTTTCAAATAATGACTAAATATTCATGATTTAATGCAGAATAATGAATCTAATAGCCTGATGTCTGAAAGTGATGTCTATAACATGAGCAGACAAGGCTTGTGCATAAAAAGCTAATCAGATTTTGGTTACACTGGAAACATAAGTGAATATTGAAAATAGAAATTACAATGATGAATGATGAAAGGATTACGCTTACTTGCCCTTTAAATGTTCACTCTACAGCAAACCGTGAAGTTGATTTGAATGATACACTTTCATCTAATCAATTAACGTTGGGAACATTTGATTAACATATCATATCACTATGCTGGACATATACACAGCTCCACTGGCCTTCATTTTGCTCTCCATTTTATGTATTTAAATGGCATAATCTGTAAGAATGTTAGCAATTCTTTTTAGCTGTGCTTTCAGGGTATTTAATAACACAGATCCCAAATAATGATAATCTTGTGACAGTGGGAATTGTCAGGGAGGTATAAAAAGAAGTAAGTGGAGAGGAAATGTGTCAGATGCTGATGAGTCAAACCACAATGAGTTATTGGCTGTGACTGAACAATTATAGGAAACCTTTCATTGTTAAGCCATGTAACATCATACTGCTTTATTCAAATGAAAGTAACAGAGACCTTGACAACTCCAGACAAAGAAGGGGATTGCTGAGCAATTATGGGATTGAACTTATGATGGAAAATTTTAAATCCAAACAATTATATGAAGCTCTAGGAAGAATGACCTGTGCACCTAAATGAGTAATTTTATTGCAAATATTATATCATACAGCCTGTGAAAGTTTACTTGCTCTCAGCTTTGAAGAAGCAGGTTTTTAAAAAATGTATTCTTCACTGACAAGGCCAGCATTTATTGCCCATCCCTAATTGCCCTTGAGACAGTGATAGTCAGCCACCTTCTTGAACCGCTGCAGTCTATATGGTGAAGATACTCCCACAGCGCTGTTAGGTAGGGAATTCCAGGATTTTGACCCAGTAATGGTGAAGGAATAGTTTTATATTTCTGAGTTAGGATGGTGTGTGACTTAGAGGGAGTATTGGAAGTTGTGGTGTTCACATGTGCCTGTTGTCCTTGTCCTTCTAAATAAGATCATTAAAGTAGGCCATTTGGCTCCTCAAGTCTGTTTCGCCAATCAATAGGAACATGGCTGATCTGATTGTGGCCTTAATTCCACTTTCTTGCCTGCCGCCCATAACCCTTGACTCTCTTGTAGATCAAATGTCTGTCTAAGTCAGCCTTGAATCTATTCAATAACCCAGCCTCCACTGCTCGCTGGAGAAGAGAAATCCAATATTAATGACTCTCTGAGAAAATAAATTCCTTCTCATCTGTCTTAAATGGAAGATCCCTTATTTTTAAACTGTGTTCCTAGTCCTAGATTCCCCCGTGAGGGGAAACATGTTATCTTGTCAAGCCCCCTTTAGCCAACAGTGTAGACCTGCTATTGGGAGAAGATCAAGAAGTCAGTAAAGTAGTGAAGACCAAGCTTGGGGTAGATCCCAGGTTGTCCACGGTTCTCTGAAAACTCCAAGCTACTCCAGCCACACAGGCAAGACAAGAGGTTATTTTCCCCAGGGACAAAAGGACGAGATCTCCTTGCTGAATCACAGAAGCCTGGATGGAGATTGAGGGGGAGGAGGTCAGCAGCCATGGGGTCATGTAGAGAACCTGGCTGTAGTTCCACAAGCGGATCAAAGAATTTCTCATCTCTGCAAGGGTGAGTACCACAACTCAGTTTCAGGTCAGCAGTGGATAAGTGTGAGGCTGCAGTTGTTGGGGAGGAGAGCCTACTATGTAGAGGGCAATGGGGTGAGGCTGCAAAAGTCCCTGTGGAAGAAACGATTGCAACTCTGTCAAGGGATGCGAACCCGGCACTGGCGACACTCAAAGTTGCTCCAGAATAGCCCAATGCCACATGCACGCCAGTGACACAGAATTGCAGTTGCAAGAGGGTAAGTAGACTCATGAGTGGGCATGAGGGATCTTAGGTGTCCATGAGGGCTGGTGTTCCTGTGTTCTTTACTGCACATACATTGATCCAAACACCAGCTGATTCTGGAGTCTAGTGTTTGGAAGGGCAAAACCCTTTGAATTTTCTGTTCCTTCCTATAGGTTAATCTCAAGAACAAGGAGTTGCCATCCCTGGAGAACAATCGTCTACTTCTGAGGAGGAGCAGAAGGGGACCTTAGAGGGTGCAGCATCATATCATTTCCCCACATCCTCTACCAACACATATTTTCACATCTTTTCCATGAGCCCTGTTCAGTAGCAACAAGGCAAGAGAGGAAAGGCACCTGGAGTCTCCACCAGGTCCTCATCCATCTCAGGTCAGCAGGCGGATACCAGTGTGCTTGATGTGGGAGGAGGAGTGACTGCTTTCTGCAATTGGGGGCTCCTCCCAGGGCACTCCTGGTGTGAACAGTGCCTCCTCAGCAGCTCTGCCAGTGACACCAGTGCCTCAAGTAGCTGCAATTAAATCCCTCTGCATGTCAGGGCCCGCCAGGCCTCATGCAGCTAGAGGACAGCCACCGAGGTTGGCAGCATAGTCAGCAGCATGCCTCCACCCCAGCTGGCAGCAGAGGGGGAGCACCACATTGGAGCACTGGTAAAAGGATTAAGAGAATACACAGATGTACTCGGGCATCACTGCTGAATAGGTAGTTAAGTTGTTACTACTTGTGTCTGAATATGTTTGGAATAAAGGTGTAATTTATTTTCTGCATTTTCATCTATAGTTGGGGATCCTCTGAAAGCAGCTGAGAGAAGGCTTACCAGACTAATACCTGGAATGGGCAGGTTGTCTTGTGAGGAAAGGTTGGACAGACTAGGCTTGTATCTGCTGGAATTTAGAAGAGGAAGAGGCGACTTGATTGAAACATATAAGATCCTGAGGGGCCTTGACAGGGTGGATGTGGAGAGGATGTTTTCTCTTGTGGAAGAATCTAGAACTAGGGGTCCCTGTTTAAAAATAAGGGGGTCTCAGAGGGTCATGATTCTTTGGAACTCTCTTTCTGAAAAGGCAGTGGAAGTAGAGTCTTTGAACATTTTAAAGGCAGGACTAGATAGACTCTTGGTAAGCAAAGGGGTGATAGGTTATTTGGGATAGGCAGGATGCAGATTTTGAGGTTACTATCAGATCTTATTGAATGGTGCAGCAGGCTTAAGGGGCCAAGTGACCTACTCCTGCTCCTTGTTCATATGTATTATATCACACCCCAAGGGCTAGTTGGGAGGGACCATGGTGTGTGTAGTCATCTTTTAGACTGTCCAGAAGCACCAGCTGGTACTGGTTGAGAGAAGCTGGGCTTGCAACTGAGATGAATGGCAACAGTGGAGGGTGAAAGTCAACCTTTATTTAACTGGATGGATGATGTGGGAAGCGTCATCAAAATCACATATGAGTGCCTCCTGAGCCTCCCTTGCGCCCATGTCATACGCTCTCCATGCAGCCCCTCATATCTTTTCATTTGCTGCAGCTGTCATCAGCCTCCTCATCATCCTCCTCAAATGAGGATGCCTCATGTTCCATTGTATCCTCATTGGCCAAAGCCTTTCCCCTCTGCAGCAGTCTCCAGAGTCAGTAGACATCTCTTTAGTGGGTAGCCCTTGTTGCCGGAAATACATCCCTGGAGGCTAATGGGGGGAGTGAAAAGCTGTGGCACCTGAGTGCCTGGGTATGAGGGCAACATGGCTGCTCCCAGTGTGCCGTGCAAACACATGCTGGATCTGCTAGAGGCGGTCGTAGTCCAGTTGGGCTTTGAGGGAATGGAATCCCTTCCTGTTAATGAAGGCTGCTGGCTGGCCTGTCCGAGCCTTAATGATCAGGATATACAAACAGAGGATCAGTTACTTGCAGATGGCCTCTTGAGAGAGGTGCGGTTTTCCATGACACAGCTATTCAGACACTTGCAAAAAGCTGATCCTCTGTTTGTACACCTTGCTACATGATACCTTACTCTCCATGCTGACACCTTCTCAAGGTCCTCTCAGTGGCCTTCTGCCACTTTCCTATCCCAAGGTTGTAGCTACAAGTAGCCATAAGGTTGCTGCTGCCTGGCCCCATGTGCCCGTACCTTTCTCCTGCTAAGATTCTCTTCCTCGCTGGAGGACCTGCCTCTTGAGTGAATAATGTCCATAGAGGTTGACACTGCAGGTCTGAGGCACCACTCCCCTATATGCTTCATCAATACTGCCTACCCCGCAACCCTCTCAGCCTCCTCCCAAGGATCCATGTACCAGCAGCCAGACTGAAAGCTTTAGCATCTGAACTCTCCCTCCCCCATCCAAATTGTTCTGCCTCGCCCCACAGCTGCGAAATGTAGCAATGACCTCAGCTGCTACCCTGTTGCTGACTTGACATACCTGTAAAGGCTCTGACGCTCCATGTTCTGTAAAATTCAAAGGGCCTGTAAAATACCGCTCAATGAGGTGTTTCACTGCCTTAACTAGCTCTCAATTGCCATTTTTCCAAAAACATGCACCTTTAACAGTTCACTTGCCAGCTACCACTGGTAAAATAAGGACCTGGCTTGATGACCTTGAAAGTGCTTATCGACGCCACTCCACATGACTTTACCTGTAACCCCCTGCCTCCAAGGCTGTCTGCAAAGGGACCAGAAAAATGTAATTTATTCATCCCTTTCACCCAACTGTATTATTTATTGAGGTTAAGAGAAAATTTAGTGCACTTCAAGAGAGGCAAAAGATTTATGCAAGGTGCAAGTTGACTAAGTAAAAGAAAAGTACTTACTCATTGGGCCTCACAGACTTCCTTCTGCCTAAAAATGTTTGTGTTCTTATGTTTTAAAAAGCATCAAGATTTATATATATCCAACAATTATACACCAGATTTTATTGAGGAATGTTGCTATAGGCCTCATCTGGAAACTAGATATGAATAATTGTATTCATATATTCAAGGTTTAGTGCCTACCAATGATTGGTTTCAGAGAATCAAGCAACTATAACTGCAACCTCCTAACCTCTAAGTGGTAGAACAACCTTTCAACACACCTGCTCATACAGACAAGGTGATGATGGTAATGTAGTACATTTTACAGTTAGGTACATTATCATTATGCAATTTTCTTTCTGCCTAGCAATTGTGACTGTGAGTTATCCAATGTTAAAATTAGAAATTTCTCCAAGATTGAGGTAGGTGGTAGTCACTTGGGGGTTAGATGGCTCCAAGTTGCCACACTTGAAGATAGAAAGTGTAATTGAGCCAACCCTCTGTGGCTTGCTAGATAATCAGAAGGTCAGTAGTTATGCAAGGGTAGTGATGATAATTGACTGATCAGTCTGGATCATTAATGAAACATGGAAGTATAGACCTGACAACCTCCAAGGACCCTGCAATCTACCTGGAGAAGTAGTTTAATACTTTACAATGCTCTGTGCTGGGACGATGCTTCTGTCTAGCTGTTTGAGCTCTAAGCAGTAACCTGTGCAATTTTGGGATCCTTACACTTTTATCAATTTGTACCTAAGCTCTCTGAAATTCGTTACGGAGAGAAAATGTCTGCTTGGGAATGTTGGTCAAATAAAAGCTTTACATTTCCTCAGTGAGTTGGTCTGGAAAGTCTTAGGCATGGTAACAACTCTTTTCTCGAATCAGGTACCTAGCTCAACCAAAAAAAAATGATGTACTGACATATGCCTTTACACAAAGCAGCAGTGACTTGAGAAATTAATTTGGACATTGTTGACTACATGGTGTCCACAGCTGCTCCAACTGTGAGTGAGTGTAGCTGCCAGCAGGATGTAACTGGTGTTAACTTAATATTCTAAATCACATTTTGATTTTGGAATGCAATATTTGCTTAATATATCTAAGTCTTCAAAAACAGTAGAGGGTTGCAGTGGCAGGATATGCTGCCAGGACTGCAATGCTGTATTCTGAATTCCAACCGATTCTTGGGTCTCATGAAGCTCTGTGCCGGTACTATAGCCACACTTTCAGTACAATGTCACAATTAGTGTGACATGAACAGAATGAACGGGCCATCTATAGTCGCAGAGGGTATCTCTCTTTGAGCTATACTAATATTTTTATACCACTAACCTGTTTTCAATTAAACAAAGCAAGATAATCAGAAACATACACAATCATTAAGACTGCAGCAGAAATTAAAGAATTTAATTACTGGGGAATTGTCTCATTCTGTGCCAGGGCTGGATTTTAATGTGCAAATACACTGGAGGTGGGGGGAGGAGGCAAGGGGTGGGTGCCAATAGCACATGGGAAACCTGCCAATACATCGAGTGCCTACGTCAGCGGCTTTTTTAACGCAGCCACTTTATTTGCATTTTATTTCTCAGTTTTAAGTCCAATCGTGCCAGCTGGGCGGCTGATAGCCCATATGACACAATAAATTGGCAATCTGCAAGCTGAAGCAGTTGGAGTTGGGGAAGTAGAGAGGAGGAATGTCAGAAATGGAAGGGAAATGGTTAAAGGCTCAGTTCATGGACAACTCGCTGGATGTGCTGCTGTGGCTATGGGATCCAGGGGAGATACTCTTCCTTAGCAATGGGAAGAAGAAACCTGCTAGGAAAGCGAAGGAGACATTATTGGAAGCAATGATCCCTCTAAATGTTCTTTGATCTGCAGAGCCTGTTTAGTTCAAAGCGCTGTACCAATAATTTATTTGCTTGTGAGTGAGCTGCCTGGTAACCTCATTATTGTTGTACAGTCACAGGCATGCACAGCTTAGAGGGATCGTTGCTTGAAGGTGGCAGAAGATAGCAGTGCAACAACATTGTGTTACTCCTCACATCCACTTAACTTGCAGGTGTACCCAGCCCTCTGTCATTGCACCTTGTCCCATCTATTGATACACCATGGACACTCAACTTCACTCTCATACAATGTCATGCCTCTCCATCAAATTCGCGCTCAATAAATGCTCTCCATACATCTGATGAACACATCCCACTACTCCCACTTACAGGTCTCTTTTTTCCCTCTTTGTGGTAGAAGAATGCCAGGAAGAGGCAGGGAACTGGAGGTGGCCCGCTAGCTATCACACAATTGAGGACGAGGCGCTGTAGATCAGTGGAGTCTTATTTATTCATTCATAGGGTGCTGGCATTCCTGGCCAGGTCAGTATTTATTGCCACATGAGAAGATGGTGGTCAGCCACCTCCTTGAGCCACTACAGTCCACATGGCATAGGTACACCCACAGTGCTATTAGGAAGGGAGTTCCAGGATTTTGACCAAGCAACAGTGAAGTCTCTGTGTGCTTGGTCTGCATGTGGCACTGTACCAAATGCCTTTTGGAAGTCCACATCAACAGTATTGCCCTCTTCAATACTTTCTGTCACCTCTTCAAAAAAGTCCAGCCAGTTAATTAAACATGGTTTTCTCTTAAGAAATCCAGGCTGGCTTTCATTAATTAACCTGCAATTGTCTATTTGACTATTAATTTTGTTGCGTATTATTGTTTCTAAAAGTTTTCCTACCACCAAAGTTAAACTGTCTGGCCTGTAGTTGCTGGGCTTATCTTTGCACCCTTCATTGAACAAGGGTGTAATGTTTGCAATTCTCTAGTCCCCTGGGAACACCCCTGAGCCTAGGGAAGACTGAAAAATTATGGCCAGTGCTTCTGCAATTTCCACTCTCACTTCCCTCAGTATCCTTGGATGCATCTTATCCGGTCCTGGAGCTTTATCAACTTTGAGTACAAATAACCTATTCAATACGCCCTCCTTTTAAATTTAAACCCATCTAGTGTCTGGATTATCTCATCTTTTACCATGGCCTGGGTAACATCTTCTTCCTTTGTAAAGACAGATGCAAAGTGTTCAATTAGTACCTCAGCTATGTCCTTTGCCTCCATGTGTAAATCCCTTTTTGATCCCTGATCAGCCCTACTCCTTTTACCATGCTTTTACTATTTATATGCCTATAAAAGTCTTTGGGATTCTCTTTTATGCTAGCTGCCAGACTCTTTTTCTTACTCCCACTTTGCTTCTCTTATTTGCTTCTTCACCTCTCCTCTGAATCTTCTGCGTTCAGCTTGCTTTCAATTATATTTTCTAAGCACACCTTTTCTTCTTTATCTTAATTTCTATCTCCTTTGCCTTCCAAGGAGCTCTGCATTTGTTTGCCCCACCTTTCTTTTTCAATGGCACCTTAACTGTGCCTGAATCACCTCTTCTTTCAAGGCAGCCCATTGATCAGCTACTGTTTTCATGCAACCTTTGACTCCAATTTATTTGTCCCAGATCCATTATTACCTCATTGGAGTTGGCTTTTCCCCAGTTAATTTTTCTTACTCTTGACTGTCCTCAGTCCTTTTCCATAGTCAGCCTGAAATGTATGATATAATGATTGCTGTCCCCTAAATGTTCTCCTACTGGCACTTGATCTTCTTGGCCCACCCATTCCCAAGAACCAGGTCTAGCAGTGCCACCTTCCTTGTTGGACTGGAAACATGCTGCTGAAGAAATTTTTTCTGAACACACTCCAGGGAAATAGAATGAAAGAGAAATTCTATCAACAATAGTTCCAGATTCAATGGGAGAACTGTCAAACAAATGCTAGTGCCCTTCTTAAAGCTAGCTCCACAAGTATTCAGACAAAACTGACGCAAAATCAACCACAATGAGCTGGACGCTGTCCGGATGGCTGAAAAGCATCTCCTCTGCCAAATCCTGTTTTCTCAACTCTCAAATGGCCAGCATTCCAGGGGAAGTCAAAGAAAATGCTTCAAAGACACTTTGAAGCTCTCCTTAAAGTGCAGCAGTATTGACTGGGAGGAGTTTGTGACCATTCATTCAAAATGGTGACAGCTTGTTCATCAAATTGCAACACACTTTGAGCCACAGCATCTTAATGCTGAGGCACAGTGGCAGCAAAGAAGGTAAGGAAGCAAATCCTGTACTCATAGACTCATAGATGTTTACAGCACAGAACAAGGCCATTCGGACAATTGCGTCCACGCCGGTCAACAAAGATCTGTCAACACTAATCCCACTTCCCAGCACTTGGCCCATAGCCCTGGAGGCTATGGCAATGCAAGTAAATATCTAAATACTTCTTAAATGTTATGAGAGTTTCTGACTCAACCACCCATTCAGGCAGTGAGCTCCAGACTCCCACCACCTTCTGGGTGAAAAAGTTTCTCCTCAACTCCCCTCTTAGCCTTCTATCTCTTAATTTAAATCTATGACCCCTGGTTATTGACCCCTCTACTAATGGAAAATGTGCCTTCCTCTCCAGCCTACCAATGGCCCTCATAATTTATACACCTCTATCAGGTCCCCTCTCAACCTTTGTTGCTCCAAGGAAAATAACCCCAGCCTATCCAATGTTGCCTCATAGCTCAGACCCTCCAGCCCAGGCAGCTTTCTGGTAAATCTCCACTGCACCTTCTCCAGTGCAATCACACCCTTCCTATAATGTGGTGACCAGAACTGCACGCAGGACTCCAATTGTGGCCTAACCAGCATGTTATACAGTTCCAGCATAACCTCCCTGCTCTTATATTCTATACCTCAGCTAATAAAGGCAAGTATCCCGTATGCCTTCTTAACCACCTTGTCTACCAGCCCTGCTGCCCTCAGGGATCTGTGGATATGCACACCAAGGTCCCTCTGATCCTCAGTGCTTTCCAGAGTCCTACCATTCTTGGTGTAATCACTTGCCTTGTTAGCCCTCCTCAAGTGTATTATCTCATACATTAAGATTGCTAAATCCGCCAGAAGCCCCATCACGATGTTAATTTCCTCTAATCTTTCCCAGTCCTCCACCCTGATGTTTATACCTATGTCATCCTTTTCCATTGTGAAGACTGACACAAAGTATTCATTGAGGACTGTATCCACATCTTCCAGTTCACACACAGATTACCTCTATGGTTCCTAATTGGCCCTACTCTTTCCCTAGTTATTCTCTTGCTCCTTATAAATTTAAAAAACCCCTTTGGGTTTTCCTTTTTTCTACCCACCAATGCTTTCCCACCAAATCTCTTAGCTTACCTAATTTCCTTTTTAAGTACCCCCTGTACTTTTTATACTCCTCAAGGGACTCTGCTGTATTGAGCCCTCAGTATCTGCCATAAGCTTCTCTTTTTTTGTTAATCGTAATCTTTATGTCCCTTGACATTCAAAGTTCTCCGGACTTGGTCCCTCATTTTGTCTCTACGGGAACATATTTGTCCTGTACTTTCATTATTTCCTCCTTGAATGCTTCCCACTGCTGTGACACAGTTTTATCTGCAAGTGGCTGCTCCCACTTAGGCCAAATCATATCTCATTTTAATAAAATTAGCCTTTTCCCGGTTTAGAACTTTTATTCCCGGCCCAACTTTATCCTTTTCCATAACTATCCTAAATCTAACCGAGTTATGGTCACTATCTCCAAAATGCTCCCTTAATGATATGCCTTCAACCTGCTCGGTTTCATTTCTGAATATTAGGTCCAGAACTGTTGGGCTTTCTACGTACTGGCTAAAAAGTTCTCCTGGGTGTAACTTAAGAATTTTGATCCCTCCCTACCTTGCACACTAAAACTATCCCAGTTAATATTTGGGTGGTTAAAAGCCCCTAATATTTCTCCCTTATTTTCTGAAATTTGATTACATATTTGTTCCTCTATCTTCCCTGACTGTTTAGGAGACTATAGAACACACTCAACAGCAATTTTGCCCCTTTTGTGTTTTTTACTTCTACCCATATGGCCTCATTTGATGATCGTTCCAAGGTATCATCCCTCCTCAGTGCTATTATTGATTCCTTGATCAATATTGTGACCCCCACCTCCTCTTATATCCCCCTCTCTATCTCATCTGAGTACCCTATAATGAGGAATGTTGAGCTGCCAATCCTGTCCTTTTAGCCAAGTCTCGGTCACAGCTATGATACCATACTCCCACGTGCTTATCTATGCCCTCAGCTCATCTGTCTTATTCCTCAGGCTCCTTGTATTAAAATATATTCCATTTAACCTTGCTAAATTCACTTCGTTCTTATCTAGCCTATGTTTCCTCCGCCTTCCAGACTCACTTACTAGCGTTTTAATTTCTAATTCTATCTCAGCATCTCTCCCATCTGAACTACTTTTCAGGATCCCATTCCCAGCCAATTTAGTTTAAATCTGCCCCAAGAGCATTAGCAAACCTCCCTGCGAGCATGTTGGTCGCATTTCTGTTCAGATGTAACCCGTCCAACTTGTACAGGTCCCACCTCCCCAAGAAACGGCCCCAATGCCCCAGGAATCTAAAGCCCTCCCTCCTGCACCATCTCTCCAGCCGCGCATTCATCTGCTCTATCTTTCTGTTCCTATACTCGCTACAGCATGGCACTGGGAGTAATCCAGAGAACTTTACAGTCCTGCTTTTCAATTTCCTCCCTAAAGTCTCCTCGCAGGACCTCATTTCTCTTTCTTCCTATGTCATTGGTCCCAACATGGACCACAAATACCTCTGGCTGTTCATCCTCCCCCTTCAGAATGCCTTGAAGCTATTCCATGACATCCATGACCCTGGCACCTGAGAGGCAACATACCATCCTGGAGTCACATCTATGGCTGCAGAAGCACCAGTCTACTCCCCTCACTAACGAATCTCCGACCACTATTGCCCTTCAACACTTCTTCCTCCCACCCTGAGCAGCTGGACCACCCACAGTGCCATGGCTTTTGCTCTGGCTGGTCTCCACAGAGGAACCATCACTCTCACCATTTTCCAAGCTGAAAACCAGTTGTGAGCGAGATGCACTCGGGAGATTCCCTCATTACCTGCCTGGTCCCTATCTTCTGTCTGGTGGTCACTCATTCCCTCTCTGCTTGCACTTCCTTAAGCTGCGGGGTGACCACATCCTGAAACGTGCTATCCACGAACTTCTCAGCCTCACGAATGCACCGTCATGCCCCCAGCTACCGCTCAAGCTCCAACACCCAGAGTTCAAGTTGCTCCAGTTGGAGTCACTTCCTGGATACATTGTCATCCAGACCACAGGAACATTTGGGATTTCCTGCATAGCGCAGGATGTGCAAATCACAGGACTGAGCTCCCCAGACGTATCTTAACTGAATAGAATATGGACCCTTTCCTTAATTTTACAATTACTCCTATTTGAGTCTTGCTGTTTTAATCTCTCTGTCCCAAAGACTCGCTGTTTTAATCTCTGTCCCAAAGTCTCGCTGTTTTAACCCCTCTGTCCCAAAGTCTCGCTGTTTTAACCCCTCTGTCCCAAAGTCTCGCTGTTTTAACCCCTCTGTCCCAAAGTCTCGCTGTTTTAACCCCTCTGTCCCAAAGTCTCGCTGTTTTAACCCCTCTGTCCCAAAGTCTCGCTGTTTTAACCCCTCTGTCCCAAAGTCTCGCTGTTTTAACCCCTCTGTCCCAAAGTCTCGCTGTTTTAACCCCTCTGTCCCAAAGTCTCGCTGTTTTAACCCCTCTGTCCCAAAGTCTCACTGTTTTAACCGCCCTTTCTTGAAGCTACCTCGACTACAGCTCCTCACACCCCGCTTTCTGTAAGGAGTCCATCCATTCTCTCAGTTCCTTCACCTCTGTCGCATCTGTTCCAATGATGCTACCTTCAAAAACAGTTCTTCTGGGTGGAAAACCTCGGTTAAGGAAGAAGGAGGACATGTCAGGTAGCTGTGGGAGTCGGTGGGTTTGTAATGGATATTGGTGGACAGTCTATCACCAGAGATTGAGACAGAGAGGTCAAGGAAGGGAAGGGAAGTGTCAGAGATGGACCACGTGAAAATGATGGAGGGTTGGAGATTGGAAGCAAAATTAATAAATTTTTCCAAGTCCCGACGAGAGCATGAAGCAGCACCGAAGTAATCATCGATGTACCGGAGAAAGAGTTGTGGAAGGGGGCCGGAGTAGGACTGGAACAAGGAATGACATGTCAGAGGAACTGGCCTCCTTCTTCCTTAACCGAGGTTTTCCACCCACGGTCGTTGACAGGGCCCTCAACCGTGTCCGGCCCATCCCCCGCACATCCGCCCTTACGCCTTCTCCTCCCTCCCAGAAACATGATACGGTCCCCCTTGTCCTCACTTATCACCCCACCAGCCTCCGTATTCAAAGGATCATTCTCTGCCATTTCCGCCAACTCCAGCATGATGCCACCACCAAACACATCTTCCCTTCACCCCTCCTATCGGCATTCCATAGGGATTGCTTCCTCCGGGACACCCTGGTCCACTCCTCCATCACCCCCTACTCCTCAACCCCCTCCTATGGCACCACCCCATGCCCACGCAAAAGATGCAACACCTGCCCCTTCACTTCCTCTCTCCTCACAGTCCAAGGGCCCAAACACTCCTTTCAAGTGAAGCAGCATTTCACTTGCACTTCCCCCAACTTAGTCTACTGCATTCGTTGCTCCCAATGTGGTCTCCTCTACGTTGGAGAGACCAAACGTAAACTGGGCGACCACTTTGCAGAACACCTGCGGTCTGTCCGCAAGAATGAGCCAAACCTCCCTGTCGCTTGCCATTTTAACACTCCACCCTGCTCTCTTGCCCACATGTCTGTCCTTGGCTTGCTGCATTGTTCCAGTGAAGCCCAACGCAAACTGGAGGAACAACACCTCATCTTCCGACTAGGCACTTTACAGCCTTTCGGACTGAATATTGAATTCAACAACTTTAGGTCTTGAGCTCCCTCCTCCATCCCCACCCCCTTTCTGTTTCCCCCTTCCTTTTTTTTTCCAATAAATTATATAGATTTTTCTTTTCCCACCTATTTCCATTATTTTTAAATATTTTAAAATCTTTTATGCTCTCCCCACCCCCACTAGAGCTATACCTTGAGTGCCCTACCATCCATTCTTAATTAGCACATTCGTTTAGATAATATCACCAACTTTAACACCTATGTGTTCTTTTGTTCTTTTGTTGGTGACATCTTTTGATGATCTGCTTCTCTCACTGCTTGTTTGTCCCTACAACCACACCACCCCTCCACTTCTCTCTCTCTCTCTCTCTCTCTCTCTTCCACCTCCCCCCCCCCCCCCCCCCCCCCCCCCCCCCCCCGCCCCCACCCCCCTCCCCGCCCCACACACACACACACACACACCTTAAACCAGCTTATATTTCAACTCTTTCTTGGACTCGAACTCAAGTTCTGTCGAAGGGTCATGAGGACTCGAAACGTCAACTCTTTTCTTCTCCGCTGAAGCTGCCAGACCTGCTGAGTTTTTCCAGGTAATTCTGTTTTTGTTTTTGTTTTGGATTTCCAGCATCCGCAGTTTTTTTGTTTTTACCTCTATGTTTTGAAGGACCCTCATGGGCTCCAAAATGCAGAGGATATCGACCAAAAGCAGTGCAACAGTTTAAACAATGATATAAGCAGCCTGCCTCTACCTCTGCTGAAGTCAGATGGCATCAGGTAGAAGTGCAAGGACAAGGAAGAGTAAAGATTTATAGTTGCACAAGGATGTGCATGTGGGTGTGTTACGTGTGTTCTATTGATAAATTTCTGTTATGTATTTGAAGTTCATAAATATTATTCATCTCCACAGTTTCCATCTTGCCCATTCTTGGTTGCTGTTCTGAGATTGGGGCCTTCTGCCTTGGACTAGCATGGGACTTGGTACTTGACAGACTGTAGACATACTCTGATACCTGCTTAACACTTGTTTATCTAGTGCTGCCTCTAAACAGGTTAGAGTTGGTACGTAACTCTTAGGCATGATTGTAACCTCTCTCTCTCTCTTGAAAGAAAGAGTTTAACACAAGATTGACTGATGTGAGTGGTACACCATCATCTACGTCATACATTAGCACATCCCATCTGTTAACCCTTTATACTACAGTTGCTGGTTGGCAAGTGGCCTTTTCAGTTTGTGATGATGGATGGAAAGACTTAAATTGATGGGAAGGGGAGTGGCTGTGGAAGGGTTTCTGAGGAATTATCAGCCATGCTTTATGCGGGTACCTCTGATCTCCAAGTAGCCAGCCAATAACTCTGTTTCCAGGTGCAAAGACAATTAGGACGGTTGACTGCAATGAATAAAAGCATCATGGCCTCTGCCTGGGAATCTTACACATGACTTGCAAAAAAATCCTTTTGTGCTTACCCACCTGCTGTGCATTGATGGAATGGAAGCCCGTACTTGGTGATCACTCCTGGGTGATCTGGGGGTGCCATTATTGGTACATGTGTGCAGTTTGTGATGCCCTGCACCAGTAGAAATCCAGCCAGAGCTGCAATCCAAGTGTCCACTCATACAGGCTGGCATTATCGCAAGTAAAGTACATACAAATTGGCAGCCCTGGAAAACAAACCATCAGTCACCTGTCTTATACATTTGTGTGTTGCTGACTGGGAGATCCTGCAAATGTTTCTGGCAGAGCCCAGAGGCAAGAAGATTGACAGTGGTAGACTTTGAAAGGCACTGGTAAATCACAGCAACCAGATCCTTTAGGCAGTCAGCCTTGTTCCAGTGCTACAAATGTCTGCCACCACTAGGTGCCTCCTGATTTACTGGCATTCTGATATGTTGACAAAATGGAACCTCTTTCTATCAACCCTGTGTGCCTCCTGTGAACTGCACCTTTCTGCTACTTGCCTCTCTCCTATAGAGCAATAGTTCTGTGACCAGCACTGCTGCTGACAATGTTTCTGGTGCTGTTGATGTTGGTTGTCTTGTTGCTCATCTGAGGTCAAATTTAAGGCAGCATAAACAGCATCCATTCTGAATGTTCAGAACAGACCACCACAACTAGAGTGTTTCTCCAAGGTGTTGAAGAAACTTCCACAGTATATAAAGTAACCTCTCAGCACAAGCACTGTGCACAAACCCTTTTCCATCATTGAGTGACAAAAGCAGTTGGGGGTACTGAGTATCTATCAGCATGCTCCCTTGGCATTGTTTCAGCCATCAATTCGATTGATACCTGGGATGAAGGAATTATCTTATGAGGAAACATTGAACAGGCTGGGCCTGTATCCATTAGAAATTAGAAGAATCAAAGGTAATTTATTTGGGACATATAAAATCCTGAGGGGACTTGACAAGGTGGATACTGGAAAGATGTTTCCCTTGTGGGAAAGACTAGAACTAGGGGACACAGTTTAAAAATCTGGGGTCTCCCATTCAAGTCTGAGATGAAGAGATATTTTTTCTCTCAGAGGGTCATTAGTCTTTGGAACTCTCTTCCCAGGAGACTGATGGAGGCAGGGTCATTAAATATTTTTAAAGCAGACGTAGATAGATTCTTGACTGACAAGGGAGTCAAAGGATATCGGAGGTAGGCAGGAATGTGGAGCTGAGGCCAGAGTCAGATCAGCCATGATCTTATTGAATGTCGGAGCAGGTTCAAGGGGCCGAATGGCCCATACTCGTGCTCTTGATTCATGTGTTCATATGTTTGTATGCTCCATTACCTCCATGTACTCGTCTTTCTTTCACTGGGAAGTTACAAGAAGCCCTGGAAACACAAAGTTAAACTAAAAATTTAATGTAGATTGAGTGAGTAATTTATGTTAAGCAGCAACCCGCCTCTTCTGATATCTTCTGATGCATTGTCAATTCCATCAGTTTGACCCTCAATCTGCCATCCAATCCTACACAAAGGGTGGAATCACCTCAGATTTGCACTAAGTACAGTAACGGGTGGGAAAAAGGATGTTTTATCCACCTGCCACAGTGGCGGGTTTCCATGCCTTATCATCTCAATCCTGCCTTATTAATCATGCACTCCCAGGAAACATGCTGTTTCGGTTGCAAACAGCCTCCAATTCACCCGCCACACCGTCACCTTGCCGCTTCCTCATGGCGGGTGCTATATTTAAAGTGCAGCCATGCACACAGCTCTCAGTGCTTCCAGACCAGGACTGCTGCAAAGAAGATGTGGCCCTGAAAGGCAAAAAGACTGCAGCCCCCTGATTCAGTGACGCATTCCTGGGACGCCTTCTGGACACCGCTGGAGGCCACTGCAATATCCCCTACCCCAGCTCTGGCTGCAGAAGGCCCATCAGTGTCACCACTCCAGCTTGACAGGCAGTGGCAGCAGTGGTCAGTGCCAACTCTGCACCGAAAGGCTTGCCATCCAGTGCAGAAAGAGGATGAATGATCTCATCTGTGCTGCCAAAGTAAGGCAACCATCTCCTCACTCTAAACTCACACATTCACAAGGCCATCACACATTCACTGGCATCTCATTCACTGCCAGCTCAAGGGACATCACCACTCACTCACACACATCCTCGCATCTCCATCTGGCCTTATCTCCTCTGGATACTGCCTCCTCAGCCCTCACTCCCTTGAGGCTACTTGCACAGATCAACATATGTCCCCACGCATACTTTGGGATACCCCTTCCCCAGTAATGCCCTAGCCCTGCAGCCTCTTCCTTTGCCAGAGGCCATTTTCCCCCATCCCTGAACAAGCCATAATCCTGCAACCACTGAAAAGCCATCCCGCCTTACGGCTGGTCTCGTAAGTAGAAACCTGCCCATGAGCCCCCCTAAAAGTGAGGTGGTGCTGCCTGCAAGGCCTAGTGCTAATGACTGCGAGTGCTGCCTGAAGCAAGGTAAACAAACAAACCTCGAAGTCCTGAGTGAAGTGCAGCTTGCCAAGTGCACATCGCTTATGTTCAGTTGTGAAACCCATGGGCATGCAACGTGCCCAGATGATCCAGCGTTGGGTGATGATTCCTGCGAACAGAGCTTATGCATTTATGTTAAAATGAAGTTCCTGACGTCCAGCGGGGGGAAAGGCGGCCTACCATTGACGGGTGGAGCAGGCAACCGCAAACTGCTTTCATAATGTTGTGAAACCAATTTTTGGCCTTCCTGCCATATTGCCCATTGATGCCAGCCATGACATCCGATGCCAACAGGCACAAAATTGCGCCCCAAGTGTCCCATTCAAATACAATGCAAAACTTTTCAAAGCCTTGCTAATTGTAGGAAATTCATTCATGCAATTTCAAAAACAGAAGTAAGCCAGATGTTAAGCTGCTTATTTTGAAAATTTATCCCAAAGTTCAATGTGTTGCATTTCTAGGCTTCATATTCGCTATTTAGAGAAAAATATAACAATATTTTGCTTCCATCATGAAGAACCTCCAGCCAGGACAGTAAAGTGGTAGATGTGAACACACGGTGCCACTTTCTCATTTGGCCACTGTTTATAGCTACCTACCAGAAGGTAGGTACAGGTGAGCTGGGGTCCTAACAGGTTTTCCCCAGTCAGAATTGTCTCCTGCCAGCAGGCTCACACAATCAGTAGATTGCAGGTTAGATTGTTAACTTAATGATCACAATATAGATTTGAGTGAATTGTTGTTTGCAGCATCTTTGCAGCATCCAACTTTAACCTTATGACAAATCAAAATGCTTGTGTGTACAATTCGCTAACACGATAGGTATACAATCCTTCAACCTGTTACAAACTATAACCCGTGGACCAAGGTCTAGAATGAAATGTCCTAGATCTTCCATGATTATGATTTTTTATGTATTGTGATTAGCAGTCCTATTCTGTACCTTTTTGTTTTATAGTAATGCTTTTTCTGTAATTTGCAGTAATTTACTGTGTTGATTATGATTATGCATAATTGAAGAAATGAATGCATCTTGCCATTTGAAGTAACTATATGATGTCCTGATGTAATGATTATTGGCTGTTTGAAGCACTCAAACAGTGCTCAGTAATTACACTACCTGGAGAGTTGCGACATTAAGAGTGCAAAGGGATGTCAAACAAATGACTTTCTTTATCTTGTCCTTACTGCATGCATCAAGTACAAGTGTTTGAATTTGCCCTTGACAATTTATCAGAACAGATGATGGAAGTCATTTTTCATTTGCTACCTATTTGTGTCTAAAACAAACTTATAATTGGATCATTTTTATCATATTTCTTATTAGCTGATCATTTTTTGTGTATTAAAGTAATTTTCTCTAAATAGTAAATGTGAAACCTAAGTAGTAATGTAATAAATTTGGGATTAAATTTTGAAATAAAAGCATCTTAATATGTAACCAATGTATATGCTGTTGATGTTGCACATACAAAATTAGTTATAATTTTGTAATGTATTGATACATTTTTCATCATATTATATACATATACATATATATATAAGTCAATGAAATGTAAAAATCAGGCTAAGTGTAAAACAGGTGACTGATGCTACCATTTTCCTGCCTGGTGGGTTAAGGTCACATAATCCTCCTAGTTCTGGTGCCTAGTTTGGGGTCTGGGTTTCACTGTTGCTCAGCTTCATTTGCCATAGTTGGAAACAGCTTTTGTTTTTCTATCCAGTTTTCTTCCTCCGTTCAGGAAGGATGATTCCCTCAATAGAACCTTTCTCAAGTGTTTGCTATTTATATTTCAGTCTATACAGCTATGAGCAACAACATAGCCAAGCCCAAGCGTAAGCCTGTCAACAATGTACAGTTGCAATTTTCAGTAAGGAATCCGAGGATGGCAATCCGAAGTGGAAATTTTGGCTGATTTTTACCTGCCTTTACCCAGAGGCACTGAGACTAATTGTGGCACCTCAATTACCAGCACAGATCAGGAATCATACCTGGCATGTTTCACTTCTGTATGGTCTCACTAGTCACAGTGTAAACATGCTCAACCATCAGAGAAGCAAATGCCGAATGAATTAAAACAGAAAATGCTGGAAAAGCTCAGCAGGTCTGGCAGCATCTGTAGAGAGGGAAACAAAGTTAACGTTTCAAGTCCAGACTCAAAACGTTAACTCTGTTGCTCTCTCCACAGGTGCTGCCAGACCTGCTGAGTTTTTTGTGTTTTCTGCCTTTATTTCAGATTTCCAGCATCTGCACTATTTTGCCTTTATCTTAGCCAGAATGAGTTCATTTAGTTCATCAGGTGGTACACAACACAAATGTAAATTTTTCTTTGGTTGGACGGGGGAGGGGGTAAATACTGCCTGCCCTCTGCACCATTGCCAACTGATCATAGAAGAGCTTTGGTTTTCTTTCATGTCTTGCTACACCCACTTTGTTTGACACCCAAGCAACAGTTAGCCTTACTAGGGTAGTTTTACAATTCTAATTTAATAATAGAATTTGAGGAATCCAAAGCTAAAAGGTATTATTATTAAACTCAAGTTCACTTCTGAAACCTGAAGGGTAGCAATTTCACAGCATTATCTAGGAAGCAAAGATTATGTATTTAACTCCTACAGGACCAGTGATGAGGACCAAAACAAAAACAGAAAATGCTGGAAATATTCAGCAGATCTAACAGCATCTGTGGAGAGAAAAACAGAGTTAACATTTCGAGTCCGTATGAGTCTTCTTTGGGGCTAAAGAGAAGCAAAAAGGTGATGAAATTTATACTGTTTAAGGAAGGATGGAGCAGCTGAAGCTGGATAGAAGGCCAGCGATAGATTGAGTGAGAGAAAGGGAGAGAGAGAGAGAGAGAGAGAGATTGACAAAGAGGACAAAGCAGGTGTTAATCATAATGGTACAGGCTAAAGGAGGTGCTGATGGTGGTATTAAGGTAATAAAGCAGAACGTGATAATAAAAGGACAAGGGTAAGCACACTGAAAAGGACAACATGAACAAGTGATAGATGGCCCTTGTGGGGGTGGGATGGGAGGAGGGGATGGTGGTGGGAAAAAAGATTGAAAACAGGATGAATGGTGGGGCTTAAACAATGAATAAAAATGAAAACAAAAAAATAAAAATAAGTGGATAAAAAATAAAAGTTAAAAAATAAAAATGAATATTGAAAAAATGAGATAAAAAAGGAGTGAGGACGGAGGAGAGAGTTCATGGTCTGAAGTTGTTGAACTCAATGTTAAGTCCAGAATACTGTAAAGTGCCTAGTTGGAAGATGAGGTGCTGTTCCTCCAGTTTACACTGGGCTTCACTGGAACATTGCAGCAGGCCAAGGATGGACATGGCATGAGAACAGGGTGGTGTGTTGAAATGGCAAGCGACAGGAAGGTCTGGGTCATGCTTGCGGACATTCTGAAAGTGTTCCAATGTAGCGGTCACCCAGTCTGCATTGATCCCTCCAATGTAGAGGAGGCCGCATTGGGAGCTGCAAATGCAGTAGACCAAATTGAAGGAAGTGCAAATGAAGCACTGCTTCATCTGAAAGGAGTATTTGGCCTTTGGACGTTGAGGAGGGAGGAGGTAAAGAGGCAGGTGTTGCACCTTCTGTGATTGCATGGGAAGGTGCCATGGGAAGAGGATGAGGTGTTGAGGGTGATGGCAGTGTGGACCAGGGTGGCCTGCAGTGAATGGTCCCTATGGAATGCTGACAGGGGGGTGAAGGGAAGATATGTTTGGTAGCGGCATCATGCTGGAGGTGGCAGAAATGGTGGAGGATGATCCTTTGAATACAGAAGCTGGTGGGATGAAAAGTGAGGACAAGGGGGACCCTATCATAGTTCTGGGAGGGAGAGGAAGATGTGAAGGCAGAGGCACGGGAGATGGGTCAGACACGGTTGAGGGCCTTGTCAACCACAGTGGTTGGGAAACTTTGGTTAAGGAAGAAGGGAGACATGTCAGAAGCACCCTAAACGACACTTCAGACATGTCTTCCATCTTCCTTAACCAAGGTTTCCCACCCACTGTGGTTGACAGGGCCCTCAACCGTGTCCGAACCATCTCCCGCAACCAGCCTCCGCATTCAAAGGATTATCCTCCGTCATTTATGCCAACTTCAGCGTGATGTCACCACCAAAAACATCTACCCTGAGGAACTCCTGCAGTGATGTCCTGGAGCTGAGGTGACTGACCTCCAATAACCAAACCATCTTCCTTTGTGCTAGGCATGACTTCTCTTGCACCTCATTCAATTTAGTCTACTGCATTCACTGCTCCCAATGCGGTCTCCCCTACATTGGAGAGACCAAATGTAGACTGGGTGACTGCTTTCCAAGAACACCTTTGGTCTGTCAGCAAGCATGACCCAGATCTTCCTGTCACTTGCCATTTCAACACACCACTCTGTTCTCATTCCCACATGTCCGTCCTTGGCCTGCTGTAATGCTCCAGTGAAGCTCAACGCAAACTGGGGGAACATCACCTCAACTTCCAATTAGGCGCTTCACAGCCTTCCAGATTTAACAGTGAGTTCAACAACTTTGGACCATAAACACTCCCCTCCATCCTCACCCTTTTTTAATCCCTTTTTTCAATATTTTATTTTTTATCCACTTATGTTTATTTTTTATTTATTTTCATTTTATTCATTGTTTTATCGCCAACTTTTATCCTATTTTCAATCTTTTTACCTCCCACCATCCCCTCCCCACCCCGCCACCCCCACCCCCCCCCCATTAAGGGCCATCTGTCACTTGTTCATGTTGTTCTTTTCAGAGTGCTTACTCTGGTCCTGCTATTATCACATTCTGCTTTCTTACTTTAATGCCACCATCAGCACCTCCTTTAGCCTGTACCACTACCATTAACACCCCCTTTATCCTCCTGTTCATGACATCTTTGTCAATCTCTCATTTGCCCCCACCTATCACTGGCCTTCTATCAATCTTCACCTGCTCCACCCCCCTTAAACAGTATAAATTTCATCATATTTTTATTTCTCTTTAGCTCTGAAGAAGAATCATATGGGCTCGAAACGTTAATTCTGTTTTTCTCTCCACAGATGCTGTTAGACCTGCTGAGTTTTTCCAGCATTTTCAGTTTTTGTTTCAGACTTCCAGCATCCATAGTATTTTGCTTTTATCTCAGTGATGAAGATAATCTTTTCAGTTTTTCTTAGTGAATATATAACTGTAAAATCTTAATTTTGTTTGTTCCAAGAACAGTTCATTATGCTGTATCTTGAAAGTTATTCCAAAGGTTCAGTTTTAAGCTGCTCAGTTGCACTGTCCCAAGTGTGAAGTTATGAGTAGGTCTTCACTCTGAACAGGTTAATACCTGACCAAATGAACTGACTACAAGTAATTTTGGTTTCATTAACATATGGCTAGTGGACTGAGGGTGAAAAATGAACATCGCTTAACAACATGCTGCCTCCAAACCTCCATAAAATGAATGGTCTGGGAAAAAATAGGTCTGTGTATAGTGTAAAGGGTTAATGTAAATAAACAGTCTACATCATCAGTGATGTAAGATCACATGTCAACAGAATTTGCTGAGAGATAGTTCTATGTGAAGTCTTCTGCTAAGCCTTATCCTGTAAATAGAAAAATGTTTAATAAAAGTTAAAGTTTACCTACAGCCTTGCCTCCAGAAGTCTCTATCAAACCTAACCAAGGACAACCTAAGCTAAGACCCACAATGATGATAACAGATGGTGACAGTGTTACAAGGCAACAGAAAAAACCTTGAATGAATGGCACCACAACCAAAATGGCTGCAAGCAAAACTACTGCAAAGAAAGGAGAATATTGGAACAAATGCCAACCGACCTCAAATAAAAGCTAGAGTGAAGAAAAGCCATGGTGAAAATCTTACCCTTACCAGAGTGCTTTGAATGTGGAAGGCCCAGATTAAGCTGAGAAGTGGCAGAACTGATGTTATAGGTTTAACAGGTATAAAACCACATCAGGAATAAGCAAAGAAGCCAAGTAAGGAACAGGTCAGTACCCTTCTCAATGCCATAGGCAGTATTGCAGATGAAATAATGGTCAGACTGGGCATAAATGAAGAAATGGTGACATGGGAAGATGTTATCAAAACTTTTGATAAGTATATCAAGCTTAGAAGAAACACACTCATAGAAATGGCGGAGTGAAACAGATTTACCTGAAGACCAGGAGAGAACGCAGATTTTTTTATTAACAACTTATATTGACTAGCTGAGAATTACAATATAGAGCCCTGAATGACAAATTAATTCTGGATTGCATCGCTGTAGAAGTCTTAGAGGAGACTTTGTCAGATTTTCTACAGTTGAGGGATGATGTAACACTATCAAAGGCTGTGCAGTTATCAACACAGGCAGAAGTGCAAAAGCAAAATTGTGCATTTATTCAAGGTGTCCGAGAGATTTTGTGGAGAAAAATGACTGACAGAGTGCAGTTTGTAGGACACAGAAGTAGCAGCACACCTGCTCAGAAACAGGGAAAGAGTAACGAGAATGAATTACCATTCTTGGGAGAAATTACGGGATCTAATGGGAACTATTGGACTGCAGATGTTATGGTCAACAGACTTAAAACAAACTTCACATTAGGTACTGGAGCTTCAGTTCTTTCAGATACAGAACGGTGGCTAAAGCATGACCTCTTCCAGCCATCGACCATACAACTCCATGGTCCAGGAGGCATTCACTGAAGGTCAAGGAACAGTTGACTGCTGGACTTCAGTACAAAGGAAGAGGAATCACAGAAACTTTGCACGTGACTCAAAATTAAGAGTGTTTACTATTAAGCCAAAAAGCTTGCACAGATCTGTAACTCATCTATAAATTAGATGAATTGGAAAGCCAAGGTAAACCAAAAGTACTCAGGACAGAATTTCTAAACTTATCTAGAGTTCTTGAGAAGACTGAAACAAGTGCTCTGAAGTGGGAGCACCAGAACCTAACAGAATCAAGTGAAAACCTTGAGAAAACCAAGTAAAAGACTTCCCATAGACTGCAGATTACCAAGAAGGGCAGCTTGCATCAAGCAAGAACTGGATGGACAAACATGAGCACAAGGACAAGAGAAACAAGCCTGAACAAGAGGACATAAATTTTGTCAACAATGTGGAGTCCTATATCTCATTGACCACAAAATTTCTACCAGCAGCAACACAGAGGCTAAACAAATTTTGAAAGGCACAAAAAGTAGTTGAAGAATGTGTTCAAATTTGGGAAGACAGTATCAAAGGCTAGTGCCAGTACATTCCAATTAATCTAATCCTGAGCAATACTTGGAACAACGAAGACATTTCACTGTCATGGATGACTTGCTGATTTATGATGACAGATCGATGATACCTAGAGTCCTCAGAATTGAGGCCCCTCAGAGAATACACCAGGGACACCTGGGCATTACAAAGTATTGTGTTAGAGTGCAGAATTCCATTTGGTAGCCAGGGATCTCAAAAGCATTGGAGAAAATGATTTCAAACTGCATCACCTGTGTAATCTATCACCAGGAGCAAAGAAAGCCACTGATGGTATCTTCATTTCCATCCAGACCAGGGGAACATTTTGGAATGGATCTTCTTCAGCTCAAACGGAAAACATTCCTCATAGTTGCTGACTATTACTCCAGATAGATTGAGGCTAAGCGTCTACATAGTACCACCTCGGAAGCTGTCATTATGTTACTAAAATAAATTTTTGCCACGAATGGCATTCCAGACCTAGTCATTTCAGACAGTAGCCCAATGAATTTTTTAAGCAGTTCACAGAAGCAACCTTAAGGTTGGCAAGCAGGCCAGGAGCCCCAGCGACAAATAGAAAAAACATAAAACTTTATCCACCGGCAGGATGAGGTTTCATGCAGGGTTTTAAAAAGTTTAATAAAGTTATAGTGTAAATTATGAACATGTCCCATCTCATGTGACATTGTCACATGAGGGGGACATGTTAGGGAATTTTCTTTTCTACTTTTAATCTTTTTCAAGGTGGTAATGGTCTCCCTGAGGCAGCACTTAGCCTCAGGGAGATGTGCGCTCTTTTGTGTACGTGTGAAAGAGCGCACTCTCGCTTTTGGGGAATCCCCCCCCCGCCCACACAGGAAGTGCATAGCCCTTCCCGCCGGACGTCATGCTGGGTGGACCTTAGTTGGCCCGCCCATATAAGATGGCGGTGTGGCCCGCTTCTCCTGCCCACCGGAGATTGGGTTGGACCTGCCCGCCTAACAGGCAGAAAATTTTGCCCATGGAGAACTTGAATCTTATACATTCTCCGGGAGAAGAGAGAACAAGGTTGAGGAGATTTCTGAAACCATCACAACAGTTATCTCTGTGAACCAGGGATAAAGGCAGAGACTTTGAGGGGAGATGTAGGATAATGTAAATAATGTATTTAATAGAGTCAGAGACTTCAGGTGGAGGTGTAGTGTAAAAGGTTAATGCAAATAAACAGTCTACATCATCAGTGATGTAAGATCGCATGACAACAGTGCGCTGAGACATAGTTCAATGTGTAGCCTCGTGCCAAGCCTTAGCCTGTATATAATTGGAAGAATGTTTAATAAAAGTTAAAATTTACCTACAGCCTTGCCTCCAGCAGTCTCTATTAATCTTAACCAAGGACAACCTAAGCTAAGACCCACAACCATTTTAACAGACTGTGTAGGTTGAAGTTGGGGTCTGTACTTGGGTGGCGGGAGGGTCCTGAGTCCAGAGGTTGTATGTTTCAATTCTAACAGTAAGACTTGTACACCTAATCTCAGCTGGTACATCAATACAACACAGAGAGAGAGCTGCATTGTTGGTAGTATCGTCTTTAAGGTGAGGCATTAAACAGAGGCTCTACATGATCTCTCAGGTGGGTGTGAAAGATCCCATTGCTCTAATCAAGAGAAGCAGGACAGTTCTTTCCATGTCTTGGCCAATAGTTTCCTTGCACCATTACCTAAAACAGATGTCCCAGCCATTTATTTCATGGCTGTTTGTGGCTCCTTTCTGTCCTCCTGCATTTTCTACATTGCACCAGCAACTTCAAAAGCACTTAGTTGGCTGTAAAGCACTTTGGGATACCCTGACATCCCTGATGGTACTGTATAAATGCAACACTTTCTATTTTCTTTGTTCTTACCATCCCTATAAAAATGAATGAAGACACACCTGCTAGGCCACTCTCCCACTGGACCTCCTGCACATGTTTCATTCAGTTGTGGCTTACAATGCCTTAGATATCTTAGGATCCCTTTTTGCATGGATGTAAACAAGATGTAAATAATATCGCAACAGTTTACATTTCTATAGAATACTGCAAGAGCAGGCTAATGCATTTTACATTAAAGAGGGGGAGAAAAACTAACAGGGAACCCAACTCAGAACTCTGCAAGAAGAGAATGGAAGGAATTCAAGGTAATTGACTGTTCTTGGAACAATCACTCTCACAAAATCTTAAAATGAATCCTCTAAAGAATAGGAAGAAAATTGCTTAACTGATAATCTTTTTTACTTCAGAACAAAATATAGTGTTCCAAATACTCCAAACACAGATTTTTAATTTCCTCACCACTACCAAACACTGGGCTGACACATTGTGAGATTCGTACCTTCCACAATCTGTGTGCACACTCACAAGTGTGCAGCTCCTGCACACGTGTATGTTCCCTGTTATTTTGTGCACAAGCTCTCGAACTCCGCACACGCTTCAAGAAACATGCTACAAACTTCAGGAAATTCTGGAATAGAGCACAAATACAATGCATGAGTTTTTTTTGAGAGCTGGTCAGTTCCTCATTTTAATTAATGAAAACGGATGAGCTGGGCTTGCACTTCTAAATGTTCGTCCAGATTTGCTATGAATAATAGCAATATTATTGATAGATGAGCAACGCAGAACTAATGCTTGAATTTCAAGCGTTAGAGCTTTTGTCTGAAGAGATTTTCCTTTTAATTGCTTCTATTTAAATTGTTAGATTAATGGAAGTAATAATGTGTTATTTGAACCTTACTGCGAAATTCCTAACTGAAAAATGGACCTTTCGAAATAGTTTTGTTTGGTCTGGCACCCCCCAAGAGAAAGAAATCCTGCCTTCACCATTACTGTCAAACTGTGTGATTTTAATACAGAAGGTGAAATGAACTCATAGCAATTAAATACATTTGAAAATATATCCAGGTCTAAGTAATTTATTGTATGCTTTGTGAAATGCTTCACTGCCATTTTGGTTCTCTCAGTTTTTATTCTCTTTCTAAATCAGTTCAGCGAGGTAGGCACAGAACTGTGATGTTCTTCATTGTTAATAGCTTAATTAAATAAATCAGTACCGGTCATCAGTCTTTTATTTCTGGGTGTTGGATTAAAATTATTCGGGATTCATTATGTTACAATGGGCACTCAGCCAAGTAAAATACATTTACATATCTAATGATACACTTTTCACTGTAAGTGATTCTTCATGTTTCATGATGAAATTTGCAGATGTAAATCATAAAATGTGTATTGGTGCTTTTCATTTGAGGTCTTATTCCTCTAATGTGATTGACTAATTATTGCAACATACAGCACAATATGACATGTAACAAATAAAAAAAAACCTTAAGTCTCATCTGACAATTTGAATTTGCAAGACATGTCCCGAGGGAAAATTCAACTCATGCCCACCACCCTGAGAAATGGATGGCTGAGTTGAAAATCTGGGTGGGGGAGGGGGATCTTGCCATCCCATTGACTCCAAAGTTGATAAGGCACCGGGACCAGATGAGATGCATCCAAGAATATTGTAAAAATTGAAACAAAATGGGCAAGTAGCTTGACCACTTGAAACAGGTGGTAAGGTGTGTAAGTAGGTGAATCCTTCATTTGCTATAGGAACCCTACTGAAAATTACAGACACAAGTGGGTGCAGCATGCATCATCCATATTCCCATTAGTACCATGCAGTGAAGAGGAAGAAGCCTCAAAAGCTGAAGTAACAAGAAAAACAGGAGTGCTCTTGCAGGCTCCACAAGAAAAATGTGGGCTACTACCAGCCTGGGCTCCCTCCTTTCCGGGAATTGTCCCCCCATCCCAGCAATCTCCTTGTTGCAGAGTCGACAGTCAATCCACAATTATTGTGTAGTTTGGTTTAGGCCTCACACTGGCACAAATGGACAGGCAGGGCAGTCACAAGGGCCAACTTCACACCCATTTCTGATGGAAGTAGAATTTCTCCCCTCAGTGTCACAGGCTGCCATCCTTTTTTATCCAGTTGTAACTTTGAGATGGAAATGCAGCTTTTAAAATACCAGTTTTCATGTACCACTGAGAGCATGGTAGAGGTAGATTCAATTCTGGCTTTCAAAAGGGAATGGATAATTATCTGAAGGGCTATGGGCAACAGGCAGGGTAGTCGGTCTAGCTGAGCAACTCTTACAGAGATCCAGCATGGACATGACAGGCCAAATAGCCTCTTGTACTGTTATAACCCACTCCCAGGTGAGGCTCCCCAAAGTTGTTAATCCAGGCGAGACCCCTCAATTTGTCACCGTCTGGCTCGGACACCCCCAAATTGCTATGCTCTGGAGGAGGAGGGATGAACGGGCTCCCTGTCTTTATTCAGCCCCGCCTCTTCTGTTGGTCACAACAAGATTTAACTTAAAAGGGACGCCTTTCGCGGATACTTTTTACCCAGACTCAATATGGTTTTGAAGGAGCCAAATTGATTAGACTTTCTTGAGTTAAAGATAAGAGTAAGTTTATTGACTACTAAAGGCAAGAAAGGGTAAAACACATGCATATACGGTCATACAGGTTAAAAGTAAGAATTTAGCTTGAAGTAAGTGAATATATACATGTATATAAAAAAAGGTTTTTGGAACAGTCCTTGACTTGTGGGGAGTAGGTAACTGAGTGTTGCAGCTATTGTGATTCAAGATTCCAGTATAATTGACTCCGGTATGCAAATAGTCGGATTTGAGTTGATTTCGGTAGAGAGGGAGAGAGATCGGGATACCTGAAAAATGGGGATTTGCAGGGGTACTGTGTGTGGCTGTTACTTCTGAGTCAAACTTCCAGCACTTGTTCTCTCTCAGAACATCCACTAACAGACACAGGGGCAGCTTTTCAGCCCACTTTTAACCCCTCCTTTGTATATTCCAAGTGGGAAGTGAATTCACAAATCTTATCTGGGCATTGTTCACAGAATTTCTTGATGCGGTGATACTAATCTCCCATTAAGTCCCATTGTCTGTACGGGAGGGAGCAATTAGTTTCTGAATGACTTTAGAAGTACCGTGTCTGGTAACAGGGTGGGGTTCCATTACCTTTTGGGGAGCCACCCTGCAGCATTCCAGCCAGTGGCTTGTGTGCATTTTGTAAAACTCAGGTCTTATTTTTAAAGTGCAATATTTCTGAACGCAATTGTTTTTTTCTTCATTATCATGACAGCACTGTAACCATTCTACACAAGTCAGCTGATTAAGAGCTCTGATCGACTAATTCAAACTTTGTGCAATATAAAGAAAGAACACCTGATACTTGTCACAGAATTACAATAAACTGAGATCTCCGAGCTGGGTTTGTGAGGAGATTCCAAATAAAGGTTATCTGCCCACTTTATCAATTTTTGTTATGTTATTGATACCAAAGTTGTTAGGAATCTGGATCAGCCTGAAATAGTGGCCAGTGAGAGGGATGGATTCAATAGCTAGGGAACAGACTTTGTGGCAGAGGCTGAAGACAATGGCTTTGATTTTCTAAATGTGATATTAGAGGAAATTGTGGTTCACCCAAGCAGCCTGACAGCACAGTGGCTGTAGAGTGGTTGAGAGAATTGATGGTAAGATAGAGCTCAGGCAGCATCAATGTACATTCAGCTGGACAATTGAGGAGCATGGTATTGTGAACCATGTCAAAAGGCAGGTCCAGAAGGATGAGGAGGGATAGATTACTACAGCCACAGACACAGAGTATGTCACTATAATTAAGGCTGTTTCAGTGGAAACCTAATTGGAGAGATTCAAAATGGAACTGTGGGAATTCAGAAATCAGGATATGGTATCCAATTGATTCCTGCTTCCAAAATCTATTTAATTAAACAGAAATTTCCCCCAACGAAAAAGTAAGAAGCCATTGCCTTCAGTCCCCATCAGAAAGCTTTGTTCCCTAGCTACCAATGTCTTCCTTAACCCTCACAACTCTCTGAGACTGAACCAAACTGTTCATAAACTTGGTGTCACACTTGACCCTGAGATGAGCTCCAAAACACATATTCGTACCATTGCCAAGAATTCTTATTTCCACTTCCATAACATCACTCAACTGCACCATGCCTCAGCTCATCTGATGCTTTACCTTAAGATTTGACAATTCCAACACACTCCTTTCCAGTCATTCACCTTCAATGCACCTGATGCCATCCAAAACTCTACTGCCATATGTCCGACCTCCCAATAGCCCATGCTCACTGGCCTGCATTGGCTACCAGTTAAGCAATGAATCAATTTTAAAATTCTCGTATAAAAACAGAAAATAATTTGGTTCTTGTTTGATCGGCGCATACTCGATGGGTCAAAGAGCCTTTTTCTGTGCTGTAGACCTCTATGACTCTCTGACAATGACTCTGAGAAAATGCTGGATCTGTGGAGAGAGAAACAGAGTTAACATTTTAGGTCAATGGCCTTTCATCAGAAGTATAAAAAGTTAGAGATGTAATATGTTTCAAGCATGTACAGATGCAGTAAAATTGGCGGAGGGGAGGGAAGGGGTGGAAAAACAAAAGGGAAGGCTTATGTTACAGTGAATGGCAGAGAGATTAAATAATAAAAGGGTTGACAGTGGACAGCAAAAGGGAGTGGTAATGGGATCAGTAAAGAAATCAGAAATGTGTCTAGAGGAAGTGTGAATGACAGACTCATTCTTATTTTCAAATCTCTTCATGGCCTTGCACCTGCTATCTCTGTAATCTCCTCCAGCCCCACAACTCATCAAGATATGTGAGTTCCTCTAATTCTGGTCTCTTGCACATCCCTGATATAAATTGGTAGATGTGCCTTCAGCTGCCATTTGGCCTTAAGCTCTGAAATTCCTTCCTTAAACATCTCTGGCTGTCTACCTCTCTCTCCTCCTTTAAGATGATCCTCAAACTGACCTCTTTGACCCAGCTTTTGGTCATCTGCCCTAGTACCTCCTTATGTGGCTCAGTGCCAAATTTTGTTTTTCACCAGTCCTGTGAAGCATCTTAGGATGTCTTATTAAATTATAAGTGAAATATGAATACAAGTTGTTGTTGACAAGTATTTGGATGTGTTGTTACACTTACTCTTGACAAATGGAAGCTCTTGCTTAATTAAATCACTAGAATGATGCAACTCTGGGATTGGCAGCTACAACATTAATAAAGCCACCAGTGAACAAACTCAGACGTTTAATAGTCAGATTGTAATGCTACTTTCAGACACTTGTGTAAGGATTTTGATCAATATCAGTGAAATTGTCATTCTAAGTTTAAGAGTCTTCTGGACACAATGCTGTGACTAAATTAAAAAAAGAGGATAAACAGTGAGCAGAGGAGATGGGTTAAAGATAAATAGAAATAGCTTTAATGTTTCAAGTGGAATCCTTCAGCAGTGAAACAGAAGATCAGTTATTGGATTGGTCAAAACAAAGAGGAAAGGTTATGGGGGTGCGAGGGCACTGATTTTTGTGGAGCTAAGGATTCCATTAACACTGCTCCTGAGACCAAAAATGCTTTTAAAAGTTTAACTTTCCTGATTTTGAGTGGCCTATTGTTGTTATTTTGGACAGCTGGTTAAGCCGGTCAATACAAGTACCAACAGGCAGAATATGCAGGCCACGCACTTACCCTGTTGATACCTGAAAATTGCATTCCAGTCCTATCAATATCATTGGATACCTATTTTTATAATCTAATGAGGTGCCCGACTGTTCATGTAAGCAAATGGGTCGCACATTTCATGGATCCCACCAAAATGGCAGCAGCCTAAAAGATGGCATGAATTGGATAGCCACATCAATGCTCTGAGGTTTTCTTTTGCGCTGCCTTTCTATTTCTGTCTGAAAACTTGGATAAAATTCATTCAAGTCACCTTAAGTTATGAAACACGTTGTCAGAACTTCAGGGGGTCTTCCTCACAATGCACTTATCTCAGAGTAGCACTGTCATGTTCTTGTGGGAGTGTATGAATTTTGAGTTCAGCACTCTCTCCTCTGCTAAGGTGACACTATGGATCTTACAGTCAACACCATCAATTACTCTGAAAGCATTATAGCAGCATCCACTCAATAGAAGTCCAGCAATATACCAGCACTGTGTTGAACTCATACATCAACACTCAGTGAAAATCTGTTGCTAGGTTTTGGAATATATCAATCAAAAACAACCTATGCCAAGCAATTCACATTTTAAAATCACAAAATCATTTTGCAGAAAAATATTTGACTTCTATCAAAATGAAAATTAGACAGATTATTTTATAAATGTCAGGGTATAATATACACTTTTGAGCTAATCAGTGCCATTTACCTTTGCAGTGGTATTAGCAGTCTGTTTCATTCTACTGATGAATTGTATGTTAGATTATTTATGTTTATTAAGTAATATTTGCAGCCTTGCCAGAATCATAGAGAAAAATATCTTTAGGTTCATTGTAGCTGGTTTATTTGCTTATATGAGGTCTAATTAAAGGGAAGGTATGTGTAATTATATATTGTATTTATATCTTCCCTCTCAGTTCCGTATTAATGTTTTTGCTGTTTTTGTTTCCTGTCTCCTCACATGTCTCTTCCTCCTTGATGCAAAATTACTGGCTAATTCTGGTTGATGGCATCACACAAAGCACACATGTTCTAAGATTTTGGTTCAAATTGTTTGTTACAATCAATTAATCTCAGTTCATCTGCCATATAAGCTTTCAGCTCATTACATTCATTAGCCTAAAATTCTTTGATGTTATACCACTCATATGATGATCTTAAAAGGTTTACGTCTGCTCCTCGTCACGTTTTCTGGGATTTGCACATCGCCTGATGCAAGCTCTGCAGAAACAGTGTGAGCAGCTTAGCAAGGTCATTTAAATAAACCAATGCAGACTCCTGCCTGACAACAGGCCAGATTGACAGCCTGGACAGCAGGTGGGAGCACCAGCAAATGGCAGGAGGATCGAGGGGATAGTTCCTGGCAGTTAATGGAATTCAGGGTTTAACCCATGATCCATAGGGATTGGGAGGCGTGCAGGGAGGGCAGTGAACAGGAACACAATTGGGATGCGGAGAAAGGTTTTAATGAGGTCCTGATCGGTAGTTAGAGGGCAGTGACTGGGGTCGCAGTCAGAGAGCAGGGCTGTGACTGATGTCAAGATTGGATGGGGGAGCTGTGAGTGGGGTTATGATTGGAGTGGGGAGTTGTGGGTGGGGTTATGATTGGAGGGGGAGTTGTGAGTGGGGTTATGACTGGAGAAGGAGTTGTGAATGGGGTTATGAGCAAAGGGAGTAGTCATGAGCAAAGTTGCATTTAGGAAGAAGAGGGGTTGCTGTGAATTGGGTCATGTTGAGGACTGTGAGTGGTGACAGTGAGGGTCTTGAAGTTATTTGTGTAGGGTGGGGTGGGGCTCTGCAGAGTATGTCAGGGATTGAAGATGGAGCAGATGTTGCCAAGATTGTGGGGGGATGAGGTGGCGTGTGAAGAAAGTACAGTTTGGTTTAAGGCAGGTCCAAGGTTTCCTCATGAGGCATGGAGGAGCCCTCTAGCCCCTTGTGACTCCCACAAAGCCCAGCTACTCCCAGCACAGGGTTTGGCTTCTGGCAGGAGCCATACAGGGCTGAGTCCATTCTGGAGCATGCCATGGAGCTTGGCCAAGCATTAACAATGAGGCCATCTGGTAACTGTATCAACAGAAACACTTTGATCAGATGACCAGACATCTATTTTTCCAGATGGCCTCATTATGAATGACTGGCTGAGCTTCAAACATGGATAATGGAGCTCTGTTTACACAGCTTTAAGGCGAGTTCAAGTTTTGCTTCGTTGACAGATTTATGAGATAGTAATAATGTAACCTTTCTTTGATATGAGTTTTCAATATCTGTTTGTTTATTTGGACAAAATGAAGAGTGTGAAGAGGATTAAAGCTTCATTCATTGATACTATGAATGGCTGTAGTCCATTGTCATTTTTGCAAGGTTGTAAGATGTGCAGTTTTTTTCAAAGGGGTTTTTTAAAGCCATTTTGTTTAGTGTGTTAGTTTAGGGGCATTTCAAAGACTTGCAGACTTGCCAATGGCTCATTGGTTCTGTACTTAGTGGATGCTGGGAGAGTGGGTATGTAGGATCCCCTGGGAGGCATGGAAAGGGCATGGGGTTAATAGAAGGAATATGGAAGGGTCATGGGGTGTGGAGTGGGCATGGAAGGGGCTTAAAAGATACGGGAGGCATGGGGCTGGGTGATGTGTGAGGGTTAGGGGTCCTAACAACCACATACAGAACTGGGATGATGTCCAGGCAAACCAAGATGGGTCTTCTGATCAGCCTACCTCGCCACCTACATGCCTCTGTCTCTGTCTTGGGCCTGCCTATGGGGGCAGCAAGCACAAACCTTGTCCATCCATGTCCCACAAAGATGAAAATACTATGGGAGTGAGGTTGGGATTGTGAAATCAGGGAATGGTACGACTCGTGGTTCCCAATGCTGAGGGGAAGAGTTGCCCCCTGTTATGTTAACTGCCAGACAGGGCTGTTAAAATTAGGGCTGATGTTTCAGGTATGGACACTTCCTCAAAACTGTTGCATTTCTTCTTTCCCATACTCATTAGAAAAGCTAAGAAAACAGGTAATGATTACCTGGCACTTTGGTATATTGTATATGGGAACAACAGTCATTTCTGTACAATAACATCTGTGTCAAGAGCACCCGCTGCTTCTTTCAACTTGTTTCAACCAAGTTAACTCCAGGCATCAAATATATTTTCCAGCTTCAATGCTTTAAGTTAAGTGCACACGTTCACTGTGTAACTTTCCTGTTATGTTTGAAGGAACTCAAAGTCTGGTTGCAATATGTACCTGTCTTCTAAAACAGAAACGTGTGCTTTCGGTTTTTCTCTGCTGCAAAGAAAAATATCTCCCTGATGTTCAGAGGAATTATCTATTGCAATACCAGGAGCACTAAAGCACCCCAGGATGATGTGAGATGCAATTTTGCACTGCTGGGATTACTGGAGACTAGATTCCCATTTTAATATTGCATTGACTTACTGATGTTATGTTCATGTAGAAATGTGTGTAGGTGTATTTCAGAATGTGAACCAGCTTGAGACTCTTTACTTTCATGCGTTGCGCTGTTTTCTTTTATCCTACTAGGGGGAGTTACCTTTACTGTGCTTCACAGAGCTATTTCATCATAAGATCATAACCAGATTATGTGAATGAAACAAAAAATGCTCAGGGGCCTAACCATCTGTCAATCTGGTGTATAAATCATTGCCAGAATAACACTTGTGGTTTTAATTGTGAAAACTCTTGGAAACAATTACAGTTATTATTTAACCATCAGAGCCCCACATCATAACTCAGTATGGTCTAAGAACAATTTGTCTAATCTACACTACCTACCCAATAGGTAGTATGTTGTTTGCTTATTTGGTTGTGTTTAGATGATGATATTCTAAACTCCAAATTTAAAATGGAAACACTCTGCTTCTCAATTTATTGTTTATTCATTCTTGGGATTTGGGCATTGTCAAGCAATGCTGGCAATTATTGCCCATTACTAATTGCCCGAAGAAGATGGTAGTGGAACTTGCTCATGAATCACTGCCTGCGGGTATGGTACAGCTAAGTAGTTTGCTCAGCCAGCACTAAGAGTCACCCATATTAGTGTGGAACTTAAATCACATATGGACCAGACCAGGTAAGGACAGTAGGTTTCCTTCCCTGAAAGACATTAGTGAGCCAGTTGGGTTTTTATGAAAATGCAGTCAATGATATGTCATTATGAAAAGAATTAATCCAGCCACATAACTAAGAAAGGTCGAACAATAGTATGCAATAAATCTCTCCATAATTCAGCATACTAAAAGCAGACCATAATGATGATCTATTTTTGTTCTAGTTGACCTTTGTTAGCATTGCACACAGGGATCAAAACTAATGTCTTCAGGTGCAGTGGGATGAGAGGTGGATAAATAGACCAGGCCATGTGGATGTAATCATTTTGAAGTCATACAAGCTGCATTTATTTTTATTATTTTTGTTTTATATATTTATGGTTAAATAGCAAAACTTACAGAAAGATAAATGGAGAAGTAAAATTAGTTGAATGAAAGGTGCTTTTTTCTGCAATAAAGGCAAAGGTGCCAAGAGATGAGCATCAGAGGTGCTACAGTATCATCATTGATGGGAGAGGGTAACCACAGTGTGCCAAGTTTACTTGTGCAGAAATAAAAACAGAAAATGGTGAAAACACTTAACAAGTCAGGCAGTATCTGTGGAGAAACCAACAGAGTTGACATTTCAGGTTGATGACTTTTTTGCTCGATTATAACATCCCCATTCCAGTCCTGCCTGGCAGAGAGAGTTAAAAATTCCCCCATACGTCTTTTTTTCTGCTGTAACCTCTTTTCAAAATGTCTTCCTTAGTTCACAGAATACAGCAGGAAGATCTGTTCTGGGGCTCATTTCCATCAACATCAGCTGGATAAATTTCTGAAGCATATGATAATAGCGGCTGAAGCGAATGAGGCTGTACTTTATGATAATGTAATTGCAAATCTCAAATTGCTGTATAATTGCTTCTACAAATTAGAAAAGAAAATGTATGGAACTGCTGGGAGCCTGTCTGCTGCCTATAAGCAGAATTCTTTGATTTTTAATTCCAACCATTCAGAAAGGATGAAATGTTTTCCCATTGAATTCCATGGATTCTGCTACTTAAAAAACAAAGTACAGGATAGCTGCTTTAAACAAAACATGGCACCAGTAATGGCTTTCATATGACATGAAACATTACACTGATAATGGTTTTCATATGAATGTGGGATTCCCAGCAACCTTTTTTTCCCCTCTATGCATACTTGTTTGAATTAAAACCCCTGTATCTGATCTGCCAATTTGACCTGGCAGACCACTAATCTTGTGTTTGTGTGCACAGTGGTCAGATTACAACTATCTGATCATTGCACAGAATTTGCCTGAAGTCTTTAATTGAAAGTCAGAGCTGAATGTGCTTTCATCAAAAATGTATCCAGCTCCCAGCTGAACACACTGCAGACACTTCATGTACTGTAAAGCCAGGTGAACGCTTTGAGGTCACATCTGAGTTCCAACATGCGCCTCATAAATCGATGTGAAAACTCTTTTTGACTATTTCCTTAGTGACCAGATGGGCTACGTCCTGGAGCACTCACAGCAGCCATTACTCTGATCATCAGGGTGTGGAATTGATTTTAAGATAACAGACAAGGGGAAGGGTTGCCAGGGTTGATTGCCTTCTGTCAATGTAAGAGTTCAGGAACAGTGTAATTCAGCACATTTCCCTCAATTTGGGTGTGGAAAGCTGACATGGTGATTCTTCACTTGTCACATAATGCAAAGGTGTAATGAGAATCCATTCTTTTGTCTTGTGATCTGTGACTTGAGTGGCTAAATCAGGATGCCATAGCGCATGGCTCAATTTCACTGACAGCTTCTCCACTTCTCGTTTCCTTTGGCCATGCAAAAACAAGATGACAGATGTTTCCAGTGAGTGGTGTAGCCTAACTTCAAGCACTTTTAAATCACACAATTTTGTGTCTTGCGCTAGCTGGCTACATGACTGTTATTGATGGACAGTACCATTAACTGACAATAAAGGTTAGGATAATATTGACCCTCTTGCCAAGTTGTACCCAGATTCTGAATGAGGTGTTATTGTGATTAATAGTATCCCAGTATTAGCTTCATGTATTTGTCAGAAACAATGCCTGACGTGTCCTCTGCATTTTTCATTTCATTTCATTTATTTGCATCACATTCAGACAGAAATCTCCACTATTTGCACTTGAGGTTCACAAATCATTCTTTACTAGTACCTATTAGTTCACAGCCTCCCAGGTCATTGAAATACAAAACAACTGGGGACAGTTACTGTCTTTGTTACTGTTAGTTCTAAGTCAGAAGAACGCCTAAGCCAAGTGCTGGAATGAGGATATAAACAGTTGCAAGTAAACTATGTGCCCTGCAACTGGTTTATTTTTTGTATGTCTAAACTTGCTAGTTGAGTATTCAATTTGTTTACGTCACACTGCAGGCAAATGTCTCCTTTATTTTTCCCACTCCACACGTGATTGTATTTGATTAACATTATGGAAAATTTTGAAGCATAACAGAGAGGATAGATCGAGGAATTGCAGTGGATTCTCAAAAAGCAGTTGACAAAGTACCAGATAAAATGCTTAGGGCAGAGCTAACGACACATGGAATTATGAGGATTGTGATCCCATCTGTAGATGGTTAGAGGACAGAAAGCAAAGGGCAGCTGAGGAGATTAAGCAGTGGCCAAATGAAGATCTGTAAGATTTTGAAGGATTATGATAAGATAAATAATGATACATTGGAGTTGAAATTGAACTTCAGTGGTAGCATAAAATGGGCCATGGTGAATCAGCAGCATGTTTTAGCATCTCACACAATATTATTTTCCATTTGTTAAGGGAAAATAGTGTTAACTAGCTCGCTGACATTTTTTGAAGGTAACAGGGTTGATGAGGGTAATGCTGTTGATGTGGTGTACCTGGACTTTCAAAAGGCATTTGATATAATGCCACACAACAGACTTGAGAGCAAAGTTATACCTCATGGAATAAAAGGGGTAGTAGCAACATGGATATGAAATTGGCTGAGTGACGAGAAACAGGAATAATGGCTAATTGATGGTTTTTGACATGGAGTTCCCAGTGGAGTTTGCCAGGGGGAAATATTGGACACTTGCTCTTCCGGATATATATTAATGACCTAGACATTGGTGTACAGGGCACAATTTCAAAAATTGCAAATGATTCGAAACTTGGAAGCATTGTAAACTGTGAGGGGGATGGTGTAGAACTTCAAAATGAAATAGACCAGTTGGTGGAATGGGGAAATGGGTGGCCGATGAAGTTCTATGCAGAGAAATGTGAAGTGATTAATTTTGGTAGGAAGAATATGGAGAGACAATATAAAATAAAGGGTACAACTCTAAAGGGGATGCAGGAGCAGGGCGGCCAGGGTATATGCATGCATAAGTCATTGAAGGTGGGAGGACAGGTTGAGAGGGCAGTTAATAAAGCATATAGTACCCTGGACTTTGTTAATAGGAGCATTGAGTACAGAGCAAGGACGTAACATTGAACTTGTATAAGACATTGGTTTGGCCTCAGCTAGAGTATTGCATCTAGTTCTGTGCACTGCACATTTGGAAAGATTGAAGGCATTGGAGTGCAGAAAAGATTCATGAGAATGGTTCCAGGGATAAGAAAGGTTCCAGGGTTGAGAAACTTCAGGTTTGAAATTAGATTGGAGAAGTTAGGACTGTTTCCTTGGAGAAGAGAAGATTGAGAGAAGATTTGATAGAGGTATTCAAGATCATGAGGCATCTGGGCAGAGTAAAAAGGGACAAACCATTCCACTTATGAAAGGCTTGGGAAAGAAAGGGCACAGAGTTAAAATAATTGGCAAAGGAAGCAAAAGCAATAGGGGGAAAAAACATTATCACACAGCAAGTGGTTAAGTTCTGAAATGTACTGCCTGAGAGAGTGTGGTGGAGGCAAGTTTAATTGAAGCATTCAAAAGGGAATTAGTCTGTTACCTGAAAAGGAAGAATGTGCAGGGTTACGGGGGGAAGGGGGGGAATGGCACTAAGTGAATTGCTCATTCGGAGAGACAGTATGGACATGCTGGGCCAAATGGCCTCCTTCTGTGCTGTAACAATTCTGCAATCTCAGACATAACTAGGTTGCTGAGCTTTATTTTATAGAATAACGTAATTATATAAAGTTAAGGGCACATGCAGCAACGCTGCCATAGTTTTAAAAACACATCTTCTCATGCTATTCAGCTCTTCTTTTTCCAAAACAAGTGAATGATAATATTTTCTCAGCAAAATGCCCACCTTCTGAATTGTGGTTATGGCAACTTAAATTATGTCTGACAACAAGCCAGAGGGAATGGCAACTAGATTCAAAAATGTAAAAATTGGGTCGTAACTGAGGAACAAATACAATGGAAACTGTGGAGCAAAAACAGAATGAGCAAATATTGCTGCAGAACGAAGTTTGCCAACTGATTTCCTTTTGAGAGGCATTGCCTTTTAATAATGCAAAAATCAGCAAAGCTGTAGGAACTTTCAATGTAGCCCCAATTTTAAATGGTCATTTGATGATCTTATGCAGTTCTTGGACCAGGGCCGGAGGCCGAGTCTTACTGCACATTGTCCTGCAAGGGACCAGAGGAACTGAATCTAAAGGAGTTGTATGCTGAACACTGCAAATGATACCACTATGTTGCCAAGGTCATTTTTAAGCTTTACTGAGAGTATATCGCACAAAAGTTACATTTTAGGAATAGCAGTCCACCAGTGTGACACTGGTGTACTGCAGAAATCCAAGGAATCAGCAGAACTCAAACCTCAGTCTTCAACCCAGGAACACACAGGGAAAATTTCCTGCAGGCATTTGTAACATCAAGCAACAGTTTTATGTCAGAATTACATGGAATAATTTTACCTAACGCACCCGGTGATGCGATCACATCATTGGCCCCCAACTCTCCACTATTTTACTCCTGTTCCATTTTCCTCTGATTTGACTTTCCGCCCAGTTTAATCTTTGACTTTTACTCATCATGTGATTTAATTTCTTCCTATTCTATCAGGTGGGGTTTGCAAGATGGATAGCCAATTGGATCACATAGGCATCTCACTAAGTTAGGTTAAAATTAAAGCCAAAAATTTTTTATGATTTTGTTCTCTCAGGAATGTTATTTATATAGCAATATATTTAAATGGGTCAGAAGAAAAAAAATCGCAGCTAAAACCACTTTGAAATATGATTGGTTGGAATTGCAGCCTTTTAAGTGATTGATTTTTCTAGGCTTTGATTAGATCTTTGTGAATTATACTTCGGTGAATCAGTAAGGTTAGGCTGCTTATTTGAACCAATGAGCAGGTCAAGTAAACATTGTTTGTTCAGTCTGCATGGCATAATTAGGTCAGCGTCAAACTTTTACAACAATGAGGTACTAACACCAGATATCACAACATATTTCTGCAGAGTGAAATGTATTTTGAATTGAACTCTGTTTCATTGATGCTGTTCTTTGAAACTTGCATGGTGTTCAAGGAACTGAAAATGTTCTGGTCTTCAGTAATCTGTCATGAATGTGAGCTAGAGCCCAAAAAGTCACACTTGGACTGGTGTACTGAGAGAGAATGACTCACAGAAACAAGGCCTGAACTGAGCTCTCTGTGTGAAGTGATCTTAGCAGCCAGCTGGATGCAGCCTTATGTGCTTTTCAGCTGGATTAATCCATTAACAGAATCAGCCTTTCATCTTGTGTTATAAAGGTGCCAGCTGATGATATATGGAATTGTGTGATTCTTCTCTTTCCATATCTAGCATCAGCTTGGTGTTATTAAAATACCACTGACCATATGACTGTTTCCCACAGTCAGGTGGACGACATTGTATAAACAAAAGAAAATCCATCTCATAGCTCTTGAAAACTTTGCTCTTCTACTGAGCTTTCAATCTCCATCCCCGACATTTCCCTCGTTTCCCTCATGCTGAACAACCAGTGTTTTCCAGTGTCGGGTGAAAAGTTGCTTTTCGGTATATAAGGAGCAGCTTAGAAATGGAAGCAGTTGTTGTAGTAGACTTTAGTCAATTGCAAAAGCCTTTACATCTGCTTTTAAAAAAATAAAAGACATTGGGTGGAATTTTCTATTCTGGGGATTAAAAGTCCAGGGGCAGGCGGGAAAATCGATGTGATTCCTGCTGGGCGGTAGGGCGGCCGAAAACGGGAAACCTTCTGCTTTTCAGCTCATTAATTATGCATTTGCAAGGAACTCTGAATCTCGTGGTGGGGGCAGGCAGGAAGTTGCCTGCTCCAACATTATCTCTTGGGGTCGAAGGTCCTGCTGCCATGTTCAAAGGGCACCCAGATAGACGTTCACTTATTGCAGGCCAGGAGATCTGTACTACTCTTACAGAGTCTGCGTGGCCATAGTTCATACTGGAGAAACTGGCAGACGTGAGCAGCCAGACCCTGGGATATATATGGGCACCTCTTACATTGCCTTTCACTCATCTTTAAATAAGACTAACCATATGACCCCTTGTCAGCCATGACCATTCACCTGGGAGGATAGAGGTTTGAAGTCATGAGTTGGCTTGCCTTTACCAGCTGTGCCCCTTGGAGGCATCCACCTCCAGTTGATGGCAAATGGCACAGAATGAACAGCAGCTCCATCTTGCTGGGGGATCTCAATGTTTATGAGATCCATAAGACAAGAACAAATCGGCTGCCATGTAGGCTTCACCATTGAGAGGAGAATACAAATGAGCAGCTTCAACAATTCAATAATTCAGAAAGCGTTGAATCCGTAGTTGAACGAGGCATCATACGATAATTGAGAAGAAAGTGGGAAAGTCAAGTTTCTAGAGCACCTTCTGATAACC